>NC_052036.1:2702812-3064865 GCF_015832195.1 Motacilla alba alba | reverse complement strand
AGAAATCAACCCCTCTTTTCTGTCTCCATAACTCCTCAATTCCCCCAGGGAAGACTTTAAGGAGTCACAAATCAGGTTTCTTAACAGAAATATAAATAACTAAATATTAAACACTATAATAACTAAATAGTAAATACTATAATATCTAAATACTAAATAACTAAATTCTGGGTAAATACATAAAATACTGGGATCTATATTGGAAAACAGGGAGAAGAGAGAAGGGGACAGGGGCAAAAAGGGGGAAATGGAGGAGCTGGAAAAAAAAATGCAGCAGGATAAAAAAAATATATGTAAAATAAAAAGAAAAGAGAAGGTTTGGAGGAGAGGAACAACATGAGCCCTGCACTTGGCAGTGCCCAAACTCCACACAGAGCCAGACTCTGCCCCACGGCCACTTCCAGCAGTGAGGGAAGGGTGACAAATGGAAATCCCAGTGGCCAGAAGTGCCCTGGCAGGCTCAGGCTGGGCTTTAGAGCAGCGCTATCAGCACATCTCCCTGCCTGGCCCTGCCATTCACGGGCTGCAGCTCTCTGGCCTGATGGAGTATCGATCTCCCGGAGTGCAAAGTCCAGCATGCCATTAGTCCAATCTGTTTCCAAGCTGACACAATCCCGTCATTTGTCATCTTCTCCTGTCCTGCTGTGTTTGTTTAGGAGCAGGATATTTGCTTTATCTGTCACTTCCCAATCCTCACTGTATTCTTTGCCTGACACGGAGTTTATTGGGTCCACAGTTTTCTCAGAGTCATTAACAAGGGAGATTTGGGCATGCTGATGAAATCATTGGGAAATGAAGATGCCGACAGTCTGGAAAATATTTGTGAGTTAAAATATGCCCGGAGTTTATATTTGAAACTAGATTTCGGGGAGAAATTCCTAAAAGCATTTCACTTTCTTCAGCAAACACCTGTGAAAAAGCAGAAGCCTGGCAGGTGACTTCAGCAATGAGAACTGAGAGGAACAGCCAGCTCAGAAACTGTGCCCAGCATTTCTTAAAAGCAAGAATAGAAATTCCTGAAATTGATTCCAGGAAATGCTCAGAGACACAAACCCCACGTTCTGAATTTGCTGCATTGCAAACTGACAGTTTTCTTTTTCACCTTTCCTATTTAAGAGCTGTTTCCATCTTGGGGTGAAAATCTCTCAAACAAATCTGCTGGAATCTCTATTTCATAATTTTAATTTATTTCACCTCTCATTAGTAACTCTAGAAATGGGAGCTAGCACGGAAATTTGTATCACAACCGTTGGTATTTTTACACTCACAGACATAAAAAGCCACTTGAATTTGCTTTCTAGAGAAAATCCCTTTAGAAGCTTTCTCCCAAATTTGCCCTAAACCAGGTCAGCACCCTAAGAACATAATCTGTTTATTGCAAACATTTATAGCCACTTTATAATTATTTTTTTTATGTAGATTACCCTTCATTGCAGCAGCAGAGGCTCTCGTGGCTCAAGTGCCCGTGACACAATGAGGGGAGTAGTGCCTGACCAATTTCCCAGGGCAAATATTCCTGTTTTTAAAGCACTGAACCCCAAACTTTGGCTCAATTTGGTGAATTCCCATTTAGAAACCTGCATCACCTCTCAGCGAATCCACAAACAGAAAGTGCAGAATTTCATTCCCCCCCTACAAAACCCGTGTCTTCATGGAGGGGAATATACACTTTTGAAATCTGCAGATTCTATTGGTGCTTCCCGAGTTCTGTTGTTGCAGGGGGTACTAAAAATCAATGCGAGCAGGGCAGGACCCCCCAGGAGTGTTTAATTCCAAAGTGAGAGGCAGCCCTGGGAGCTGGGCCTGCCAGCAAGGCACCTTGGAGCCAGCATTCCAGGAAAACCAGGCCAGCTCTTGTAAAAGCACCCCCAGTGCTGGTTCTCCTTTTCCTTTCCCAAATTTCAGGGTGCCTCTGTGGGAGAGACCAGCTCTTCTCTTTTCCAGAGGGGAAAGAAAGCATCTTTGTCTAAAAATTCCTTCAAAAAGTTAAAGGATAAACAACTGGGGGGGAACTGATGAGGATTTCTGGGAAAACCCAGGAAAACCAGGAAAACCAGGCCAGCTCTTGTAAAAGCCCCCCAGTGTTGGTTTTCCTTTTCCTTTTCCTTTCCCAAATTTCAGGGTGCCTCTGTGGGAGGAAATTGGGTCCTCTGCAGCTGGGCAGGTTTGAGGTTGTATTTAGGGGCTGAGATCCACACTGAGCTCTCAGAATATTTATCTGCATTGAAGACCAGCTTCAGCTGAGCCTGGAAATGTCTCATGTCCAGCAGGACTGTCCCCAAATCTCCCTCCACACTCCAGCAGTGCTTTGCAGCTGCAGGTTCTGCTTTTGTCCTTCACCACTGTCTAATAATTTACTCAGTATCAGAGCCTTTCTGAAAGGCAAATGCTGTAGCTGCTCACACTTCTTGCCTTTTCCAGCTTGTTTTTTAGAGCAGCAAAAGCTCGGGGACACAAAGGGGTTAAAGTCACACTGATCTCCTTTTCTATCTCCCAAATTTGCCCCACTCTGGGTAACCACACAACACCCCTGGCTCTGCATCTCCCCTCTCTGTGTGCCCTTAGCTGGGCCTTTCCATCATTTCTTCCTAAAGCAAATGACCCAGTTTTCATATTGAAATACGTTCCGTGTGGCGGGCAAAGTAGTAAAAGGACATGGAGGAAGTAAATGAGAAGCCTGGGTAATTTAGGAGGTGGCGTTGCAGGGTTCTGGAAACCTCTCTGAGCCCAGCATCCCTCTGAGATTGGGATTAGGGAGGTTACAGATCACAGGATACACTCTTCCATAAAAATTTAACCATTCTCATTAGCCAGCAGAAGTGCCCACACATCTGTCCAGCTGCTGGGGTTGCCTGTGCTCCCTCCGAGCTGGAAAAGCAGCCCAGGCAGGGAAGGGGGGAGGCTCCCTCCTCTCCAGGACAGGAATTCTGGATGCCTGTCACTCAGCCCCACAGATGTTCACAGAGTTTACTGCTCCTTGCTTGCAGGTTGCTGCAGTAATTGGTTGAAAAAGGGGAAAAAAAAGAAAAAAAACCCAGCAAAGTACTGCTAATAATATAATAAAAGCAAATTCTGGGCAGCACTATAAAAATGGGAGGCAGTTTTACGTTTTCTGGGTGAGCAGTTTGTGAGTTTATGGACAAATGGGCCTCTGCCTTCTCTTCCTTACACATACTGGGGATAAGGTTACATTTTATTTGTAGGGAATTTTATGGCAGCAAAGGCCATTCATTAAAGCAAGCGAAAGAGCAGAGAAAAAACAGATGATTGTTACCCAGAAATCCTCATCAGCTCCCCCCCCCCCAGTTGTTTATCCTTTAACTTTTTGAAGGAATTTTTAGACAAAGATGCTTTCTTTCCCCTCTGGAGAAGAAAAAGGAGTGGGGGGAAGACATACAGTTTCACCCAGGCGCCTTTCAGAGCTCTCTGGGCACTGCCCTGAAAACAACTTCCCCTTTAATGAAGACCTTTCCGGAGCACTCTTCAATATTCACAAAAAAAAAAAAAAAAAAAAAAAAAGAAAAAATTAAAACTTCACAAGTTCATAAGGACGGATCCCTGGGTAGGACTTTTATTAAGTCTTTTCTATTTACTTCCTACCTAGATAAGATCTTAATCACAGCCCCCAAATTATCCGCAATGACATTTATCAACTCCAGTCATCTTTTCTTTAGCGTGCTCCGCCTGACCAGTCGGCTTTTCTTCCACCCCTTCCTTTCAATGGAAGTTAATTTCGAGTACATGATTTATCTTGCTGGGCTAACAGCACTGAGGCAGCCCACCTTTTCAAAGGGCTGGCCAGGGAGTGAATTATAGCCGAGTTGTCCGGTGATTGCGTTCCGTGGGGAAGGAGAATAGGCAGCCAGTGTGTTGCCCCGATGTGGCGCTGGGACCTTTTCAACGAGGGAAGAAAAAAAGATTGGGCCTCTGACCGTGGGGCTGACAGGCAGGCGTTATATCAGCAGACAAAGGCTCGAATACCTGAAAGGATCAGAACTCCATGTACTCCGAGATGTGATGTTGTTTACAACACCATACGCTGACCCTATCCCGAATTTACATGATATCGGTGCAGCGCTCCTTTAACCTCTCCTCATTCTTCTTCCTGCATCCTTGCATGGCCATTAGCATAGGGAGAATTAGCCAGGGCCACATTAAAGGCAGCAGCACTTTGAAATCCTTCGCACGCATCGCCGCCGCGATGTGTAATTTCCCTGCACGCCCTGGGTATATCCAGGGGCTCTGTTTGGTTTGGCAGTGGGTTTCATTCAGTATCTATTAACATTCAACTTCTATTTGTAAAGGGCATGTACAACCCACTCAAGTACATATTTGGCACAAGCCACAGTCATTTAGTGTTGGTCCAGGAGTACAGCTGGTGCCATCTGGGGCGGGATAATGGGAATCTTTCACAGAGCTGTGTTTTCATACTCCTTGTTCCTTCTCTGCCTCACACAAACGGGGGCGGTTATGAATATGCTGCATTTCAGAGTTAGGGGCTTGTCCAGAGCCACAAACTCCAAGTGCGTGAGGAGGGGATCTCTCCTGCAGCCTGGGAGGTGCCATTTCAAACAGGCACCCCAAATCTGCAGAGCCCTGGCTACCAACAGCTAAAAATCACAAAAACCCCACGGATTTGCAAGCACGAGGAAGATTTCCAGCACTTTCTGGTTTAATTCCAGAAAATGAGGCATTTCCTTGCTGATAATTCCACTTTCCATACCAACAGGGCTGGGGAATTGAGAAGCTGGGGCTTGCCTGAGGAAGAGGGAGAGGATTTCTCTAACATAACAGAAGATTCTGCGGGGTTTTAGTGCCAAAATCTCAGCTGGTTCTTAACACACATCACTGCTCGAGTCGGCGGTGAAAGGAAATTTTGTACACACAGAAATCACTTGACACTGTTGAAAAACCTGGGGCCAGAGGACTGGCAGGGTTCTGCAGCCACTGGGCTGTTTATTTTCCTGCTCAGGGAGTTATTCGAGACGGGACCCTGCGCGACTCCGGCGTTGACTTGGAAGAAATAAAAGCCCTCCACATTCCAGTTGGCTCATCCACTCCCACCCTCCCTGGAACAGCAGCCTGCAGAGCAGGGACAGCCTGCCCCAAACCTGCCTGGGACCCTCAGCTCGGTGTCCCAACCCTTGGAGCCAGGTTCTGTTCCTGAACTGAACCAACACACGACGGGGATGATCCTCCACAGCAGCTCTGAAAGGCAGAGGAGCAACTGCAGCCACAAGAAATCCACAAATCCACTGAGGAAACTGTTCTTAGCATCAAATTATATTTGAAAGAAATATAAAGGGGTGGAATACTAAGAAATAATTACATTTCTGGGCAGCACCAGAGCAGGGATGCTTTCTAGAAAGAGATTTTAATGCCATATCCCAACTGGTTTATTTTATTTTGATGCCATATCCCAACTGGTTTATTTTAATGCCATATCCCTGTAACCCCTGTACCCCAGAAAGCCAAGAGAACAGGAGCCATCCTCCACCATGGCCACCTGGTCAAGCCAAGCATCTGCTTTGCTCCTCTCTTTTGAGCAGGTAGTGTTTGTTTTCTCGATGGATTCTCCGTGCAAAGATGCACATTTCAGTTTGGGTTTTTTTGGGGTCTCAGGGGTGGGTGGCACCACTTTGAAGACACCAATGACATTTTGGAAGGTCCACGGCAGATTTGGCACGAAGGCAACACTCAGAATTTGCCGCACAGACACGCCCAGCCTCCAAAACCCAGCACTGCCCTGCTCGTCACCAACGCCAAACACAGGCAGCGCCTCCCAAACGTTTCCATTTCCCAGCAGGATTTTTAAAATGCTTCTCCCCACTGCCCACGTCGCTGCAGCCTTTGTTGTGCTCCCATGGAAAGCAGGGAATTCAGCAGCTGCATTCCTCCCACTGCCACCAGCACGCCCCAGCTCGTGGCCAGCCGACGGCGACTCTTTGCTAAGTGGGGACCTTTGCTTCTCCCTGATTCTGTTCAAACGCCTGAAATCACATCCAATGGATAAAAACATTCTCATTTTTTTTGGCTTGAATCATGATTTCCCCCCTGTCTGCCCCACATCACGAGGCTGCAGCTGTTAGAGCTGACCCAGAGCAGAGCCACTCCGTAAGCATTGTCCATCTGAGCTGGCCTGGGAGCAGCAGGGAATTTTTGGGGGTTCTTTCACTCTCAACTTGCAGCAGGAGCAGCTTCCCAAGGAGAGCTGAAACATGAGCTCCATTATTCTGCATAGTGCCATATCTGTCCTGCACACAGAAGCTGTACACAAATTCTTGGGATGGTTTTATGTCCAAATAGGAAATTAAGTTCTGTTACAGCAGGCACGAAATTCCCAAATGCTGCTCCTCCTGCCAGGAGAGTTGTTAACACGGAAAAACAAGGGCTAAACAGGCAGAATGCAAAATATTTGTGGAAATTATCAGTACTAAAGATAGAGTGATAGCATAATTAAGTGTTCCACTAGAGAAAAATGAGTTGATAACCAAAATAAACATTCATCCCTTAGTCAGCCTTTGTTGGGTGTGGATATTTGGGTTCACCAGTAGCCATTGATAAGGGAATGATGAAATCACTGAGCTCCTACTGGGTTATTAAAGATATCCAGCTTCTTGAAACTTTGCAAATCCCAAATTAACAACTGAAGAAGCCACCACACATAGACAAAAAAATATTTCCAGGTTTTGCTGATGTAAAGTTGGCCAACATTTTATGACGAGGAAGAGAGTTGGCGATGAAACTGCATTTCTGTTCTACAGATAGACACGATCCCAGAATCTCTGAGTTTGGAAAAGCCCTCCAAGACCACCCAGTCCAACCTGTGACCCATCCCCATCTTGTCCCCAGCCCAGAGTGCCATGTCCAGCCCTTCCTTGGACACCTCCAGGGATGGGCACTCCAAACCTCCCTGGGCAGCCCCTGCCAACGCCTGAGCACCCTTTCCATGGGGAAATTCCTCCTGAGTGAAGGGTGAGGATAATCACTGCTGCTAATAAGATGAAGAGTTGTTTTAGGAAGTTAAAACTGTGTGTACCAACACTTGAGCATAAAATTTGCTCTTGTTTAAATGAAGACCATCTCACAACAAAGTCATGACACAAATTGTAAATACAGCTCCTATTTTTACTGGAAACTCTGTGACTCTGTGAAAGAAACAACCAAAAAAAAAAGGACTAAACTCCACTCTAAAACCTCTACCTCACTTTATATATATTACTATATTCTAAAACCTTAAACTCTTAAGTTTTCCACCATGTGATATCACACACTTCTATTCCAACTCCACACCCACAATCCTAATTATGTCCTCCAATTTTGGAAGCTTTCTCTATGGCCCTAGGTCAAATGCAGTGTTCTCTTGGGGGTCAGAGTCTGTCAGAACAGAAAGTCTAAAATTCCCAACAACCACAATTCCAGCACTGTGGTCCTCCCGAAGCACATCCGAGAAGAAAACTGTTCTGTTCGACTCAAGAGTGCTCCGCTCTCTCTCATTATTCATACCCTTGGATTTCAACAATGTAAGAATAAACTGCAGAGGTGAAGAGGGGAAAAATAATTAGGAGTGCAACAAAATGCACGAGCACATTAAGGTGTTAAAAGGCTTGGAGGTGTGAAGCCCTAAAATAAACATTCTGCTTAATATCTCAAGGTAATGTTTTGATGTGTGCTAAGCGAATCAATATTTGAAATCGTGGTAGGAGCTTGCATTTCCAGCTGGTGCAACGGCATAAAAATGGAACAGATTGTATTTAGGGCAAACCCTACCACTGCAGGCTCTGCAACAGCACAAGTTTGCATTTAGTGGCACATAAATGGTGTTATTCTTTGTTGACATTGGGATTAACTTTGTGGATTGACACTAAAGAACTGTAAAAAGAGTTTTAAAACCTCATTTTTGTGATCTCTCCTCAACCACAGCAGCTACTGTAAGCTACCCTGGCTGCCCATAAAGACAACTGGATTTTGAGGGTTTTTGAAGCAGGATCCTCCCAGGCATGCTCCAGTTAGGAAAAGGCCTTTGCAAGGGCTGCTGGAATGGACCTGCTGGGACTTTCCTTCATCTCAACTATTAGAATCAGAAAACTTCCCAAAAAAACCCTAAAAACCCACCACAGGAGCAATGAACCTGCTGTTCTCCTTGTGCTCCCTGGATTGGAAGCCAGCCCAAGGACCAGCAGCAAGTGAAATATTTTGTGAGGGGAAAGAAAAAAAGAAAGTAAGCCAAGCAAACAGCTGATGGAACCCCCCAGTGAGTTTCAGTTTAGCTTCTCTCTCCCCAGAGTTACAATCCTGAGGCTCACAGGACATTCCTGATGGACAGAGCATCCCAGCAGCCACCCCTGCCGAAATCTGCTGCCAGGCCCAGCTGTAGAAAACCCCTCCATCCTCAAAGAAGAAACACCACAAGTCCAGGTTGGATTGGCTGGATGGTGTGTGCCTGTCAGGGGCAAAAAGAGGAGTCTTTTTCTGGCATCCAGGGAATGACCCTGAATGTGTTGTCCCAGAAAAAACAACCAAGAGACTTTGTAAAACCATGGGACAGGTGGAGGGCAGTGCCCAGTGGGACAGGCATCCTTGATTTTGGTGCGTTTCAGGAATGCAGGAAGCTCAGTTTCCCTCAGAACGTGTCCTTTGTGCCCAGGCATAATTTATTCACTCATCCAACTTCCAAAGAGCTAAAGGAGCTGAACCCTGAACCAAGCCAGACCTGCTTTCATCTGGAACAGCAAAACTTCCGCGGTTAACTCAGTTTAAACTCAGTAAAATAAAAACCAACTTTGATTAGACCAGGTTACGGCAAATTCCCCTTCCCTGTAGGGTGGTGAGGCCCTGCACAGGCTGCCCAGAGAGGTTCTGGCTGCTCCATCCCTGGAAGTGCCCAAGGCCAGGCTGGACAGGGCTTGGAGCAACCTGGGCTAGTGGAAGGTGTCCCTGCCATGGCAGGGGTGGAATGAGATGGGCTTTAAGGTCCCTTCCCACCCAAATCGTTCCAGGGTTCTGTGATTCCAAGGAGAGGAGAGAGGGAGACAGCTCAGCCAAGCCACCAAGGTCCAGCCATGCTCAGGGCGCCGGCTCTGGAGCTAAGTCGCTGCTCAAGCAAACCTGGGGCAGCCCCCAGTGACACTTGGAGCTCACCATCAGGACCAGCAGATGCCAGCCTAAGGCTCAGGCATTCCAGGGAGCCGAATTCCAAGGCAGCTGAGCCTCTGTGCCGAGGGCTTGTCCCCACACAGGGCCAGCCCCGCCGCCGTGGAGGAGGTCCATCCTCACGGCCAACCTGACAAATGCCTTATGATTACTATTATTTTTTTTAAGTGGGGCCTGTTCTCTCTGGGTCACTTTGCTCCAGCCTGCCCAACCCTGGTAATAATGAGCCGAGGCTGGTTAAGCAGCTAATTAGCATGCCGTTTGTTAGACGAGTTAAGAACGTAATTATTGTGAGTAGGCAGAGCCTGCCGATGGAATGCATTTTGAAGGTTACCATAGGAATCCTTCCTCGCTCTATTCATTCCCAGTGTAATACTAATCACTATCATAAGGAAAGGATTGCTTGGATATAGACTGTAGGTTAACATCTGATTAGATTGCCAGGGAACAAAGCCATCCAGGCACTTTGTTTGTTAACCCTTTTGGGGCCTGCCCGAGTGTCCTGACCTGCGGGAAGAGCTCCCTGCTGCTGGGTCCCCTCCCCTGCCCTGGTTGGAGCCCCAGCTGCAGGGCTCAGGGCTGGCATGGAGGAGGGCAGGCTGAGGGCTGCCTCCAAACGGGCTGGAATTAGGGACGGGTTCACCCCAAGTGGCACAGGAAGCCATCCTTCCCTGCTTTTGTCACTTGGAGGTCCCCAAAAGGCACAAAGAGCCACCCTTCCCTGCTTTTGTCACTTGGAGGTCCCCAAAAGGCACAGAGCCATCCTTCCCTGCTTTTGTCACTTGGAGGTCCCCAACTGGCACAAAGAGCCACCCTCCCCTGCTTTTGTCACTTGGAAGTTTCTAACTGGCACAAAGAGCCATCCTTCCCTGCTTTTGTCACTTGGATGTCCCCAACTGGCACAAAGAGCCATCCTTCCCCGCTTTTGTCACTTGGATGTCCCCAACTGGCACAAAGAGCCACCCTTCCCTGCTTTAGTCACTTGGAGGTCTGTCAGGGGTAAGTTGAACTGGGTAATTCCAAGATCTGTTTAAAACAGTAACTGGGGAAAACTAAAGAGCAGAATTCCAGCATTTTTATTTCTGTGAAAGCCATGTTTCCTCAGGGTTTCAGTGCGGGACCCTACAAAAACACCCCGGATATGGACTCATCTGAGTGCTGTCCCAGCTCAGCACTCCCAGGGGGCTCAGAGAGAAAAGCCAACCACCTCCACAACCTGGGATGTGCCCACATCCCAAATTATTCCAGGGAATCCACAGGCACGCTGCCCTGGGCGAGCCTGTGCAGATACCACAGCCCCAGGGGACACTGGTGGGACAGACAGGAGCTCTCAGGAACATCTCCATGCTCCTTCAATCCCACCAGCAGGAGAATCCCAAGGTGCTCCAACCCCAAACTCCTCTCCCAGAGCCCCGAGGAGTGCGGCACCCACGGCAGAGCCTGCCCAGCGCCACTCCTGGTGGGTGAGGACCAGCCAAAGGCTGGGAACTGCTCCCTTTTGTCAGGCAGGAAACCCAGGAGCGTTTGTCCTTTGTTCCCCTGCCCCCAAAGTCGCAGCCAGAGCTCTGCAGCTCCGCTCTAAAGAGCCCTGGATGTTCATTAAATCGCCTCTGCATATTTTGCTCCTTTTTTTTTTTTTTTAATATATCCCCCCTCGAGGCTGCCTACCAAAATCTCCCCGTGGTGTTCCTTAGCTCTTATCCTAAAAGTGCTGCAAGAATGAAGTGGTGAATGCCCCAATCTGAGAGCATTCTGTGGCCAGCCCCACGCTGTTCACAGCTCTCCGCCGAGGCCCCGAGGCTCGGTGGGAATTTACAATTCATTGGCGACCAAACTCTTTGAATGTTATCAACACATCTTTCCCCTGGCACACGAGAGTGTGACTTATGAGGAGAGGAGCAATTTGTTTCATGAATTTCATCCTTTGTTACTGAAAGCTGCTGGATTTGGCTGTATAAAGACCCGCGCCATTAAGCCGCGGGGCAGAAGCATCCCATGGGCTGACAAGTTTGTTTGCTTGTTATTATTATTTTTAAATACAAATTACTTTGCAAGCAGCATTATGGAGGGCTCAGAAGGTGCCTTGAGGAAAGCTTGTGCCATTTTCCAAAAGATTTGGGAATATGGAGGGAAATGCATGGAGCAGCCCATGACCTCGGCTCAATAGGGAAATATCAGCTGAATTTTAACCAAATTAATGAATATTATTCAGTGGTTTCACATTGCCCAATCCACTGTATCTCTAAACAACTCTACTTAATAGAAAATATAGATGTATTAAAGCAAGTATCTGTCTGGTGTCTTTAAAATCTAAAATGGTGAAGGAGCATCAGTGTGAAAAGGCAGTTTGGCATTGACTAAACAGCTCCTTTTCCAGCTTGAAAACGCTGTCTGCTCCAATGAGAGGCTTGATTTGTAAATAAAAACCTTCAGAGTAAGGGGAGAATTGAAATGAATATTTAAGGTTACTGAAATTTTGAAATAATTCATGCTCAAACCCAATCCAGAGTGTTTGGAACAGGGGGATTCTGAGGGAGCCAGAGCAGGGCTGGGCTCTGAATTCTGCCCCAAAGCTCCAATTCCCTTGGCCAATGTTGGCCAGCCCTGCACAGGTGAGCAGCAGGTAAAAAACCACACCAAGGCACTGATTCCAGCTCCAGGAATGCCCTCCCAAACCTTCTTGCAGTCATGAGTTAACACAAGTTCTGTGGAAGAACAACTCTGGGTTTTCCTTGAGAACCGAGTCAATTTTAGGCAGCGAATAAATTGTATTACCTGAGATAGCAAGGAGCTAGATCAGTTCTTCCGTGGGAAGTCTGGGAAAAGTTTTGTTTGTATTACTCCAAATATAAAAAGAAAACCCTCAAAACATTATTCTGACCATTTATTTTCTCAAGTTTGTGTACCAGAACAAGAAGCCAGGAAGCTCAGAGAAATAATATCTCAATCCAGCTTCCCCAGATTACCAGAACCAACAAGAAATAGAAGAAAAAAAAAAAAAAGGTTCTTTGGGAACTATTGTTCTCCAGGCAGTTCTTTCACTCCATTTTTGGCTAATTAAATTAATCTGGTAAGCAGGTGTAAACCCACTTGTTTGGGTGGCTAAAAGGAGAGATTGGAGGTATTTGCACAGTGAGAGATTTGTACAGGGGAGCATTAAACCCTATCAACAAGAGGAAACTCCACTCAGGATGCAGAAAATCCTGTTTAGCACTTCCCAAATCTCACCAAGGCCGCCTCTAATCCACCAGGCCAGCCCCGAGGTGAGGTTTAACTGTCTGCCTGGGAAGCTGCAAAGCCGTGCTGGGCATGTTTCCCTTGGTTAATGCTTTATGTGGTAAATAGAAACAGAAATACTGCTGGCATTTGCATTGGGAATGCCCAGCCAGCAGCACCCTCAGCTTTGATTCAGGACCAGTTCAAGACCAAGATTTTACTGCAATAAGGAATTTCTTCCATGTGCAGAAGGAGAAACCAACCAGGGTACCAATAAGCACAGCATCACACAGCCAGTCATCACCAGAGGCACAGAAAGGGTTAAAAAAAGAGAATAAATTTCAATCAGAGAGAGGGCAAAAAATAGAAATAGTATCAGCAAAGAGGCAGAATTCAGTCTCACCTCCATAGTTATGATGGTATCACCCCCAGTCTGGTTTGGTGCAGTTGTTCTGGTTTGTACTAAGGAATAGCAGCTCACATGAAAAAGAAGAGGGGTTTTGCCCTTTCTCTGGGTTCAAACCATGCTGCAGGATAGTGAGACCATCATGGGAGTGCAAAGGGAGCTGGACCCAACCTCCAGCCCCTGGGACTCCACAGACAGCAGAACATCCAACGCCCCGAGCCCACCGAGTGCCACCAACCAGCCACGCGTGTCCCTCCCCGCTGCAGCCCAAAAGTGCTGCTCTGAACCCCCAAAAGGAGTGGGACAACATTCATTCCCTCCAGGTGGGATGGCAGTGATGCCTCAGGTTTGGCTTTTCTATTTTTCAGATTCTGTGCTGCTTTAGTGTGTGGGTCTGGGCTTCACATCCGGGGATGGTGAGCTCTGTTCACAGAGCAGGGAGACAAAACAATTCCTGCTCTAGCTGGGCACCAAGGACAAATGATCCAAATCTCACCCAAGAGCACAAACAGCGTGGGCTGGAGAGAGAAAAACAAGCAGGGTGGGACTTCATGGGCTAAAGCTGGAATTTGCAAGATGCAAATGGAGCAGAACTGATCCAAGGGAGAGACCCCGGGAGCGCTCATGCATTTTGGGGCCATTTTGGTTCATCTTGGGTGCAGCCCTGGCTGGGCTCTTGTGCTGCCCAAGGTGGATCCATTGAGGAGATCCTTTAATAAATCCCTGCTTTATTCTTTAGCTCTGTCCAGTTTCTGTTCTAGGTCAGTCTCCACAAGGCATCAGCAGAGCCAGCTGGGAATGCTGTGAGGGTGAGCTCAGGGGGAAGAGGAGGAGGAGGAGGGGATCCCAGTGACACAAATGCGTGTCCCCTGTCCCCGCAGTGCTGGGACTCTGCCAACACCCAGAGGAAGCGTTTAGGGTGGCAGCAGTGGTGGCATTGTCTGTAGGCTCCTGGAGACTTCGCACCTCTCACAACATCCCTGCTCTCCCAGCTCCCGCCCAGCTCGGCCCCTCAGGGCAGCTGAGCCAAAATTCACAGAATTCACAGAATCACACAATGACCAGGCTGGAAGAGACCTTCAAGACCATCGAGTCCAACCCAGCCCCAACCCCTCAGCTCAACCCTGGCACCCAGTGCCACATCCAGGCTTTGTCAAACACACCCAGGGATGGTGACTCCACCACCTCCCTGGGCAGCCATTCCAGAACTTTATCACCCTTTCTGTGACAAACTTCTTGCTAATATCCAACCTATATTTCTCTTGGTGGAACTTGAGGCTGTGTCCTCTGGTTCTGTCAGTGCTGCCTGGAGAAAGAGCCCAGCCCCAGCTGAGCACAGGCACCTTTCAGGAGTTGTAGAGAGTGACAAGGTCGCCCCTGAGTCTCCTTTTCTCCAGGCTGAGCACCCCCAGCTCCCTCAGTTGTTCCTCACAGGGTTTGTGTTCCAAGCCCTTCACCAACCTAGTTGCCCTCCTCTGGACATGCTCAAACATCTCAATGTCCTTCCTAAATGTCACCCCCCACCCCCAAACCACCTGGGTGGGGAACAAATGATCCAACAGATCCGACACGGCAGCAGAGCTTTCAAGGAACCACGAGCAATAAGGAGAGACTTCCCCTGCCAGGCACAAAGCTTCCACTTCAATATGTTGCCTTTTAGACCTCCCAGACTTACAGAGAGATGAAATACTAGATAGAACACAATCCTTTGACAAAGAAAAAGCTCCAAACCTAGCTCAGATCATGGTAAGGTCAGTGAGTAATCTTTGGGAGGAAGCCTGGGTAGACACAGGCAGATGAACAGCAAAAACAGGCTCCAAAAGTAGAGTGGAATTCTTCACCTGCACCACAGGAAGGATCCGAAGAAGGGAAAAGTATTCCAGAGACATTTCCCTCCGACAGATCAGTTGTGTAGGTGGGACCTTGAGGAAGCTGGGTCTGGCAGCACGTGTATATTAAGATTTCATTTGTTCCCAGCCCTGGCATCACCCAAAGGCTGGTTCCACCCCTGGGGACCCCAAAGAGTGTCACTGCCACTCCCTGAGACTCCCTGGGCTGTGCCAGCACTGAGGGATGCTCAGAGCCTCTCCTCGCTTCTCCCGCGGCAATGGGAGGAAGCGCACAGGGGGCTCCATCCTTGGGGACCCCAAAGAGTGTCACTGCCACTCCCTGGGCTGTGCCAGCACCGAGGGATGCTCAGAGCCTCTCCTCGCTTCTCCCGCAGCCATGGGAGGAAGCGCACAGGGGGCTCCATCCTTGGGGACCCCAAAGAGTGTCAGTGCCACCCTGAGACTCCCTGGGCTGTGCCAGCACCGAGGGATGCTCAGAGCCGCTCCTCGCTTCTCCCGCGGCAATGGGAGGAAGCGCACAGGGGGCTCCATCCTTGGGGACCCCAAAGAGTGTCACTGCCACTCCCTGAGACTCCCTGGGCTGTGCCAGCACCGAGGGATGCTCAGTTGCTCCTCGCTTCTCCCGCGGCGATGGGAGGAAGCGCACAGGGGGCTCCATCCGCCCCCTCCTTCTGCAAGAACAACAATTAGCATCCCTCCTCTCTTCCCCCGGCCCAAAGCTCTCCTGCTCGTCCCCCCTGCCGCCCGCCCCTTCCAGATTTGCTCCTGTTTTTCGTCTATTTGTGAAGGTGCCCAAGACAGGAGCTCACTTAATACGTTCCCTTACGCTTGTGGCGCAACAGCCTATTCAGGACAGATAAGCCCCTTTAGAAATGAAGGGGAATTTAATTCAGTGCTTGAGTGACAGCAGGAAGATTTATCCCCTCAGTAGACAATACGGCTTTTGGGGCTTTAATCTTGCCCAGACAATGGGCTGTTTCTCGGCCCTCATCTTGTGCTTTTCCCACGATGTTCGGTGATTAAGCGGGGCTCCATTGGATGGAAGCCACTATCTCTCATTTAAGAGTGTTTGCGCCTCTGTCAAGGACCAGGCAAGGGAGGGAGGGAGGTGGGAAGAAGAGAAAGGAAGGGGAGGGGGAGAAAAGTTGAACTCATCTGGCAGAAACGCCGGGAGGCTGCTGGCGGATGCCAGCGCTATCTGCAGTGGGCAGGGCAGGGTGGCATTGTCACCTCCGGAGGACAGCTGGGCAGGGCACTAAAATCTCGTTTATTGCAGAAGCTCCTCAGTTATTTCGCTGTGGTTGTCATTCAGAACGGCCCTGCTCACCCACACATCCTTAGGTATGTGCTGCCTAAATTAATTCCCGAAAATTGATGAATAAAAGCAGCTCAGAGCCTAAACTGTCTAATAAAGAAATGGCTGATCAACTGTCTAATTAAGAAATGATACCTAAATTATTTTCATTTTTGACTTATTGACTATTTTTATTTTTGACTTAATACCGATTTTTATTCTTGACTTAACAACTTAATAACTCCTGGCCTGCAATGCGGACATTTTTATCCAAAAAAGCCTTTTTTTGGGGTAAAAAGCTGGTGTCGTGTGCTTGCCCAGTGAAGATACCTGAGGTGCCATGGCAGAGGACAACGAGAGCTCAAACACCTGCAAAGGGCAGCAGGTGCCCCAACACCTTCCCAGAGGCTTTTAGTGCCACACCGGCACTGCACAAAGTGCCGTGGCGTTGCTGTGCCTTATTGAGGAAGATAATTTCTTCTTAAAATCTAAAATCTATCTCAAATGATGCCATCCTTCCCTGGGAGGGTGGGGAGGCCCTGGGATGGAGTTCCCAGAGGAGCTGGGGCTGCCCCTGGATCCCTGGAAGTGTCCAAGGCCAGGCTGGACAGGGCTTGGAGCAGCCTGGGGCAGTGGAAATTGTCCCTGTCCATGGCAAGGGTGGAACGAAATGAGCTTTAAGGTCCCTCCCCACCCAAACCACGCCAGGATTTGGAGGTCATCAGGAAGTTCAGCACCAGGGAGTTTCTCATCCCTAAGGAAAGGCAACCATTACCTTCACTCTCATCTACAAATCAGTCTTTGTGGCCAAAAAAAACCCAAAAAAAGTGGTTTATGTTCCTTGTTCCTGTAAGAAAACACTGTGGACACCAATGCTGCAATTTTGGTAACGAGTGGAAACACAGATTTAGCCTCACAGTAACGCCCCACTCTTCTGAGGGGATGTTTTCTGTCAGTTCAGTCCTAATGGGCCCTTCCAAGCCAGGAGATTCCATGATTTTATACTGTATTAATATTTATTGTATTTATATAATAAATATATTACAAATTATATTTATATAATAAATATCCTCTATAGTATATGTATATAATTATATTATATTGCCTTATTTATATTTTATATTTCTATTTTCTATTTTCTATTTTCTATTTTCTATTTTCTATTTTATATTTTATATTTTATATTTTCTATTTTATATTTTATATTTTATATTTTTTATATTTTTATATTTTATATTTTATATATTTATTTTATAGTTTCTATTTCTATTTCTATTATTTTATATGTTTATTTTTATATTATTTTATATTATTTATATACTAATACATATTTATATTATTTTCTATTATTTTATATGATTTCCTTTCTATCTAGGCATTGCAATGTCAGGATCCTAATTTGGGGTCCACCCTCAACCACTAAACACGGCAGCAAGAGGAACAGAACCACTGCACCCAAATGGCTGTAAAATGGAAAAAAAAACCTTAAATAACCAGCTCAGTTCTGAAATCTCTAAATTTCCAAATTTTTGCCTTTCTGTTATCAACAGCAAAAAAATTAAGAAGTTGGCAAGGATTTTTGAGGCAGGAATTGAACAGTGTGAGAGGTGTGAGAGCACCACAAGTGACTGCAGAGGGCACACGAATTACCCACGAAGGCACTTTTCATAATTAAATCTGCCCACGTTTAATTGGCAGTTAAATGTGGGGGGGTTTTTTTCCCTGAAATTTAAGAAAACCTACACAGAAAACAACCGGAGCCTTTAAGCCTCAACGCACATCAGTAGGAGGCGGTGGAAGGGAATAGCTGAAGATTTCCTCCACATCATATTTGGAATTTTCAGCTCCTTCAAGGACAAGTTCAAGTCCCTGAGGAGTCACTTCAGTTCTTCAGAGCCTTTAATGAGATCAGCTGGGTGAATGGGGGTTTCTGAGTGGCCTTTAAATGGAAATGCCTTGAAAAGGAATGAAAAGAAAAGGTTTTATGGAGCATTTTAAGGTTTTCTGTTGGGCTTTTTAGTTGGTTGGGGTTTTGGTGAGGTTTTTTTGTTTGGTTGGGGTTTTTTTGCTGTTGGGTTTTTGGGGGTTTTTTTGCTGTTGTTTTGTTGGGGTTTCTTGGTTGTTTTTTGGGTTTTTTTGTGGGGGGTGAGTGGCGGGCAGTTGCTTGGGGTTTATTTCATTATTTGTTGTAATTTGGCCCCAAGTTCAGGAACAGATTGGGAACTTCCAGCCAGGCCCTGCTCACCTGCCAGCATTTCTGCCAGCAAGCCTGCAGGAACCTTCAGGGCAGGAACCCCCGTTTGGGGAAGAAAAAAAACCCTGCGGACCAAAAGAATTTGAACAGCAGACCCTGCTCATCCCTGTCTGCACTCTCTGCCCTCTTGATTCTGTCCTTGACTCTTCTGAACCCATCTCAGCCTCCTCTGAGGCTCCTGGGAACCTTTTCAACACCTCCCCCCTGAGCCGAAGCAGGGGTTGACACTCCCAGCACCTCTGGCCTGGTGGATCCTTGGCTTCTTTTTTGCTCAGGTTGGGATTAAATGTGTGAGATGGTATTTCTTGTTTGGACTCAGATGTTTATTAGTTATTATTTATAAAAGGGAATAGTTTTATTAATATTATAGTTTTATAATATAGGTATTATATTTTATATTTACATTTATATTGTATTAATATTTTTATATTTATATTTATATTTATATTTATATTTATATTTATATTTATATTTATATTCTATTTATTTTCTATTTCTATTTCTATTTCTATTATTTATATTTAAAATAAAATAAATTCATATTTTAAAAATATATTTATATTTTATATTTTATATATTTTATAATATGGCTATTCTATTAGTTTTATTTATATTATAGTCTCACAAACTCTGAGTTCTCCAGCACTTCATTCCAAAAAAACTAAAAATGGAGCTGTATTTTTCTCTCTATAAGGTCGTTTAAGGATAAAATGTTGAATTAAGAAATGACACCTAAATTATTTTTACTTTTGACTTAATAGCTAACTACTCGTGGCCCACAATGGGGACTTTTTTATCCAAATACACAATACCACTTAAACCCATGAAGAAGTAGGTGAAGAAGGAGGAGAAGAAGGAGAAGAAGGTGAAGAAGAAGGAGAAGGTGAAGAAAAAGGTGAAGAAGAAGGAGCAGCCTCCACCCTAAAACCTCCATTTTGCTCCATATATATTCCTATATTCTAAACCCTTAAACTCTGAGTTTCCCACCCTGTGATATCACACATTTCTATTCAAACTCCACACCCACAATCCCAGCTCCATCATTCCATTTTGGAAGCTTCTCCACAGCCTCAGTGTTCTCTTGGGGGTCAGTGCCTGGCAGCACAGAAAGTCTGGAATTCTCAGTGACCAGGGCTCCAACAGGGCTTTGCTTTGCTTTGCTGCCCCTCTGCTTACAGGATCAATTCCCTGCTTTCCCCACACCTCGATGGAACTCAGACCAGTGCTCCCAGTATCCAGCTGGAGCTTCCCAGAGCTGGGCAAGGGTGACCCCTTCCCTTCCCTTCCCTTCCCTTCCCTTCCCTTCCCTTCCCTTCCCTTCCCTTCCCTTCCCTTCCCTTCCCTTCCCTTCCCTTCCCTTCCCTTCCCTTCCCTTCCCTTCCCTTCCCTTCCCTTCCCTTCCCTTCCCTTCCCTTCCCTTCCCTTCCCTTCCCTTCCCTTCCCTTCCCCTCCCTTCCCCTCCCAGACCCCTGCAAAGGAGGAAACTCCAGGGGCATCCTGAAATATTTGCTCCATCTTTCCATCCCAGCTGCCTCCAGCAGCTTTTTTCCTGTTCTGTTTGAGCTGGTGAGAGCAGGGAGGATGGAGGGAAGAACAGCAGAGCAACAAAAATGAGATTAAAATAAAAAGCCATCTAGGGAGCCTGCAGGAAAACAAATGTCACCACCCAATTCCCACGCTGGCCCAAAACCTGTGAGCCCAGAGCTGCCCCATTTCACCTGGGGACACCAAACTGTGCCTTGTAACTTTTACAGCACCTTTGTCTGGCCCAGCATTTACAGGAAATGAAGACAGGAGAAGGAAAATTATTCAGTGCAGTCCTCCTGAAAAGTGGGGGGGACTGGTGGGAGCAGCAGGGCAGGACAGCTCTGAGTTCTAGAAGTGCCCCATAAAAATCAAATTTATTCAGTCAAATTTATTTCATAACCCCTCTGACCATGCTAGTGGCCACAGCCAGGCCAGCACCTGTAAGGGACAAAGGACCTGAAGGGAAAATCCAGCTTGAACTGGGATTTGGGGCTTGGATTGCTGACCAAGGGGAGCACTGCAGGTTAACACAGGCTGCTCCACCCAGCTGAGGTTTCCTTAACTCATCTGGGGTGACTTTGTGCTGTAGGGATTCCCAGAGACCTCCAGTGGGCACTGGAAAGGATCTGATTTATTAATAAGAGGGGTTTTTCCCCCCAAAGGACCAACAAATCCTTTCGTTGCTGGTGAATTTTTCATTGCAGAGCAAAGAGAAGCTGTGGCCACACCAGGGGCATCCTGCAGGGTGGTGCCAGAGGCAGAAATCCAACCTTGCTGAACCCCAACCCTCCTTTCCTAAACCCAAACCTTGGGCTTCTGCCTTCCCAAATCTCAGCCCTGCCTCCCCAGGCCAGCCTAGCTAAGCGCAGCTCGGCACAAACCGCACCCAGCCGCCCCGAGCAGGAACAAAAACGTGTTCAATAACCCCAAAACCAACCTCAGCACACCCTCCGCGATGGGGCGCGTTTAAAACCCAGCTGGTTGGGCTGTTTGCTCCCTGCTGAGGAGTCGAGCAGCACAAAGCACTTGGAGAAGGAGCCCAAACCCCCTCTGCCCTTGAGCAGTCTTTGCCCAGAGCCAGGAGTGACACAGCAGTGATTAGACACCGAGGCTCAGCTTGTTTCTCTAATGGGTTTTTGTTGCAAGCACCCAGAATTTCCCCAGCCCCAGGTCAGGCTGACATAAAAGTACAAGGATCCGGGAGGCTCCTCTGCTTTCAAACTGCTGCATTTTGGCAGCAGCACTCGCTCTTCGTGGAATTACCCCTTTTCCTCTAATAATCCACTTAAAAAATACAGAGGGAACTTGTCTGCCTGAGCTGCAGCCCCTGCAAGAGCACAGCAGTGGCAGGGCTTCTGTTTATAGTCCTTGCAGGTGTGTGTTTGCTCCCAAATTCCTGCAGAGCCTCCAGAAATTGTGTTTATTTCCCACCAGCAGCTGCTGGACAATCCAGGTGAGCTTGGTGAGGGTTAGATGTCAGGAATCCCTCCTTCCCCAGAGGTTTTTCTCCCCAGATAAATCCCTCCAGGCTCTGCTGCTGCTCCAGATGTAAAACTTGAGGGGCACAGAATCCCTTTGTTGGGCGAAATGCCCCGAGACTTTTGTCCTGGCCCAGCACATGAGGCACAACTGTCAGGCCAGGGGATCAAAGTCTCCCCTTTATCACCATGCACTTGGCAGAAATGTAAACTTCCCCATCTAGGGCCCAGAAATGTGTTTGAACTCACTCAGGGAGAGCCCAAAGGTGTCTCAAGGAGTGAAAACTGCCTGAGCCTTGCTGGGTGAGAAAGGCAGCCCAGGCATAAAGTGCTGGGGAAGGGGAATTTTTCTTCCAGCCGGTGATTTTTAAGTTTTATGGGAAGAATTGTGTTAAGATTGGTGTGTTTGGTATCTTTTGGTGACAGCAGAGAGGCAAAAATGAAAGTATCAAAGGATATTTTTTCATAGAAACATTATTGGTTTGATGATGAAATGATTTTTTACAGGAAAAAAAAAATCAAGTGGTGTGCAATTCCAAGGGAAAAGTTTGTGCACATAAAATCCACCTCCCATCCCATCCCAGCTGCAATGAGGGAGGGAAGAGCAGAAAAACCAGGCAAGAGAGAAAGAAATGAAGAAAAAAAGAAAAGAAAAAAGAAAATGAAGAAGAAGGGAAGCAAATGATGAAAGAAGAAATTGAAGAAAAGAAGAATGAAGAAAAACCTTATCAGGAGGAACAATTAACAGCAAGACAGAGAGCCAGCAGTGCTGAACGTTCCCAAGATCACCAAGAGCTAACCAGGTTCTGGAGAGTAAAACTCACACAGCCCTGCAATTCCTGCAGCACTTCAGGAGGAGGATTATTCCAAAAGTTTGACTTTAAAATTTCCCTTATACCATAAAAAAAAATTTAAAAAACGCGTTCTGGAGAAAGAAAATGCCAATTGTTAGAAACTATGAAATATTTGGAATATTCCATTTTTCCCCTGATTTCTGCAGCCATCCTGGGTGTGACACTGCAGGACAGACGTGCTGGGGGAGCTGCAAGTGTTGAGTTTATCCCTGGGACAGGGGTGAGCAAAGCTCTTCAGCCCAACCAGCCCAGCCCAGTGCAGAGGATCCCATCCCAAACCCGAGTGGTGTCCCAGGAGGCTCTGCCACAGCCTAAGGACAAAGCGAGGGGTTGCCAGTGGCCGTAAAAGCTCGGAGCCAACAACAACACTTTAGGTGTGTGCTTGGATTTCATACCTGCAGAGAAGTGGGTTTTGTTTGGCAGCAGAAAGAGCCTTTAATATCCTCCTGCTGCGGGGCTGGGGCAGGCACACTCAGACACAACCACCAGCACCACTCCCAGCTGGAAAGGAGAGGAAACTCCGAGGAATCCTGAAGAGCTGGCTGACAGCATCACAAGGATGGAACTGGGGGGAATTTAGGATGAATTCAAGCAGGCTCGTGCAAAACCAGCTCATTTTTCTCTGAATAAAGGGACTTGGCAAAGCAAAGTCATCAATAAATAGAAGCACCTACCCGAAATCTGCAGCAGCCAGCCTGATCCAGTGCTCCCCACGTGGGATGGGAGTCTTGTGGGGATGGCTCTGCTGAGGAGCCTGAGCTGCTCCTCAGAGCTCAGACCCACAGCCCTCAGCTAAAGCAAATACCCCAGGCTTTCCCTGTCCTGAGGGGCTGGTGAAATGGCTTTACCTGAGCAGCTTCAAAGAGGAATTTGAGATGTGGGTTTTGTCTGTGAAAAAAAAAAAAAGGCAAAACAGCAGCCAGAGACAGAAAGGGGAAGGAAAGAGGGGAAGAAGCAAGAAGGAAGTGCCAGTTCTTTGACACCTTTGTGATGGAGTTTGATTTGTAAAGCAGAACAGAGCCCCTTCCCTTTCCCTGGCCTGCCCTCTCTAATCTGATTTTAGGAGAACTCTCTGAAATGAATCATCCCTGCCTGCCCCAGAAGTTCTGCCTCAGAGGGGTTCTGCAGGTCACCTCTGCCCTGCCCTCTCCGTGCACCCACAGGCTGCAGCAGGACCCCAAACCTTGGCCAAACCTGCCCAAAGTGCCACCAACCTGGCTGAAAAATAGCAATAATTTTGGAAGGGCATGAATTAGGCCTGCCATTCTTTTTTTTTTTTTCCCCTTATCCTTGAACTACATCACACAAACTCACTGTCTTTTTGGAGGACTTGACCCTGCACTCCTAATCAGGGGGCAAAATTCGCCATGACTTCATCTTTGAGCCTCTGTGTCACTTTAGGACATGAAACAGAAGGATGTGGACACTGGATTTTTCTAAGGCAAAAAAGAGGGGTTTAAATTTCTGCCTTTAACATTTGTAGATTTCTAAAAGTGACAGTGGATTGGAGGGTGACAGTGCCACCTCTCCAATGACACTGGGCAAACCAACAGTTTATCAAATTTCTTATCTAACAGTTTATTCAAATTTGCATTCTTTTATAAAAGAATGCAAAACAATAAGTTATTTACATAAAGTGTGTGAGAAAGTTAAATAAAATATTTAAAAATTAAGAAATATTAAAAGTAAAAATACTAAAAAGTTTAGAAAAACTTAAAAAAATCAAGACAACAACTCTGCATTTTCATTTAGAGAAAAGCTAAGCTTTCTTCCTTCCCATCACGTATTCCTGGACATCCAGGGCAGTTGCCCCTCAGCAATGATTCCAGAGCAGGCCAGGATCCAGGGCTGGGGATGGAAATGCCTCAGTTTGGCTTTCCCTGCTCCTTGCAGTTTGCCAGCAAACTTATCTGCTGTGCTGAGCCTGGTTTCCCTCCCTGATCCCCCCAAAACACTCAGGGATTTGTTTTTACGAGGTGCTGAGCAGGCCCAGCTCCTGTTCCCCGTGCTGGGGCTGGAGGAGCAGGAGGGAGGGAGGCTCTGCTCAGCACCCCAGAGAGCAGAGCCCAGGGAAGGACATCCCTGAGGAATGCCCAGGGAAAGCCCTGGCTCTGTGCCTTTGGGCTGCCACCTCCTCTGTGCCATGGCAGAGGGAAGGGACAAGATCTGGACAGAGGTTTGGAAGGGACAAGCTCTGCACAGAGGTTTCTGGTGGAGCTCTCCCCAGCTCTGTGTGAGAAGGAGTTCCCTGTCCGAGCCCCTCGTGGCCACAGGATTTCGTTCTGGGCCTGAAGACAATCTCCAGTGGCAATTCCAGCAGTTGTGCTCAGCAGAACCTCCCCCTGCCTGCTCTGGCAGCACAGAATCCACCTGATTCCTGTGTTTCCCTATGCCTGGAATCCCAAATCTCTCCTTTTCCCTTGGATTCTGTGCTCTCCAGGACACTGCAGAGCAGGAGTCGCTCAGTGCCCAGCACCCCCAGCCCGTGCTGTGCATCGCTGGCACCTTCCAAGGCCCCAGAATCCAAGGGCAATGCTTTTGTGGGCACCTCAGGAAGAAGAAATCCTCTCAAAGCAGGGCCAGGCTCTTTTTGATGCCTGGAAGTTTGTGAGACCCAGCTGCAGCTGAGAGAGCAGCCGTGCCTCAGGGCACACAGCCTGGGCAGGAGGGAGGGATGAGGAGAAGACCCCAGGGGTGCACAAGGGGTTCAGAACAGGACCAGGAACAGATCCCAGCTGTCCCAAATCCCAGCCCTCCTTGGGAGATGAGAGAGGCTTCATTTCCTTGCTTGGTACCTCTTGAGTGTGAGGGATTTCACGGGGGCACAGCGGTGGCACTGCCCCTTGCCGGGTGCCAGCCTGAGGTGATGGAAGCAGGAGGAATTTCCATGCCCAGAGATCCAGGAAAGGATCCCACAGCTGAGCCTGACAAATCCCTGCAGCATTCCATGGATGGATGGAGGGGTAACAATTCCACTGCAGGGGTTTGGAACAAGATGATCTCTAAGGTCCCTTCCTACCCAAACCAGATCCTAAAACCCAATTTTCCCCAACACTGCCCTGAGCTGATGAATTGAATAAAAATTAAACAAATTAAATAAGCCACTCATATTATATTTGAACAGTGACCTGAGCTGAAATTAATAAACATTAAAAAAATTAAATAAGCCCATTATATTTAACCTTTATGTTGAGCTATCACTGAATAAAGGCTGCAGGCTGATCTCCAGTGCCATGAAAATGTTCTCTGTGCTGACATTTGATCATTTCTCCTCACTTTTATCTTGCTCAGCTCCCTGAGCAGGTCCTGCAGGGAGGGAGGAGTGAGACTGAGTGAGCAGGGCACGGACACTGTGGAGTTCTCAGAGCCACAGACCTGTGTGTGACCACAGCCAAGTTCCTTCTCTCTCCACCACTGTTCCTTTTTTTCACCTCTTTCTCCTTAGGTTAAGCTCATGACAAGATTTGTGACCTCCTGGTGTGACAGATCTCACCCATCTAAGGTCTTTTCAAAGCAGAGCTCATTTCCCTGAGCATCTCCACGGCACCTGCCTGTTGGGGCAGTGATTTCAGCTGGCACAACCCCCAAAACGCACATTTTAAATTCATCTATCCCCTTAAAATTATTATTTCCCTTTCATTTCTGTGTCATCCCTAGAAAAGCAACACAGTAAACTGATTTAAAACGTCGATTACAAAACCAAACCAGAAGTGTGCAGCAACCCCAGGAAGAAAATATTCTTCTGTCCAAAATTTAATTTTTTAAAAAATAGGTGTTTGCCCTGCTAAGGCCGCAACTTTTCCCTCTGAACTTTGTAAAACTTCATCCCCAAATGGATTGACTTCTACATTATCTGACATTTCCTCATTAGCTTCTTTGCTTTCCCCCTTTTCCCTGCAAGAAGGCCCTTGAGTCTAACGATGTCAGAAGGCTCTGAAATTTGACAGATCTTACATTTCCAGCTCATTTTCTAATGAGTTTGTACATCAGGACTGATTAGTGTAATAAAGAATTCATGAAGCAAATAAATGTAACATGAAGACACCTTGAAGAGAGGAAAGAAAGAGCAAGTCAAACATGTTGAGGAAAGGTCTGGCCTTTTTAACCTTCATTTAATCGTTCTGACAAAGACACTTCATCAAAGAGCCTTGGCAGGTATTTGGACTTTGTGCACAGCAAAACCAGCCTTTGAACTTCTGCTCTGCATTACCCAGGGGAACCCATCATTAGCCTCATTTAGGCACGAGGAGTCTTTGCTTCTTTTCTGCCAGGGTCGGGATGAAATGTGTGAGATGGGATTTCTTGTTGGGACTCAGATGTTTATTAGTTCTTATCTCTGTTACAGTCTCACAAACCCTGAGTTCCACAGCACTTCACTCTAACAGGCTAAAAATGGAGCTGTATCTCTCTCTCTACAAGGCTTTTTAAGGGTAAACTGTCCAATTAAGAAATTACACCTAAATGATTTTTACTTTTAACCCAATAACCAAACACCCATGGCCCGCAATGCCGAGTTTTTTATCCAATTCCACAAAACCACCCAAAACCCATGGAAGAGGAGGGGAAGAAGAAGAAAGAGAAGAAGAAAATGAAGAAGGTGAAGAAGAAGGAAAAGAAGAAGAAGAAGGAGAAGAAGGAGAATAAGAAAGTAAAGAAGAAGGAGAGAAGGAGAAGAAGCTGAAGAAGAAGGAGCAGTCTCCAACCCAAAACCTCCATTTTGCTCCATATATATTCCTATTTTCTAAACCCTTAAACTCTGAGTTTCCCACCCTGTGACGTCACACACTTCTGTTCAAACTCCACACCCACAATCCCAGCTCCATCATTCCATTTTGGAAGCTTCTCCACGGCCTCAGGTCACTGCAGTGTTCTCTTGGGGGTCAGTGCCTGGCAGCACAGAAAGTCTGGAATTCTCAGCACCCTGGGTTCCAACAAGTTCTTATCAAGGCAGGGCTTTGCTGAGCATCCCTGAGCAGGGAAGGGGCAGAGGCAGCCCCGGGCAGGGCTGGCCCCGACCCCTCCTCACCCTCCGGGATCGAATTTCCCAGCCAGAGCCGCGGGCACCTTCTCTGTGTTTGGAAACCACGGGAAATCTTCCTCCCGTTTTCCTGTGGCAGCCCTCCCCTCCTAAACCCTCGGCTGATTGGGGTGGTCTCGCTGGGGGAGAGCTCCAAGCAGAGGTTTTTTCCCCCCATTTCCCCCACGTTAAAATGAATTTTACAGAAATTTCCCCCCATTTTCCCCACGTTAAAATGAATTTTACAGAAATTTCCCCCCATTTTCCCCACGTTGAAATGAATTTTACAGAAATTTCCCCCCATTTCCCCCACGTTAAAATGAATTTTACAGAAATTTCCCCCCATTTCCCCCACGTTGAAATGAATTTCACGGAAAGGAGCACAGCGTGTTCATTCCGGGGATCCCATTCCTGGGTTCACTCCCGTTTTATTTGCCCTGTGTTCACTCTGTCACCTTTCCCTCAGCTTCCCACAGAGCTTCACCCCCAGGCCCGGAGCTAAATCAGTTTTGTGCTCCTTCTACAGACACATTTTTTTCAGGGGACAACTGGCAAAGCACAACCCCCCAGATGTCCAGATCCTGTGGGAAGGAAATGCCAGCATGTTGTATTTTTATTCATTTTCATCTGCAGCATTAAAAATAGGCTTTGTTTAAAATAGGAACGGACTTAATATCTTCGCTGAGGAAACCATACATTTGAGATGTTTACGTGGAAAACGTGCCAGAGGGCTTCTGACCAGCTTTAACTTGGGATCCTTCCCACTCTGGACATGACTTTTGGCATCAGGGGCCTCAGGCCGAGCGGGAATTGCACATTTTCTGACGATACAAAGCACAACAATAACGAATAATAAGGAAGAATAATTCTGTTACACACATCCAGCTGAATGAACACGACGAGAATTTCAGTGTTCAGCTCTGTTTCACCACTGGGCAGGGAACAGAGCGGGATTTCCCCCAGGAATGCCTCAGTGTGCTCTGCCCAGTTGTAATCCTGTTCTCCCCATGTCTTTCCCCAAATGGGACATTGTCAGGGCTCCTCAGGAAGCTGCAAGAAGATTCTTTTGAATAGGGACAGTATGGAAAATAGTTCAAAAGAGTCCTTGTCCCACACAGGCCAGATCTGCATGGGAAGTTACTTTTTTGTTCTTCAGAAGAAAGCAAAAACCCACAAGGAGGAAAAAAAAAAAAAAAAAAAAAAAGGGGAAAAAGAAAGGAACCAAAGAAACCTCAAAGAGTTCAAAGAGTGTTTCAGCAGCAGCTCGGGCCTCGAGAGCAAGGCCCCCTTTGTCATCTCTGGGTGAGTGACTTCTCCCCTCAGCTGGGTGTGCAGGGAGCATCTGATGGGGGCTACAGCCAGACCCTTGTCCCTGAGCCACCTGGAGGGTCCCTGAGCCTCTCTGAGGGTCCCAGAGTCACTCTGAGGGTCCCTGAGCCATTCTGAGGGTCCCTGAGTTCCTGTGAGGGTCCCTGAGCCACCCTGAGGGTCCCTGAACCACCCTGAGAGTCCCTCAGCCACTCTGAGGATCTCTGACCCACACTGAGGGTCTCTGAGTTACACTGGAGGTCCCTGAACCACTCTAAGGGTCCCTGAGTCACTCTGAGGATCCCTGAGTCACTCTGAGGGTCCCTGAGCTCCTTTGAGGGTCCCTGAGCCACCCTGAGGGTGCCTGAGCCACTCTGAGGGTCCCTGAGCCACTCTGAGGGTCCCTGAGCCACCCTGAGGGTCCCTGAGTCACCCTGATGGTCTGCTGCCCTTGGCACCTTCCTGCCCCCTGAGCTGTGGGTGCAGCAGGACTGATGCCCAGAGCGCCTTTAGACCAAGCATCCTCTGCCTCTGCCATGACGAAACTCTTCTATTCAAGTGTTCAAGGGGAAAAGTTTCACTAAACATAAAAAAAAATCAATCTAAATGGCCTCGTCCTCTGAATTATAAAATTCTATCATTTCTGAGGTTTGTTCGGGTAGTGTTCTAAACTGATCTCTGCCTTTATCTCACAAAAACTGCAGCATGGAAACTCTCCCCCCTCTGCTCCACTTCTTATTTTCTGTGCCCTTTTGACCCCTTTTGTCCCAGCTACCTTTTTCCCCTTATTCTCCTTTTGCATCTGAGCACCCTCTGCATCCTCTTTATTCTTATCTCCCATCGCTGCAGCTCTTCTCCCTCGCGGTCCTGCAAACCCCAAACCCCCTCCTTTGCCTGCGTCCCCCTCTTCACCGAACATCCCGGCAGAAAATCCCTTTTTCCTTCACGATGCAGAAGGATTCCCAGGCACAGAAAACCTGGTGGAAACCTTCTGGAAGGGCAAACACCTCCTGCAGATCCAGAGGGATGCACAGCAGAGTGTGCTGGCATCGTTCTGCACTTTAATCACCTTTTTTTCCCCCCATTTTTAGGGAATTTGCCCAAGCAGCTTCGCTGTGGCACAAGGTCACAACTGAGATTTTTTTTTTTTTTCTAGAAAGCGGAAAATTCAACAAAAAAAATGAGAAGATGGTCAGAAACCCAAAGTGGGAACGGGATACTGGGAGAGAAGCTGAGTCCA
Source organism: Motacilla alba alba (assembly GCF_015832195.1). Taxonomy (NCBI): domain Eukaryota; kingdom Metazoa; phylum Chordata; class Aves; order Passeriformes; family Motacillidae; genus Motacilla; species Motacilla alba. The sequence goes on along the minus strand of NC_052036.1, from coordinate 3,035,268 downwards.
GACATTTTGGCACGAGAAATCGTTTGTAACGGAGATGATAAAAACAAGATACAATATAATTAGCACAGCCTTGGCAAAGCTCCAGAGCGCTGAGCTAAATAAATGATTCTGTATTTGTTTTAAAGCATCCAGAGCTATTTATACTGTCAGCCCAGTGCCTGGGGGATCACTCCTTCCTGGAGTCACTCTCCTCACCACACTGGTGCAATATTGGCCCTCAGTTTCTCACTCAGCCTTGAATGCTGCTCCTTCCCTGCTCCTGCACCTCTCACTTGTGCAAAATCCCAGGAATCCTCCCCAAAAATGCCCAGGTGGGCTGGCATCTCCTGTGCCAGCTCCCGTCCCACAGATTTAGGGGGACAGAGGCTTCCAGCGAGGGCTTTGCTGGGAAAAAGAAACTTCCCAGTTCTCTTTGTGACCCAAATTGGCCAGGGAAAAACACTGAAGCTTTTTCCATCTTTCCCCCTCCCCACCTTTCCAGGAGCCAAGTGGAAAAGGGAAACTCCACAACGTTCATTGAAACAAAAGTTTCCATAAGTTTTCCTGAAGAGTGTCCAACTCCTCACCCGCCTCAAAGACAGAGCAACTTCTTTTCAAGAAGTTTTTCATTTTTAACCTTCAAAGCTGCTCAGTTTTGGGGGGAAAAAAACAACTTTTAGGGCTGATTCCAAGCACCCCCTGGATCTCCATCACCAGCTCCTCAAAGACAGAAAAGCTTCTTCTCAGAACCTGATTTTTTAACTTTCCAAACTGCTCAGTTTTGGGGGAAAAAAGCTTCCAGGGCTGATTCTAAGCACCCCCTGGATCTCCATGACCCACCCTCACCTGCTTCAAAGACAGAAAAACTTCTTTTCAAAACCTGGTGTTTAACTTTCCAAACTGCTCGGTTTGGGGGGGAAAAAATCCCAACTTTTAGGGCTGATTCTAAGCATCCCCTGGATGTCCATCGCCCACCCTCACCTGCCTCAAAGACAGAAAAACTTGTTTTCAAAACCTGATTTTTTAACTTTCCAAACTGCTCGGTTTGGGGGGGAAAAAAATCCCAACTCTTAGGGCTGATTCTAAGCATCCCCTGGATCTCCGTCCTCAAAGACAGAAAAACTTCTTTTCAAGACTTTATTTTATAACCTTGAAAACTGCTCAATTTGGGGGGAAAAGCTTCCAGGGCTGATTCCAAGCACCCCCTGGATCTCCATCACACACCCTCACCTGCCTCAAAGACAGAAAAACTTCTTTCCAGAACCTGATTTTTTAACTTTCCAAACTGCTCAGTTTGGGGAGGGAAAAAATCCCAACTTTTAGGGCTGATTCCAAGCACCCCCTGGATCTCCATCACCAGCTCCTCACCCACCTCAAAGACAGAAAAACTTCTTTTCAAATCCTGATTTTTTTAACTTTCCGAACTGCTCAGTTTTGGGGGAAAAAATCCCAACTTTTAGGGCTGATTCCAAGCCCCACCCTGGATCTCCATCACCCACCAAGGTTGTTTGTGCCCCTTTCTGGGCCCTGGCAGCTCCTGCAGGTCCCCGGTGTGTGACACCGAGCCAGGAAAGCTTCCAGGTAATTGCAGCAGCTCGCCACTTCTGTTCACAAACTTCTTGATTCAGAGTGACCACATGAAACAGCTTCACCACAGCAGCAGAAACTTTCCTTATCACCCAGCAGAGGGGCTGGGGACACCTTTTTTTCCCATGGAGGGGAGAGTATGTGTGAAAGTGTCACTTCTGCGAGGCAGAACTGGCACCCAAAAATTGTCACCCACAGATTGAAGCCTCATCATCCTCATCATCCTCACTGTGACCTCAATGTGCTCACGGATCCCATTTCGATCCCAGCAGGACCAAGGCTGCCAGGTGGGTTTAAATCCAGGGTTTGGAAGAGTCGTGGGTGAAACAAAGCCAGGAGTTTTCAGAAAATTTGCTGCAATGTGGTGGAAAATAGAAATACTTGCGCTGCCTTAATTAGCTCTGATTTCAGCAGGGGCAAAAGGACATTTGTACCTTCTAAAATGTAAAATGTTTATGCAAACTGATTCCAATTGGAGCTTGAAATCCAAGGTGACTGTGCCGGTGGCCTCAGCAGGGGCAGGAGGGACTGTGCTGAGGTTCTCCAGGGTGAGCTCCTGCTCAGCAACACTTCCCCAAATGAATTTTCCTGTTTGGTGCCCACAGAGCTGTCAGGAGGCTCCAACCTCAGAGCTCCGATTCTCAGCCATGAACTTGGAGTCTCTGCAGAATTCTCTGAGCAGGGAAATGTTGTAGTTTTGAGCAACAAGCTCCTGGCAGGCGCAGCGAGGTGAGCTTTCCCTTGCTGCTGTTTATGGCACGTGGGAGCTGCTCTTCCAACCCCTTTTCCCTCAATTCCTACTTTTTTTTCTCTTTTTTCAATAAAGGTTGTTGCACCTTTACCCCATTGTCTCCAGTTTTGCTGTAGGTAAGTGCTCCAAGGTGGCATTTCTGTCACCTTTCCACTTTCTCCTCATTAAACTAAGCAGATTAAGCTTCTGGGGTCACAAGAAAACTGTTTATTTTGAGGTTTATAGCTGCATTTTTTCATTAGAAATTATTCATGAACCTACCCAAACACATTTTATGTCTTTCTTCTTTTAAAATCCCATTTCACAACGAAATCCAAGGGAGAATCACAAACCAGAATGTACTCTAATCCTTTTTTTTTTTTTTTTTTTTTTAAACCTTATAATGAAATTAAATTTGGAGATCCTACAGTAGGGCCTTCCCCACTGCTCCCAGCTGAAAGAGGGAAGGAATTAACTGACTTTAAAATGAAACAGGTTTCTCCTCTGTCTGACTGAAAGTTACAGGATGTTGGTAGTGAACCAATTAAAACACATCTTAAAACGATAAATACAAACCAAATGTACATTATCAGCATGTTCAGCCTTTTGTTTCTTGGTTCTATTTTGTATCAGCTTATTGCAATCAGATGTGTCGGGAAGGAGGGGGGAAAATCAAATCATTTTAGGAAATAATAAATAAAGAATTCAGCGGAGGAAACAAAGGAGGGCTGCGTTTGTTCAAACATAAAATAAACCACGTTTCAGAGAGAAGGCTAACGGAGAAGCCACAACATTCACGGATCAGTGGAGCTCACAAATACCTAGAAAATGTCAAAAAATATTCAAAATCTGTCTCAGTTAAGACAGGGATGAGGCTGTGCAGGATCAGGATGTTCCCATTTTCCTTCTTCCCCAAATATTGATTTCCTCAGACACCTCTTGTCCCTCTCTGCAGTTTTGTCACCTGAAATACCTCGTGACCCACACAGCGTCCCTGTTCAAGGGAATTCTTGCTCAGGATTCAGCTTCTACTGCATCAGCAATCCTGGAGCCACCTGGAAAATCCATCCAAGGCCGTCCAGTCCAACCTGTGCCCAATGCCCACCTTGTCCCCAGCTCAGGGCACTGAGTGCCACCTCCAGTCCCTCCTGGGGGACTCCAAACCTGCCTGTCCAATTCCCTTTCCATGAAGAAATTCTTCCTGAATGTATTCTTTCGTTTCTTTTCACTCGCAAACAGTTACAGATTAGTTCTGGGTGAAATTGCCATTTCTCTCAAGCAGCAGAGTTTTCTGCAGTTGCAGTGAGTGGAATTAAGTCTCTATATAATCTAAATAGAGAGAGTATAAATATATATAAAAATACACCCACTACAGGCGTTCCCTCTTTTCACAGTGAAGTAAATGTAAACTTTAAAAGTGAAAATATTTCACTTTTTACAAGCCCTAGAAAAACCGATTTTTTTTCCCCCTCACATTCCCCCCCCCCCCCAGCTTTTGCTTTCCCAAGACAGGATTTTTTCCTCTACTGATCTGTTCCCAACCCCACACATCGAGTGGATTCTTCTTAATGAAAGACTGCAGCCAGTTTGCACAATTTTGCCATTCTTCGGGGCTGCAGGTAAGTAGCTGTGCTTAGGGGAAGGAAGTATTGAAAATCTCCTTTGCTATTCCTCATTTCACGCCTTATAACGTGATACTTACAAATACTTTGGTAGCAGATTAGGCTCCAGAGAAATGAAAACATTTCAGGGAGAGCACAAAGCCTGCAAGTGTCCAAATGAGGGAGCAGAAATTCGGGTTTAAGCTGCAGGAGGGGGTTTATGGGATGTAGTGCCATGTGCCATACAATACAAGATAAACATCTGTTGTTATTTCAGCAAACCTAAATCAGATGTTCAGCTTTTTCTTCAGGGGGAGAGTGGCACAAAGAGAGATTTTATGATTTTTTTTTTTTTCCCCCCCTCTCTCTCTTTACCAAGGTGGCTGTTCCTGTGCCAGGAAGAGCAGGAGAAGATTCTGGAGGGGACTTAAGCACCCTCAAAGTAATCCAGTGGCGATAAGGGGACCTTTTGTAACCTCCATTGTGCCAGAGACCTTCAACCTTGGATCTCTGCCCAGGAAGATATTTATTAATAAGGCCAATAGTGCCAGGGAGGAGCTGTTCCACTCACACACTGAGAACAAATGCAAAACTGGGTGAATCAAAGTCCTCCGGCTGAGAACGTTGGGGTTGTTCACCCTGGAGGAGAGGAGGTTGCGTGGAGACCTCACAGCACCTTCCCGGGCCTGAAGGGGCCACAGGGAAGCCAGAAAGGGGCTCTGGAGAGCCAGGACAAGGAGGAATGGATTCAAGCTGAAAGAGGGGACGTTTAGGTGGATATTAGGAAAAAAATTGTTGCCTGTGAGGGTGGGGAGAAGCTTGAATGGATTCAAGCTGAAAGAGGGGAGGTTTAGGTGGATATTGGGAAGGAATTCCTCCCTGTGAGGGTGCCCAGAGAAGCTGTGGCTGACTCTGCATCCCTGGAAGTGTCCAAGGCCAGGTTGGACAGGGCTGGGAGCAGCCTGGGACAGGGGAAGGTGTCCCTGAGATGAGCTTTAAGGTCCCTCCCAGCCCAAACCAGCCTGTGATTCCATGATTCCATGAATCCAACGGAAAGATCTTCACAATTCCTGATAGACTTTGGATTAAACCTTCCAAAGATGCCAAGAGCTGCTCTGGGACCCTGAGTGGATGAAAGGAAACACTTGGAACCCCGTGGTCACCTCAGGGCATCACAAATTTGCTGCTCAAGGAGCAGCTTCTGCTTTGCTCCCAACTCCAGCCTGCTCGCACCCTGATTCTCCCTGAGGCACCATCCTTCCAGTTTCCAGGAGAAAGCTCCTAAACTGCAGCACCAGGCTGTGCCCCGTGCAGGGGACCTGCTCCGGCAGAGGTTTCAGAGTTGAATTCCAGAGAATTCAGTGCTGGGAATTGCCTGAGGCATTCCAGGCATGTGCTCCATCCAGAGGGGAACACCCCAGATGAGAGGCACCTCCTGCAGCCCTGGAGGGAACAGTCCTGCTGTCCCAGGGCCACCTGAAGGGCTCCAGGAGCCTAAGGGAGGTCCCACACTAAATTCAAAAATTCAAAACCCTCTTTTGCTGATTTGCCCCAGTGGTCCCCTGTCAGCACCACCCTTGGATGAAACAACACCAAATTACCCAGGTTTAAACGTGACATTCCACATTTTAAACTGCACAGGATCGGTCTGAACTGCTTGACAGCTCATTCCCTTCCCTCATTACACAGCACAGTTAATTTTCCAGGCTGGCTCAGGTTTGGAGTGGTTAAAAGGGCCCAGAAACCCCAGGCAGCAGCAGCAGCATCTGGAGCTCAGTTCCAGCCTTGGGCTAAAGCTGCCAGGGCTGGTGCTGGCCACAGGAGGGGCTGGGGGGTTGGGAGGTGGGGTTCCAGGAGCTCTCCCCACACAGCAATTCCTGGCAAATAAAGCACTGACCTAACACAGAACTCGGAATTTCGTGCCCCACTCCAGATGTGTTTCTGTTCAGCTCTTAATTCGGAAATTTTGGGGCACACAGCAGTTTAACAATGCACTTTTAATGCCCTAACCTGCATCGATATGTATACACACCTTTTGTTTCTTTTTTATTTACCTTAGCAGCACACCCAGACCCGCTGCAGGTTTTTACATTATATTTTAATTAGTGTTTTTATAGATGAAAGACAAAGACACCACTCAGCACAAGCACACACATCTACTGTGCTGCATTTCCCAAGGCACACACTTTAATACCCAGAACACCAAGGCTCTCTCCATCAAAATTTATATTCCCTCGCTGGGTGCTGGGTCCATCTGGTAGCTGGGTTTGGGAGCTGTGTGAGGAGGGAACAATGTTTGTTGTTCTTGTCGAAGTAGTTAATGTTTTATAAACTCATGAAACTGCACAAAATTGGGATCACTGGGAAAGGAACCCAAGGCAAGCAGATGTGCCCCTCAATTAATTCAGTTTAGGTGGAGTGGGGTTTTTTTTTGTTGTTGTTTTCTTTCTTTTTAATAGTCTGGTGCTCAACAGGGAAAATGGGAGAGAAGAGAGCAGGACTTTCCCCACACTGAGCAGGGAGTCCTGCCCTCCTCAGCATTCCGTGTTGTTCACCTGTGAATTTGCCTGTGGATTTTCGGGATGGAAGCCTTTCCATCACCAGAGGGACCGTTCCTGACTCTGAGTGAGGATGACCAAGGTGCCACATCCCAAACCCTGGTGCTGAAGGTGTTCAGAACCAGTTTGGGGGTGCAGCGCCTGGAAAAGCTGCTGGATACAGGGGCGGGGTTCAACATGGAAACAACCAAATCAAAACCCCCACATCCACCCAAAATACCCCATTAATGCCTCACTGCCCAGCAACCCTTTGCCTCCTCATCCTCCCCCAGCTCTGACAGCATCACCCCACACCCCGTTTGGGCTGGGAAAGCTGGGAGGAGGAGGGAGAAGGAAGGAGAAGGAAGGAGAAGGAAGAAAAAGGAAGGAGAAGGAGGGAGAAGGAGGGAGAAGGAAGGAGAAGGAAGGAGAAGGAAGGACAAGGAAGGAGAAGGAGGGAGAAGGAGGGAGAAGGAAGGAGAAGGAAGGAGAAGGAGAGAGAAGGAAGGAGAAGGAGGGAGGGAGAAGGAAGGAGAATGAAGGAGAAGGAGGAAGAAGGAGGGAGAAGGAGGGAGAAGGAGGAAGAAGGAGGGAGAAGGAGGGAGAAGGAAGGAAGAAGGAGGAAGAAGGAAGGAGGAAGAAGGAAGGAGAAGGAGGGAGAAGGAAGAAGAAGGATGGAGAAGGAGGGAGAAGGAAGAAGAATGAGGGAGAAGGAAGGAGAAGGAAGGAGAAAAAAGGAGAAGGAGGGAGAAGGAGGGAGAAGGAAGGAGAAGGAGGGAGAAGGAAGGAGAAGGAAGGAGAAGGAGGGAGAAGGAAGGAGAAGGAAGAAGAAGGAATGAGAATGAAGGAGAAGGAAGCACAGACACTTCTCAAAGGCAAACTGTGGTTGGTGTTTCCTCCAGGCTCCGAGTCTCCATCCTTTAATCCCGTGCAACATTTATGGAACGTTCCTTCCCTCCTGCTCTGGAGCAAGTGCAAATAGGAGTTTGGCAAAGAGGAGCTGCCCACAAGGAAGGAGCTGCTCGGAGCAGTTGCACCAGAATTTGAGCTAAACCATAACATCACACGTCTGAATAATGCCGTGAAAAATATATAAAACCTGTTATGGCATTAAAAGTTTAAACCCCATAAATCTTCAGCCTGCTATTTACTGGGCTGAGAAGGTGACAGAAACAACATTCTGAAGTGGAATAGGAGAAGAAAAGAAAATGGAGTGTGGGGAGCAGGGGAAGCCCCCGGGACATGGCCAAAAACACTGGAACAGGCAGGGCTGGGGCTGGCAGAGTGACCCTGAGCTCTGTGCACACACACCCCCCCAGCAAACTGCTTCATCAATGCTCTGGAAAAAAGGATTTACCAAAATAGATAGGAATTTAGAAGGGGGGAAAAAAGTCAGGGCAGGATTAGCAGGGAAGGAAACGTGGAACAAGTAAAATTCACTTCTCGGAAGGTGCCATTGAGAGCCCTCATTCATTTTGTCCTCCTGATGCTCCCACTGGCTGGGGGGGATGATTCTACAGACAACAGGGATTCAACTTGCCAGCTACAAGGTTTGCTCCAGCATTTGCCAAATTTCAGTACAAACTGGAAGTTCAAGTTGAAAGAAACCCCCACGTTCTGTCAGCTTTCAAGCTGGAGCTCTGCTGTAGCATCAGTCTGGTCTGAGCTGCTTCCCACAGACACAATCCCTGAGTCGGGGCTCTCAGCTCTGTGTTACAGTGCAAAAAATAGAATTTTTCAGTAGTTACTGTGAGAAAGATTTAAACAACCCACTGCAAATTCTGCAACCTGTCAGCCCAAACCGTGGGGAAGTTATCTGGGGGTTCCAGCTGGAGCCTATCCCTCATTCAAACCAACTTTCTTTCACTTCTAATTGAGAACAAATTCCATTTTCATCTGTGACTGAACTTTTTGAGCCCTTGTAGCTTCAAGTCAGCTCATTAACATTACTTAGACATCGGTTTTATAGTTGAATTATACCATGTTTATACTGTGGAATTCCATTACTTAATTGCTTCACTACTGGAAATTTCAGTGGGGTTCTCATTTTTCGCATAAATCTCGAGAATAAACATGTTTCTGTATTTCTCTTACTTAATTAAGTGCATGTTTCATAAAAAAAAAAAAAAAATAGCCAACATAGACAAATTAGGCAAAGAATCATTTGTTTAATCAAAGGGGAAACTCGCACCGCAAGTGAAGGGGGAAACTCCTGAAGCTTTGGCTCTTGCTTCTGGTGAGTGCTGAGGGCTCAGACTCCTCCAAATCATCCAAATGTGTTCATCCTACAGAAAATCTGTGCTGGGAGTCACTCCCACAGTGCTCTTGCAGCAAAGGAAAAAATTGGGAAATATTCCCTGTGGGACAACGAGGTTGGGCTGAACCCAGGGTGGCTCCAGGGGTGGAGGGGAAGGAGCTGTGCCAGCCCCTCCATACCAAGGGCAATTAAATCACGGCATCATTAAGGCTGGAAAAGGTCTCCAAGGTCATGAAGCCCGACCTCTGACCAAACACCAGCCCACCAACCCACAGCACGTCCCACCCCACCATCCTGACATGGAAACAGCAGCACTTCCTCTCCCCTCTCCCAGGAAATCTGCCCTGCCTTCACCTGGCTTTGGTTCTCCTGGGGTTTTTATCCAGGTGAAGTGTGGAGGATCCCTTTGGATCATGGCAGTGGTGGATTTTGAGTTTGTGGGGTTTTTTTTCCAAAGTTTTAATAGAAACCCCTCAGCAGCACTTCCAGCTCCTTCCCTCTCCCAGTGTGAGAGCACCAAAGTTGTTCCTGCTCCTTGTTTGAAGGAGAGAAGCAAGAAATCAAACCAAGCAAGAGCAGGAATAAATGTCTGAATTTCAGGTTCTTGGTGAGATCATTTTGTCTTTTCACAAGTTTGCTTCCCCCTCCACACAAAAGTTTGCACAGCTGAATAGGTTTGGAGTTCAACAAGGGATAAAATAATGCCTCAAAATTAATGATGGCTGGAATTAAAGTAATTAATGGTTTAACAGCTATTTTATATGATAAGAGCTAAGCAAAAAATACTCTTTAAAAAATAATTATTTGGTGCCAGCAAATTGTGACAGGTCTATTTTAGCCACTCATTCATTTTAATTCTAATTTTGGTTATTATGGATCTTTACAGTGTTTAGGTCAAGGTACAGGGATAGAACCTGGGCTTTTCCTGCAGCTGCAAAATCACTCTCAGAGTTCATTTCCCTTGCTGGAATCTCCCTCCTGCAAAACCAGTCAGACACTTGCTATTTATCCCATGGTGCAAAATTCCAGCACTTGGCTCCCAACAACTCCTTTTGCCAGAAGCTGCTCCTACAATAATTGTGGAGATAAAATTCATTCAGAAAAAAATCCCCAATTTTAGATATTCAATCCTGCTGCCCTTTAGAGGTGCCATCATCTGTCCCCTCTGCCCTCTCCTCCCAGGAGTTTGCCCTGGGACACAGCTCTGTGGGTTTAAGACCCAAAACTACTGAAAGATCCTATTTGGGACAACATTTTATTCAAATATTTTAGTAAATATTTTAAATAATTTTAAATGATTATAATAATTTTAAAATAATTCCTAAATATTTAGGAATTATCACCTGGCAGCAGCAGCAAAAATCCATGGGAGCATCAGAAATCTGTGTCAGCACCTGACTGCTGAAACACAGCCAGGCCTGTACTTCCCAAATGAAATCTGCCTGCCCAGCCACATCCCCTCCCAGCCCACAGCACTCAGGGCATTTACAGCCACCACTTCATCACATCTGAAGGCTGGGCTAAACGATGATCAATAATTTATCAATCTTTTTAATATGATGTTATGGGCTCCGATTTTCCTCCCGTTGAGGCAGGTGGGGGTGTCATAAAATGTCACCCAGGGGAGGGTTTGTCACGGGAGTGACCTCTGTCACCTGCCCCCAGGAGCTGCAGCCCCTCTGTGTGCTCACACCACTGCAAAAGCTGCAGTGAGGAAAAGGTTTCCACTGGGCAGGTCCAGGGAAAAATCAGAGGTATCATTTTTGAGGAAAAATGAGATATCACAGAGGAAAAATTTATCATTAGGTATCATAGAGGGAAAAATTTAGGTACCATTTTTGAACCAAAAGAGAGGAAATTTATGTCAGATATACAGAAGGAATTGTTGTCTGGGAGGGTGGGGATGCCCTGGCACAGAGTGCCCAGAGAAGCTGTGGCTGCCCCTGGATCCCTGGAAGTGCCCAAGGATTGAACTTGGAGCAGCCTGGGATAGTAGAAAGTGTCCCTGCCCTTGTCAAAGATTTGGAACTAGAAGATCTTTAAGGTCCCTTCAAATCCAAACCACTCTGCTTTTATGATCTTTGATCTGAATGCCCCAACTCCCACATTTCAAACAACAAGTTTGGGCTTTAGATGTGTAGATGCTTCCCAACTTAGCTCAAAACTGATGTCTACAACACAAAACCTTCTCTTACACCCAAAACCAAGTGGGATCCCACTGCCCAGGGAGTTCTCTGCAGCTGGAAAGGTTTTAGGGCAGGACACCTAAGAAATAAAGGACATCCAAAGGAGTTCTGTGCAGCTAGAAGGGTTTTGGGGCAGGTCACCTAAAAGATAAAGGAAATGCCAGGGAGTTCTGTGCAGCTGGAAGGTGACCTAGAAGATAAAGGAAACTCCAGGGAGTTCTCTGTAGCTGGAAGGGTTTTAGGGCAGGACACCTAAAAAATAAAGGACATCCCAGGGAGTTCTCTGTAGCTGGAAGGGTTTTAGGGCTGGACACCTAAAAGATAAAGGAAATCCCAGGGAGTTCTCTATAGCTCTGAAGGGTTTTAGGGCTGGACACCTAAAAAATAAAGGACATCCCAGGGAGTTCTCTGTAGCCAGAAGGGTTTTAGGGCAGGACACCTAAAAGATAAAGGAAATGCCAGGGAGTTCTGTGCAGCTGGAAGGGTTTTAGGGCAGCACACCTAAGAAATAAAGGACATCACTTGGCTGCCCAGGAATGGCTCCTCCCTGAGGTACCTGGAGCAGCCGCTGACCCCGCTGCCCTCCTGGCATGGAGGAAGGGTTGGGTTTCCATCAGCTGGGTTCTCTGCCCGTCCCTGCAGCACAGCTCCAGCCTGGAGCCTTTGATTCTTGTGGCAAGACCCAAAACCTTTCAGGTGTTGGCACAGAGAGGCCTTTTACTCTCATTTCACTGCAGACTCCTCTCCCCTGGCAGCCAGCTCTGCCCCGGGCCCTCAGGGCGTGAAGCCGCCGGTGGCTTTGGGAGCAAACCCAGCAGCATTATTCCATTTCCCCCCGCTGAACAAAAGTATTGAGGTCTCTTTGTGAGGGAAAAGCCAAGCTGGATTCCTTTATCCCCCTGCCCTTTGCGCTCACAATGCCACACTCTGTCTGCTGGGCCCAGGAGGGGAGTGTCCCCAAGGTCCCCACAGGATTCGGGCCTCTGGTAATGGAGTCCTGGGCCTCAGTGGAAGCAGCAGCCTCCTCCAGGCTTGCCTTTGAACGAGGCTAGTCTGTCAGGGCTGGGGAGCAATTTAAAACCACGGGGAAAGGGGGAGCTTAGGTGGAGAAGAATGATTTCTTATCAAAGCTGCCAATAGAGGAGACCCAGGTGGTCGGGCTGAGGGGGATCCCAAAGGCTGCAGATGAGATTGGGGAATAAACAGGGGCTTTTAGCAGCTCAGGCCAGACTTGGGAGGGGACAATCAACTCTGGTGTCCTCCTGGGGGTGGCAATGCTGAAATTTCCTCCTAGGAAACACCAGACCCACAGGTGGGAGCATTCCAGAGGGGGCTGGGATCCAGGGGTGGACCAGAAATTCCCTGAAATGTTTTATACACATATGAGAGAGGGGCATCCCAAGGGCTGCAATGAGCAGATGAGACTGGGGAATAAACAGGGACTTTTAGCTGCTCAAGCCAGCCTTGGGAGGGGACAATCAACTCTGGTGTCCTCCTGGGGGTGGCAATGCTGAAATTTCCTCCTAGGAAACACCAGAATAATGGGTAGGAGCATTCCAGAGGGGGCTGGGATCCAGGGGTGGATCAGAAATTCCCTGAAATATTTTATACACATCCACATGTGAGAGAGAGAGAGAGATCCCAAAGCCTTGAAGGAGCAGATGAGAGTGGAGAATAAATGGGGGCTTTCAGCAGCTCAAGCCAGCCTTGGGAGGGGACAACAAACACCTCTGGCAGGGACAAGCCTGGTGTCCTCCTGGGGGTGGCATTGCTGAAATTTCCTCCTAGGAAACACCAGACCCACAGGTGGGAGCATTCCAGAGGGGGCTGGGATCCAGGTGAGGATCAGAAATTCCCTGAAATGTTTTATACACATATTAGAGAGGGGCATCCCAAAGGCTGCAGATGAGACTGGGGAATAAACAGGGACTTTTAGCAGCTCAAGCCAGACTTGGGAGGGGACAATCAACTCTGGTGTCCTCCTGGGGGTGGCAACACTGAAATTTCCTCCTAGGAAACACCAGAATAATGGGTAGGAGCATTCCAGAGGGGGCTGGGATCCAGGGGTGGATCAGAAATTCCCTGAAATGTTTTATACACATCCACATGTGAGAGAGGCGGGCAATGGGAAGGCACAAGAACACGCTTGGACACGATGGTTAACAGAGCTCTCTAAAGCTGCTGGGGCTGATTTTGGGGTGCAGAGGAAGAACACAGAAGATTTTTGCAGTGATTTGGGGGATTTTTCAGTGTGTCTCTCATTTTAGGCCCTGCCACTCCCACCCTGCCAGACCTATCCCATTCTGTTCCTTTCCTCATCTCAAATGAAACAGAATTCTCATTTCTCTCTGGTTTCTGGGAATAATAAAAGCAGTTTGGGCAAGAAACAAGCCAAGCTGCAGGAATAAAGTTGTTCTCAGGCAAGGAAACTCAGCAACTGCTGTCACCAAACAATTGGGGCTTGAAAACATTTAAAAACCTGTTTTAAAGGACTGTCTGTGCACAGGAAACATCCCAGACTTCGCTGAAGACATTGAGAGTCCTTCTAATACCTTGAAGTGTGTGGAGGGAAGTGTAATCTGTTTTGATAACTCCTGACATTAAACAGTGATAAATAATTAAATCTGTTTAACTGTTTCATTAACTAAAGATAGATGGGGAGAGCTCCACAGATAGAATATAGATCAAAAAGATTGAGGCTGGCTCTAAATTCCCCTGATGTTTTATGACACCATTTGTATTCTGTCACTCACTAGCTTTATGTATAGTCCAAGCTGTGAACTGAATACCCCATTCAGAAAGCCACTCACTCTGCATGTTATTGCAATTTAATATTTTCACACACAGACACATCATTATCTTGGAACCCGACACTGCAAGGAGAATTCAGTAATTTTTCAAGAGTGCTGGTTGTTGGCTTTTTGTTGGTTTTTTTTTTTTGTTTCTTTTTTTGTTCTAATGCAAGCACCGAGGCACAAGGATCTAAATGGCCACTCTGCCAATATTTAACCTCATCATAGATACATCAGCAGGTTGGCACTGGGCTGTTTTGGAGGCTTTTTCTCATTTTAAACGTGTCGTGTTGAAAGAATTAAAAAGGAAAATTAAGAATCTGCCACCGTAAATAAGAATAAAACTCCTTGCAGAATTATAACTTGTGACTCTCAACTAGAAATAGAGATATAAAATATATATATTGACATGGAAGTCCTCCAGGCTGTCTCCTCAGTCTTCAGTTACCAAAACATTGCCTTGGAATGGGATCATCACACTTATTCTGGGATTCTGAGGGCGCAGAAATACACATTACTCTGGGGTATTTGAGAAGAATCAGGCACAGAACTCTACAAATTGCAGATTAAAAAAAAAAAAAAAAAACAAACCAAGCACATTTCCAAATATTTAAAAGCCAAATCACACCAGAAGAACTTTAGAAGTGGAGACAAAGGCAGGGCTGATTTTTTTCCATGGAGATAAATCCGTCTTACCCCAGCTCCTTGGTGGTTAATCATTAACCAGAGCTGCACAGGACTCAGACAGAAGGGAAAACTCTTTCTATGGAAACACCATGGATATCCCAAAGATTCCAGGGCCTCCAGGACCTGCTCCAAAGTCCTGCAAAGTCCATGGGAAGACCACCAGGAACCACCAAGGCCTTCGGCAGGTTTGGGGCTCCCAGCAGTGAGATTTTGATGCTGCTCAGCCACGGGGAAGGTTCCCTCAAGGCCCTGAAGAGCTGCACAGGGGGAAAGGCAAAATTCCCTCCTGGAATTCCCGTTTGCTGGTGCTGAGTTGGACATGAGCCTTAATTTGCCCTGTAACACCCTTGGGGTTTTCACAGGGAGGGAAAAGAGGGCTCAGAGCAGAGGAATCTGCCACTATTTCACCTTGCCCCGACCTCATTTCCTAAAGCTCTGGATTCTGCAGTAAATAACCAGGAATTCACAGGGAGAGAAAAGAGGGCTCAGAGCAGAGGAATCTGCCACTATTTCACCTTGCCCCCACCTCATTTCCTAAAGCTCTGGATTCTGCAGTAAATAACCAGGAATTCTCAGGCAGGGAGGATGGGCAGGGCCATTTCTCTGTGCTTTCTGTCCAGGTTTGGGATTGGGGCTGAGCCACTGACCCACCAGAAGCTCAGCTGCCCCAGCCCAGCCTGCAGGTCCTTATTCCTGGCCTGAAAAGCCAAATTCTCCAATACAACACAAATATAACAGAAATCCCCTGGATATCACGGCCACAGGAACACCAAGGAGGTGCTGAGTGGAATTACTTCTGCAGCAGGGCTTTTTCTGGTTAATGCCTCCAGACTTGTTTCCCAAACTGCTAAACCACGATATTTAATAATAAAAACCCTGTTTGGTTACTGTCCATTGGGTAAAAATAGATTTATAGATGGGTGTTAAACTCAGGCTCCTTCCCCTGATCTACTGCAACAGATTCTGCTGCTCCAAAAATCAATATTTATCTGGGAATCGACTCCTGGCCATGGGAAAAACTCTCTGGCTGTGGCTGGAGATGATGTCGGTGCCACCAACCTTGGTGACTCCAGAGCCACCCAAAAATGCTTCATCTGAAATGGGACTGAAAAAGCCAAGAGCGAGTTAAGAGAGGAAATGAAAAACACACTTGGAAACGGGGAACATCTGCATCACCCACCTGCTGCTGGAGCAGCTGTGGAGTCCAGCAGGGAATCTCTGGGGGTTTCACAGGTTGGTGTCTCTTTGCTTCACAGGTGCACCCACTTTTTGTACCAATAATCATAAAGCCCTGAAATAAGTGATTTCAGGAAGCACTAGAATCACCTCAAAGGTCTCAACTGAGCAAATATTGCATCCGTGTGGAAAAGCAGGAATGTCTGAATGTTTGAGGGAGCATCAGTAGCTCCTCAGGCGTTTCCTTGAGGACAGCAGTGAAGATAACTTGGATTTCCTGCAGGCTCACCTGAGAAAATCCCTCCCTAATAAACACTATCAGGAACAGAGGACAAAGGACCAAATTCTGCCCTGGACTTTCCCTGGATAAAGACTTGCAGGGAATTCTAGCAGGAAACGTTTAAGAACTCCCAAAGTAACCAAGATCTGGTTTTATTCTCCTATATGGGATACATGAGCAGAACTGTTGCTGAGCAAAGGGCTTTTCAAAGTTCTCCACGAGGTATCAACTCCTTTTAAATCTGCCTATTGTGCCATGTAGGGATTGAAATTTATTTTATCCCTATGTGATAATTCTGAAATAAAATATATGATCGCTCGCAAGTTGTGCATGTTCTTTATTTCACATTGAGGCAATAAAATATAAAATGAAACCAGTCCTTTTCTATAAACAGAAAAAATAAATGGTGGAGCAATTTTATACTACATGAACTCGCAGCACAGCCATTTAAAAATTCATTTACATGATTGAGCCCAAAAGGTCCATTTGCCATGAAATAAAAAACACTAAACACTGTCCTGAAAGCAAAGAAAATGCCAGACTACAAGCAAACAAAAGCTTTTTTTTATTAGTGTCTGAGATGGAATGAAAGGTTTTTAAGCCAAATATGAAACTTGCGAACAAAAAGGGAAAAATCTCCTGCAGCAAATTCAACAAAATCATCCCAAGGACCTCGGTGGGAGCTGGAGCAACACAAAGGCGATTAATGAGACTTTGCTTTAGGTCCAGAAATCACTGAGTGCATCCCTCCCATGTCACAGATGGAGCAGCTGAGGGTAAATTATTTTTTTAAGCTGGGAAAGTTACTTTGTCAGCTCAGTGAAATGCCAAATTCCTGCTTTTCCTGCATCCTGGAGCAGGTAATGTTGTTTCAGTGGGCTCCAAGTTGGTTTTGTTGTAATAACAGGGCACAGGAGCTGCCCCCGTTCCACCCCTGCTCCATTCTGCAACTTTTCCATGTTCAGAGCAAAACTTGGGGTCAAACTTTCTGCATTTCTTTCCAGCCAACAAATCCTGACCCCGGAGAAAGAGAAGAAACTCTGCTAACCCTGCCCTGCAGCTGGGGGCCAGTCCTTGCCTGGAGCTGGTCCCAGCCTAATCCTGAGCCTAAACTCAGGTAAAGCTGCTCGTGGCAATGATGGAAAAATCTCTTTTTCCCCCTCAGACACCCCACAGAGCCCAGGCCACCAAGAGAGAGCTGTGATCCCAATCCCAACCCTCCAGTGCTGGAACCCTGGCTGCTGAGAGCTTCAGACTTTCTGTGCTGACAAAAGAACCCTGCATTTCACCTGAGGCTGTGGAGAAGCTTCCAAAATTGAATGCTAGAACTGGGATCGTGGGTGTGTGGCTTGAAAATATCACATGGTGGAAAACTCAGAGTTTAAGGGTTTAGAATATAGTAATATATATAAAGAAACGTAGAGGTTTTAAGGCAGAAGCTGGTGCTTCTTCTTCACCTTCCTCGTCATGGATTTAGGTGGCATTTTGTAAGAATCAACCCTCCACAGGCACAGGCACCACTCTGTGCCCTCCAGAGCCAGGAGAGAAACTGCCCTGAGCTTCTGTAGTCCCCCTGAAGTGATTTCATCCCGAGTAGGAAATAAAGCTGATTTTTCTCCTGCCCTGCCACACCAATAAAACAATAAATTGGTATCACTTCCAACAAGGTGCCGCTGCTGTAAAGTTAAAGATAGGGAAAGAAAATGAACTACTGGTTATGACAGCAGGGGAAGGGAGAAGAAATAAATAAAGCTGAGTGCGTGCAAGGGAGCAGATGGCTCATGTCCAGTGTGGCCCATCCTCTGTGGATTACTCCCCTGGAAAGGAAGTCCTTGCCACTTCAGAAAACAGCAATCTGTCTAAAAAATGCTGAGGTTATAGAATTGATCATTCCTTAAGTTAAGGAGAAAAACCAACCCGAGCCAAGCTGCATTTCTGCAGCAGATATTGATCAGCAGAGGCTGAAAGTGAACCCCCTTAAAGCACTTATAGACCCATATTTGTACATTTTATTATGCACATGCACACAAATCTCTGGGGCCGTGTCCTCAGCTGGTGAAAATTAGGTTCATTGATGTTGATGCTGATTTACATGAGTTGGGGATCTGGCCTTGCATTTAAAGAAGAAATCCTGAGTTTTAGCAGTTCAAGCTCAGAGCAGGCTCTGCCCAGCCTCAGCCATGGGTTACACATCTCTTAAATCACCCCTGGGTGCTCTTACACAGGGAACAGGTTCATTTTAAAATCAAAAAGAGCAGTTTTGTGGTCAAACTGTAGCATCTGAAAAATACCCAGGTAGGGTGAGGGGGTACAGTGTGAACCAAAGTGCACACCAGGATCTGTGTGTGGTGAGGATTTGGGTTCAGATGGGCTGGGCTGGGCTGAACCTCCCGGAATCAGGACTGATCTGGGGAACTCAGAGTGGGATGGGCACAGCCTCAGCTCTTCCCTCCCACCTCAGAGCCCAAAGGAACACTCAGAGCTGGTTTAGGATGTTCCCCACTGGCTCTCATGGAAGGAAAAGCTGAATTTTTGACTATTCCTCATCTGCACTGCTGATGAACTCCTCCTTGCACTTGCCCTCCCAAAACTGGAATTACAACTGGAGCAACACAAATTTGGTGAAAAAAAAACCAAAACCCTGAGTTCTGAGAGTTCATCTCCAAACCAGGGAGCTTCAGGCAGGATCTGTGTGTGGTGAGGATTTGGGTTCAGATGGGCTGGGCTGAACCTCCCAGAATCAGGACTGATTTGGGGAGCTCAGAGTGGGATGGGCACAGCCTCAGCTCTTCCCTCCCACCTCAGAGCTGGTTTAGGATGTTCCCCGCTGGCTCTCATGGAAAGAAAAGCTGAATTTTTGACTATTCCTCACCTGCACTGCTGATGAAACTGCTCCTTGCACTTGCCCTCCCAAAACTGGAATTTCAACTGGAGCAACACAAATTTGGTTCAAAAATAAAAACAACCCTGAGTGCTGAGAGTCCATCTCCAAACCAGGGAGCTTCAGGCAGACAGGAGGGGATTTTCTGCTGGGGAAGCAACCCATGAATCATTCAATAAAGCCTCCACGTGATAATGAATAGCCAACCTTCTCTGGTGGTGATAAGATATTTTAACTGAAAACATCAGGCCATGTTTAAAAAATGATTACAAATTATTTTAACAGTGTATTTGCAGAGGGTTATAAAAACAGCTATAATATTTTTGTCTTGGATTCTAGAATTACCAGGGTGACAGCTAATGCAGTAATGATTTGTTTCAAATGCCAGTGTTTAAGCTGTATAAAGCTGATTTTATACATTTTTCCAGTAGGCCGCATTGTAGTTAATGAAATTAAACACACCAATCGCATTTGTCCCCAGGGGATGAGGAACTGAACACGCCACTGGTTTATTTTTTTATTAAAATAAATTGCAGCCAGCAAGATGGACTAATTGCCTACAGAATTGAAAAAGAAACATTCCATTGATATAATTAAGCCAATTTTCATGGACAAAAATAGTTATAGTGGATATAAAATAAGCAGAGCATTCAGGGCAGTTTGACTTCTCCCCGGCCCTCTGTGTTTTGTCCAGAACATTAACTATTAAACAAATATGGATCTCAAACGGGCTGACAGCGTTATCTGGTAATGATGGCTAAATTGATCCCAATAGCTGAGGCCAGGGCATTGTGTCTCAGGGCTCTGCTGGGAGAGTTCCCAAGCCAAGAACAACAGAGCAGCAAAAAAAAAAAAAAAAAACCAACCCAAAAAACCCCAAAAACCCACCTCCCAAACCGGACCTGAAAGCGAAACACCTGAGAGATGTAAAACTATGGAGGCAAAAATTAATCAGCACCTGGTTTCTCTTGGGCTGACACTTCACCCCTGGTGCCTGCGCAGCCCTGCTTTGGGGAGGGCTGTGGTGCAGCCAGCCCCACTCTTGTCCCTAATATCGTTCCAAAAAGGGAATGCTGAAGAGAAGACAAAGTCTCTCCACACCAGCTCGGTGCAGACCAAGATTTACCCTGATGGGAGCATTATTCTGTGGCCTACTGGAAATAATTTGGCTGTCTCAGTCCATTTTCACCTGGCAAATGTCTCCCCAAGAGGACCAGTGGCCTCGTTTGCAGCACAAAAGTGGGTTCAGTGGTACAGAAAACCCCACCTTATTAACTGTTTTTTATAAATTTGGGTAAAACACCTCTTTTAGGGAACCTGCTGAAAGTTCAGTCACCCTCTGAACAGCAACTTTCCTTCCTCCCACCGTCCTGCACACCTCTGCACGGAGAAACACTGAAATCTATGATAAAGGACTTCATTTTCCAAACCTGTCCACCAAGCTGCAGGGAAATTTCTTCCCAGTTACAGGAAAAAAAAACCCAAAACCAACCCAAAGATAAAAACTCTCCTGATTCAGGGCATGAGCATTCAGGAGCAGGATGCACACTTAGTGCAGGGATGAAAGTCATATTTCATTTTTATGAGCAAAGAAGGTGCCATCACTCAGGGAGGGAAGAGGAGGAAGAAATCCTCCACGGGACAGGGACACTCCGTTAGGGATTTGGACGGTGCACAAGGCAAACCCGACTGCAATAAAAATGAAAATAAACAGCCGTGAGGAGGTAGCGCTGATGCATGAAAATCCATTAGGAAAAGAAAAGAAATAATAAGGTCGTAGATCTTTTCCACTCCAACATCCCTGAACTGAAATTCCTCCAGAAAAAAAAAAAAATTAAAAGAGGGGGAAAAAAAATAAAAAGGTGTATTTAAGATCAGAACGCCCAGCAGGAATTTCGGAGGGGGATGCCATATCAACAGGCTGTTACACAAAGTGGAATAAATGTGTTTGCACATCCCCTTCCTCGGATGCGTCCATCCCCACTGCGGGCAGACACTGCGGACATGCATTTCTTGGTGCGCTGGGCTCTCACCCCCCTGGGATGAACGCTGTCTTTTGGGAAATAGGCACGAGAAAATCATTACTCGGCCGAGATTTGGGTGTTTCCCCTCAGCGTTCGGAGTCGCGCTAAGTCGGAGTTTGTCATTTAAATATTCCCTAAGTGGGGGGAAAAATAAACACATCCAGTAACAGGGGAGAGCCAGCAAGTTGTGGAAACAAAGCCTGAGCTTGTCCTGGCCCGCGGAGGGCACAAATAATCCCAGGTGCCATCAGCCCTGTGCCACTGGAAGGGTCTTGGGTTGGGAATGAAGCTTTTTCTTCCACTAAACAATTTCACACAGCTGAAGTTTTAATGCGTCAAGACGCGGGGGGGGAACAGTAATAAACAGAGAGAACGGGAATTTTACAGGTAGAAGGGCAAAAGCAGCTCTGAAAAACGTGGATTCTCCTCCTGATCCTTCCACCAGCAGCGGGCAGGGATCCTGCGCAAGTCGCTGCGCTCACCTCCTCCCTTCCCCAGCCCTGCCGGAGGATCGCAGCTCATTCCCCACCGTCCAGGTGGCTCCTGAGCCTCACCTCCTTCATGTTTGCAAACTTCTCGGGCCTTTGTCTTTAAAGCACCGTATTAAACAGCGCAGAGCTTTTATAAACCGCGTAAGCCGCAATAATCATAGCCATAATCACAATAATAACACTTCTCACTCAACAGGGCCTTTCCTTGCGAGAATCTCCGGCTGCTTTGCAGACACGGAGGAGCTCAGCCGTGCCTGGAGAGGCGATTTCCCTGCGGCACGGGAGATTCCCGTGCCATTCCCTCCAGGGGCCGGAGCCCGGTGCCCGGCGGGCAGGTGGAACCCGGCGCGGCGGAATCCCGGCAGAATTCCCCGCTCGTGGGACGCTCCCAGCCTCCCGAGGAGCCGGGGTATCATCGCAGCGAGAGGCAGCGATGAATTAGAGCGCTGCCGTGGGGTGAAATCCAAGCTCCTGCCTCGCCTTTTGCCGGAGAGGGAGCGGGGATCGTGCGCGCTTCAGGTGCGCTGCGCTCCATCCCGGCCGGCTCTTCCCAGCCCTGCTCCCCTCGGGGCTCTCTGACCCCGCTAATGTGCGGCTAAAATCGGGCAGAAGGGCAGTTCTGTGCGTTCCCGACATCAGTGTCTTCCCCAGGTATTTTTAAGAGCAGCCCTCAGGAAAATGTTGTGTTTATTTTTATCCCCCCAGCTCATTAGAGATCTCCTGTGCCATCCCTGAACTCACAGAGCAGTCCCGGCGCTAAGCCTAAAAATAAAGCAGGTTTAGGTGGTCGAGTTAAAAACTAAACATCAAGTACAGGTTCAGTCCGATTTCTGCACAGAACACTCTGGGTCGTGACCGTGCAGCAGCTGTGATTTTAATGCGTGTTTTAAGCCCTTTGTAGGTGAGCTGCCAGCCCGACAGACAAACGCCTCTGCACAGACAGACACGTCTTGCCCCGGCACGGAGGTTTTACAGGAAACGGGAATTCAGTGGAATCGGGAATTCGGCGGATTCGGGATAGCGTGCCTTTCTCTGACGCACTTTATAAACTCGGATTTCTGTGCAGCCCCGCCGGTGCCCCGTGATGCGAGCACACGTGGATGGGCATCACACCACCTCATCCGAGCTGCTCGGACACCCACGAGCGCTGCGGGCAGCGAGGGCCCGACCCCAATCCCCGATCCCGCGTCTCCCGCAGCACTTTGGCACCTCGGAGCTGCTGCTCTGCGGGTGAGAGCAGCCCGTGCCCCTCGTCAAAGCCCAGCTCGGTGCCCCCGAGTTTGCCAAGTTCCTGCCCAGGCCAAGGAGAGGAACGTGCCCCGCAGTTGTTCCCTCTGTGCTTTTCCCCAGATAAGCCACGCGGGACGAGTGGGGGAATTGATACATTATATTTGTAGAATTTGGGGGGAAAAGAAAAAATAAATTAAGAGTAAAGTGACTTCAAATCCTCGGCGATTTTTGTTGAAGCGCTAATTACGCATCACCTTAATTAGCGGATAAACCCCCCCCTTCCCTACCCCGCATCCCTAATTGCCTAATTGAACAGATCCGGGGCAGGACAGGGGGGGACCCAGGCACGGTGGGGACCCTGCGGCGGCGGCCCCGCACCTGCGCGGGGCTCCGCACCCGCGGCCGCCGCTCGGGAGAGCTTTGGGGACATCCCGGCCACCGAGGGCAGGGCACCGGGCCGGGCACAGCGCGGCCGCTCGCTGCCTCCCTCCGCTCCCCGGTGTCCGGGTGGGGACAGGGCAGAGGGAAAGCTTCGGGGATGGGAAAAAAAAAATCTCAACGCCCCAAAGCGCCATAAATTTTCCTGCGTTGCCGCTTTGGAAGCCTCTGTGGGAGCCCAAACGGAGCCATGCGCCGGGAAGTGGCGCCTGGGCTCCAGCTCTGCCTTCGCTCCTCTCCCTCTCCCTTTCCCCTTCACTGTCTCTGCAGCCTTAATTAAAATAAAATTAATAAAATATCAGTAAACGGGGAGCCTGTTCTCTCCTCGAAGGCGAAGCCTGAAAGCGAGGACCCGGTGCCGGGCACGGCGGGGCTGGGTTCACAACCATTTTCCTGCCAATCCAGCCTGCCCGGAGGATGCACCAGCGCTGCCTGAAAACTCCGGCCCCAAAGTGAGCCTCGGTGCTGTTCCTAACAGTGAAAAGCAAACGGGGCTGCAGAAATATCAGCCGCCGTTTGCCAGCACGGACATTTGTTTAACAGCCTGCCATCCTGCCCTGCCGCGTGTAGCTCGGTGTTGCGGCTGTACTCTGAAATTCAGGGATTTCGAAAGGAAACGAATTCGCTCGAAGCGTGCAGCGCCCAACTCCCGTGTCATCGGCCTCTCTGTGCCAGCAGCAGCGAGACCCCCGGCTGCTGCACAGCCTTCTCCCCGCTCGCCCACATTTTATTTTCTCGCGGAAGGACGAGGCCCAGGGTGCCAGGGGCACGGCGTGGCCTTCTACCCGCCCGTCCCGCTGCTCCCCTTCGGGGCTGCGGGTGGCCGCGGGGCACAGCCCGGCCCTGCGGGGGACGCGGGGGCAGCGCTCACCTGGGCGCCGGCACCCCCGGGGCTGCTGCGCCTCCTCGCACCCTCAGCGAGCCCCGTCTTTTGATTTACAGCCGTTTCTAAAGGCTCCCAGCCCGGCCGGGAGCCACGGAGCGAGCGAGAGCCATTCCCGGCTCCGGCTCGGCTCCGCTGCCCCCGGTACCTGCCGCTCTCCCGGTGCGAGCGGCACCGAAACCGCCGAGAATTCCGCTCCCACCCCAGCGCACACGCGTTCGCCCCTTTTCCCAGGCAGGTAATATTGTGGAATTCCCAGCGGAGCCTCACATCTGCTTAAAATATTGTCCAATGAAATGAAATTCTGCAGCACAGCGTGCTTTTAAAGCCTCGCACGGCTCGGCGGCCGCGCTCCGGGGCCGTGCGGGCTCTCGCAGCTCCCGCAGCCGCTCCCGGGGCTGGAGCAGCCAGCGAAGCGAGTTTGGAAGGGACCTGAAGGGTCCCGTGCGGTGAAAGAAGTCGTGGCTACCTCGCCGGGGAAAACACAGCGAGATCCCACACTCGTGTCCGTGTTTAATCTGTTTGGCAAATAAATACTCCTGGGATATTGAAACCTTAGCTCTGGACTACTGTTTTGAACTGTGATCCCTAAAAAATCCTCGGCTGAAACCCCATAAACCGTTGGGCCTTGTATTGTATTAAACACCTGATTTTAATCAGGGCTCAGCCTCCGAGCAGGCGCTTCCAGGCGCGTTCGCGGCCGCGGCTCCGGCCGCCGGGAAGGGCTCGCTCCCGGCCGCGGGGCTCCCAGCCCTTCCCCGAGCTCTTGAGATATCCAGGCACCGAAAACCTTTTAGCCCTTCGGCTGCAGGAGCTCGCTGAGAGCTCACGGAGGGAGCGTGGAGGGTCCCACCCGCGGTCAAACGCGGCCGGATCCGCATGGCACCCACCAGGGACTCATCTGTAAAAACCCGCTCTGAACCCGCCGGGGCACAGCCGCAAAAAAAACCCGGGGCCTTTTCAAGAAGTAAAAAGAAAGAGAAGGAGAGGCGAGGAAAAAAAAAATAAGAAAGCAAATAAAAGTAAAAGTGAAATATTCCGCCTTATTTAACCATTGAACTTCGCTTTTTCCAGCCAAGAGAGCTCTGAAAATCATTCCTCGCTTTAACAATCCAAAACAATGAGTGACGACTTTTTTAAAAGTTGTTATTTGAACGGGGACGCTTAAAACGAGTGTTTATTGAAAAAAATAAATTGAAGTAAAATAAAATCCCTGGGATAATTCAGTGAACTTGCCGCATAACGCCCCAGCCGTGGGGTGACAATGCTGACCGCGTTCAGGGTCACCCATCCCGCCCCGAGCAGCGCTCGCAGAGCCGAGGGAGGTGTTCGGGGGACACACGGACGAGCTTTGGGGGCAGGGGGGACCTTCCTGGATCGCGATGGAAAATGTCGCGACACCAAGGTGAGCCGCGGGGCCTGGGGCTGCTGCGTGGCGGCCGCGAAACAGCGACGGCGGCCGGAGCTCGGGGCCGGCGACAAACCCGGCGACAAAAGCGACTTTGTGAGGAAAAGCGGCCCCAGGAGCCGCGCTGCCTTTGGAGAAGGGTCCCCCCTGGAACGGGGGGTGTCCTCCCCGGGAAGGGGCGACCGCGGCTCATCCCGGGGGGCGGCACCGGCCCTCGCTGACCTTGGCGGCCTGGAAAGGCTCCGGAATGACGAACTTGAATGACAAAATCAACCTCGGAGCCCACGTGTGGGAGCGCCCGAGCGCCCGTGACCCCTCGGCAGCCGCGGGGAGAGGCTGAACCCCGAAGGGGCTCGCAGGGGGGGGCTGCTCTCCATCACCTGGGGGGGATCCCCCCGCCCCACGCCCGGCTCTGAGCGGCCCCAGGTCCCCCGGGGGGCTCCCGTGGAAACCCACGCGAGGAACCGGAGTGGGCGCCGCGGCTCGCCCGAGCCTCTTCTGAGAGCTGCGAGCGGAGTTTCCAGCGGGGCACGGACTGCGCTGGAACTTCTGCAGCTCCAGATACACTTGGCGCAGAGGCAGAGCGAAACAGAAACTAAATAATAGTAGTAGTAATAATAATAATAATAATGATAATAATATTAATAATAATAATTTAAAAAAAAAAGGACGGACTGGCTGCCCGGGCTCCGGGATCTTGCGTTGCCAGCGGAACCTAACAGGGAATCACCGAGGAACCATCCCGAGCCTTTGCAGCGGGACTCTGCGGGAGAGGGGGCAGAGAGGACCCGCTCTTCCCTACAAAAGCCACACTCTCCTTCCTCCTCGGAAAATCCAGTCTAAGAACGACTCGAAAGAAAGAACGAACGGGAGAGGGTCCGCTGGAAGACGGAGGGGGAAAAAAGCTGCGCGAGACTTAGGAGCTGCAATTCCACCCCCGAGTAAATTTTTAAAAATTAAAAATTAAAGACACTCCCCCACACTCCCCTCCCCCAGACCTTCTTAACCCCCAGCTGGGACACCCGAGCTGCCTTCAGGATCTTCCCTCTGGACCTGCGACTCCAAAGCCCCTCACTGAGAGCGGATCCATTTTTGCTACAAATTCTCTTCCTTCCCTCTCCTCGATAATTGTTCCCGAGACCAGGAGGGTTTCTCCCACTCCCCCCCCCCCCCCCGCCTGTCTCTCTCCCCCCCTCTCTCTCCAGCGCTCCGTCTCTCGGCTCTCCCGCCGGCAGATGCCAAACGCAGACCTCTAGCGCCCACTATTTCAGGAGCCGGGAATATTATTTCACAAGACTTGGAACGACTCAATAAAAAAAAAAAAAAAAAAAAAAAAAAAAAAAAAAAAAAAAAAAAAAAAGTTGCTCGCTATCCCCTTTCGTCAACTTCCAGCTAACTTTCGCTTTTCTCCCCCGGCCCCGCACCGCCCGCCCGCCGCGGCCGCTGTAGCGCGGAGCGGCGCGGGGCAGCGCGGAGCGGCGCGGGGCAGCGCGGGGGGACCCGCGGCCAGGGGCGGGCGGGCGGTGCGGGGCTGCGGCCGCCGCGGGGAGGGCGAGAGGGGCTCAGCCCCGCGCAGCCCCCGGCCCGGCTCCGTGCCCCCGGCCCCGCCGCCGGTACGCGGAAGAAGGGAGAGAAAGGACCTACTTTTGGGCAGTTTTCTCGCCCTCGCCTTGGATCTCATCGTGTCGGCGTGTGGATTCCTCTCCTCCTCCTTGAGCCCAGAAGCAGCTACACACTATCTTCATCTCCCCAGCATTGTCAGTTTGGACACCTTCGCACATGCGCACAGAGCATTCAATCTGACACCCTCACCAGGGCCAAAAAAACTTTCCAATGTATTCATCATCATCGGGCTGGTTTGGTCTTTTTTTTTTTTTTTCCTTTCTTTTTTTTTTTTTTCTTTTCTTTTTTTTTTTTTTTTTTTTTGTCCTATCCTCTTCCTCAGACCACTTATCTCTGCCCCCTCCTCTCTGCCGGCACCATCACAGCCTTCCCCTGATCTGCCCCTTTAAGAAAAATCAGCCCTCTCCGCTCCTAACCCTCCGCACACTGACCTTACACACTGGACAATATTTAAGGATCAAGGTGCCATCCTATAAAGAGGTGATTATTATTATTATTATTATTATTATTATTATTATTATTATTATTATATTATTACTGTTACTACTAAATAGCAATACTGTAGAGAAAGTTTGTTAGTAGTTGTCATCTTGTAAACGTTCCTAGTTTGGACACGCTTTTGTTTTTAATCTGAAAAATGTTTATTTACGTAACTTTTCAGCCAGTGTCTGTCTTTATTTTCTTCCTTTTTTACTTTTTTGAGCCCTTATTTTTTTGTTTTTTGTTTTGCCTTCCTCTCCCCCTTCGGCTCGGGGCTGGGGGGTGGTTGCCTAACTTTAAAAATAATAACTTTTAAAATAACAGACTTTGCGCTGTTGTGTTTTGTCGGTATTTCTCGTGTTTCTACCAGCATTTTTTTTTTCCCCAGCGTTTCGGCAGCTCCTCTCCTTTCTCCCCGGCTCGGGTTCGTCGGTGCTCGCGGGGCTTTTCCCCTCGGTTTGTCGCGGCAGCAGCGCCGGGAGGGCCCCGGGCCCCGCACCCCGCGGGCACCGGGAGGGGTCGGCGAGGGAGGGCGGCCGCTCTGCTCTGCCTTTCAGGTGGAAGGCAGCGCGCTGGGGCAGCGCTCCCCAGGGACGGGGGAAGCCGCCAGACACCCGAGGAAAGGGGGGAGAGGAAGGACAGACACCCCCGGAGCCCCCCAGGAGCTGGCCGCCCCTCCCCGAGCGGAGGTAGCGAGCGCCGGGGCAGAGGCGCTTTGAAGAGAGGAGCGAAGTGTAAATAGCCGGTGATTGATGTGCTGGCTTTGACTGCGGAGAAAGCACTATTTTAATTCAAGTGGCCAGGTCAGATGGTCACGGAAGAAGGTTGAAAGGTAGGATTTAATGAGATTAATATGGAGAGAGGGAGAAAACGCGCGTCGTCTTGAACATTCCATAAAATAATGGGGTGAGGGCAGCGCGGCGCTCCGCGCTGGAGGTGCGGACCCATCCCGGGGAGCCCTCGCACCGAAGGGCACCGCAAAAAAAACCCCAAAAACCAACAAAAAACAAAGCAAAACTTGTGTGGGTGCGTCAGGTCCCTGCTGGAAGCCATTCCGCCAGCTGCACTCCTGCCCTGCAGGTGGAACTGGGGAGGGGGGGAATATTCCTGCTAATTACCGGTTTTCCCCTCCTCAATAAACTCTTTAATTGCAAATGGGAGCAGAGGCCTTTCAGATGCTACCGAGGAGCCGGCGTTCGAGGGAAGGGTGGGGGAGCAGGAGGCCAAATAAAATAAATCCGTTTGAAGGGAGCTCGGAGCCACGTGTCGCCTAAAATGCCGAAGCGGTGCCTGTGAATTCCTGCCTCGAGGACGCCGTTCCACGGCGCGCCGGGCACCCCGAGGTTGGAAAAACAAGCTCTTCCCAGCCTCACCGGTGAAACAGGAGCTCGAGTGTTTCCAACTCATTGAAATATTTCTTCCAGCCATCCCGGACGCTCGCTGTCCCCGCGTCCCCCACCGAGCCGCTGCCGGGACGGGCGGGTTTCAGTTTGAAAGCGTCGTCCCGGGTTATTTCTCGCTGTTATTGCAGCGGTCTTCTGGCAGAAGACCGGGTAGAGCCGGGAGACCCGCGGCTGGCCGTGGGGAGGATGCCCCGGTCGCCGCGTCCCCGTCGCCGAGCCGGGGAACGAAGGTCACGGAGGGCTCGGAGCACCGGGCGGGCACCGCGGCCGTGCCCTCCCGCAGCCCGAGCCCCGCACAACCCCGGCTTTTGTTTTCTGGCCAAATCCCCCCCATCTCCATCACCCAGACCCCCCCCCAGGAATCAAGCTCCTGCGGGGAACAGCCCCGCTCCAGCGGAGCCGCTCGGGGATATTCGGGGAGAGGCAAAACGCTTTCGGGGGTGCACGGTTGGGGTGGCTGCGGGGGCACCAGGGTTTAGGGGATGCTTCTGCGAACGAAGCCACCGAGAAGCGATCGAAAGGCGCCGCGCTGGGGCTGCCCCGGTTGTCCCCGCTCCCCCGGGTGTGCCCGAGCCCCGTCCCCGGCTCCGGCCGCGTTCCTGCCGGGTCGAGGCGGCAGCGGCCGGGCAGGAGCCGGGAGCGGGGCGGCAAGGCCGGGATGCGGCGCTTTGTGGGCCCAGGAAAGGGGGAAAAGGGGAAAAAGCCCCCCCTTCCCCCCAAAATAAAAAAAAAATTATAAAAGGGTGAAAAAATGTGGGGGCAAAAAAAAAAGAGAGAACGAATTTGGAAGGGCCGGTGGCGGGGTGTGCTGGCCGTGGGCTGCGGTGCGTGTGGGGACGGACACGCTGCCATCCCCGACACGAGTGGGATCCCTTTCCGCAGCGGGCACGGGCGGGCGGTTGCGGTTCTGCCCCGGGAACGGGCCCGCTTTGCCCAGCTCGCTGTCAGCCCCAGCAGCTCGGGGCTGGCGCCGAGGGCACGGCCCGGGCGCTCCGGGACACGCTCCTGCTCCCACCGGGGCTCGTCCCCGGCTCCACGGAGCCTCGCTGCATCCTGGCTCTGAGCCCCCGAGGGGGTTGCGAGGTGTGCGGCCGGGCAGGGAGAGCCTCGCAGCCCCCCGGAATCCCCGAAGCCCCCCCCGTGTCCCGGCGGGCGAGCATCCCGCGGTGGCCACCGGCTTTTCCAGCCTGCACCTGTTTGAGTGCGTGTCTCTTCCACGGGGAAGGGCAAATTCATGGCCATGGAGGAAGGGAGAAGCGCCAGGAAGCTTCTCGGCGCTGCCGGGTCAAGCCGGGTGGCTGCCAAGGAGCCGGCGCAGGGAGCCGGGGCCCTGCCCGGCCTGGAGCCGCTCCGTGCTCCGCCACTTCCCCAGGAACTCTGCCCACGGCCACCCTGGGGATGGCTGAAGGGGGAAACCACTCCACTGGAGGCGGCCGATTGTCCACCGAGAATTAATAACTATCTCCTGCCGGGGAAGAAGCAGCCAAGCCCCTCTGCGGCGCACGCTGCCAGGGGACAGGGACCCGCGGGGCTGCGTGGCCGGGCCGAGGGGCGTCTGGGGGCACAGGGGAGCGGGTGGTCCCGAAATGAGCCTGCTGGGGGTTGATCCCCTCCGCCCTGGCCCCTCTTTGCTCCTCCACCCTGGCCCCGCTAGCGGAGCTTCCAGCGCGCAGCCCCCGCGGCGTGGGGGGGCGGGGGGGGGGGTCCCCGCAGCTCTGGGGAGGGGGCGCTGGAGTGGCAGGGATGTACGGGCGGGTTCCTCGGCATCTCCGGCACGAGCCATGTGCTCCCAGGTGTTCTACAAGGCAGGCTTGGCAAACACGCTCCAGGTGAAGCGCTTGCGTGGGAACTGCCCGGCTCCGCTCACGGCGTGGCCCTCCCGGGAGCGCCGGGCTCGGGTGGGCACCCTCGGGGGCACGGGATGGGGGGAAAGGCGCTCGGCGAGCTGTTTTGCGCAAGTGTTTTTCGAGCGGTAAAGAAGATTAAAATGGTTGAGCCCGTCCGGCTCGTCCGGGCGCTGCCGCACGCCCCGAGTCGCCCCTCGCCGAGGATTTTCGCATCAATCACTCCTTGTTCCTGCGCACGGCGTTAAACCGGGAATTAATATTTTAAACTGCGCAAGAAGCCGGTGCCGCAGGACGGGGCCGCGCTCCGCAGGGCTCGCAGATCAGGCGCTGGGGCTGTCACACGCTTCCCTGGGGATTTGCCCCGCTAATCTGCCGCTAATTAGCGGCGGGAGCGCACCCACGGGCCGACGAGGAGCTGCCTCGCACCCACGTTCCCCCTGCCCGGGAATTCCGGCACCTCCCGAGCCTCGGTCCCTGCGAGCAGCCGGCGCAAGGGGGCGGTTAAGGACAGCCGGGAGCCCCGGGGACAACGGGGACAACGCGGGGCAGCCCCCGCCGAGCATCCCTCGCCCCCCGGGCGGGCGGCGGGGACAGTTCGCCTTCCCAGCAGCGGCTCTGCTGGCGGCAGGGGAAGGAGAAAAGCATGAAAATAACAAAAATGAAACTCTGCAAAGGCGGCTGCGCCCCCTCCCCGCTCTGAGGAGGTGGCGAGACGCCAGCCGGGGTCCTCCCCCCCCCCCTTATCGGGGCCACCCGGAGCCGCTCGGGGTGGCTCAGAGCTGCTCTGCACGCAGGTAGAGGGTGATGGAGCTCGGGGCGGGTGTCACATCCTCCACCCGCCAGAGCCTTTCCTGAAGTGACCTATTTACACTCTCATTGGTTTGAATTATTTTTTTTTTCTTACCCGAAAACCTTTGAGAAGCGCCGGAACAAGCGCCAGCGAGAAAGGGAGAAATGGATGCGTTTTGTACAAGGGGGGAAAAAAATGAAATTAAGTCACTCTTGCTGGTCCCCTTAGCGATGAAATACAGAGGGAAAGATTAATACTGCAGCATAACCTGTGCCTGCATTCACTGTCCTGCACCTCTTCCCTGATATTCCAGCTGCACTGAAACCCGTCTGTGCATCAAAATGAGGTGATCGGACTATATTTTATTTTTTTATTGTTATTTCTAGAAGAAAACACTGGCTCCTCTGGCCATGAAAAAACACCGTGTCAATTGCCATTTCAGATTTTTCAAAAAACACGTTCAGCCCTAAGAATTCCTCCGAATTCGTTACACTCCATCGCGCGAGGCTGCGCCTTGCTGGTCCCGGCGAAGGTAAAAATTCACGTCCTAAAATAAGAAGTCGTAAAAAAAAAAAAAAAAAAGAAAAAAGAAAAAGGAAAAGAAAAAGAAAAAGAAAAGCACCATTTACATTTGAATATCTAACTTGAACATGATTATAATTACAATCGTCAGACATCGAGCAGTGTTGTCTCTCCCATGAACAGACAGTTTTGGGGATGTAAACACAATTTTAATCGTGACGGTCTCTGGGAATGAAGGGAAATTAAGGACTTACAGCAATTTTTTTTTTAGACGTTTGATCAAAATATTTTTGCCCGGAGATTGCTTGCCAAATGAAAGCAAAATGGGAACGATGTGCGCTGTAATTCAGCAGAGTTTTGTCACGGAAAGAGCCCGAGCCCGCGGTCTCTCAGGGCTGTGGTCTCTCCTTCCTCGGGGATTTTGGGGAGCTTCTCCCCCGCGGCAAGCGGCCCTGGCGAGCAGTACCGGTGGGGCAATATTCGATCAAGCATTTTCCAGCCGAAACGCCCAATTCTGAAGCCGCTACAACGACCCGGGTCGCTTTTTCCCTGGGAATTGCCAGAGCTCCCCCCGATCTGAGGCTCGCAGGGAGCCGCAGCCGCTGGCGGGGCCGGGGCGCGTTCCCCTCCCGCAGCTCCGGTTTTGGGGTTCCCCTGCCCGGGGCACCCCCTGCTCCTCCCGGCAGCCCCGAGCCAGGCCCGCAGGGAGGGGATTTGAGTTAATTAAACGTTGTGGGGGTGGCCAGGGCTGAACCCCAAATCTCCATGCGCTGCCCTGCCCCGATTCCGAGCTTCCTGCGCTCGGCCCCGCGGAGCAGAGCCCGCTCTGGGGGTGCCCCCATCCCCCGGGGGACCCCGATGGAGCCCTCGGGGGATGTCCCCTCAGTGTCCCCTCCTTCCCCTGCCCCTGCGTGTGCGGGGCTGCGGCTCAGCCCCCAAAAAGCGGCCAAATCCCCGAGGGGACACCCAAGGAGGCCTCCCGGAGTCCCCGCGGGGTCCGCGCCTGGTTCACTTGCGCTCCCCCCTCCAAGGACGGCTGCGGCGGGGCTGGCTGGATAATTATTAGCTATTAATTGAGTTCAAGACCTTTTCCGGCGGTGGGAAATGAGGAGCCCGAGCAGCGATCCCAAGGAGGGGCTGCGTGCAGCCAAGAGCCGCGGCCTGCCCCAGAGTCCCGGGGGTGGGATGGGGTAGGGGGGGGGAAAGTGGGCGACAAAAATTCATGAGGTGAAAATTATGGAAACTTCAGAGGCAGGGATTGATTTCCGAGACACCTCGGGGAGCGGGGGGAGAGGGGCGATGCCCGACGGGGCGGGCCGGGGGCTGCGCTGGGGTCCCCGGGCAAGGTGAGGAGCGGGGCCCGGAGTCCCCCCGGAGCCCCAGCGAGCTCCGCCCGATGTCGCTTTCTTATCTTTGCACGCTTCCACCTTCCAATTAAACTTCCCCAAATTGCCAAAAAGGCTGATTTGCATGCAAGGGACCCCGCTCAAAGATGCTAACTTATTGTCTCCTCCCAGAACTTAACATTTCTCTCTTCAGTTCCCACTTGAAAGAAGTTTTAGAACAGTATTCAAAGACTGTCCAAACGAACAAAACCTTCCCCTTCGCTCGGGAGAGAAATCCGGTGTATTCAATACCAGGGCATATTCTCAGAAGTTTGCAGATTTGGGTTTAAAGGCGGTATTGTTCGTGCCTTTTTCCCGAAACTTCTTTATTTTTTTTTTCTCTCCCTCAGACCACGGCTCACATGCCTGCAAAGGATTATTAAAATAAAACATCATAGAGCATTTTTCCCCTTTTTTTTTCCCCCTCCCTTCTTTACTGTTTAGAATTACTTTTCTGGAGGAGCTTTCCAAGCATCCCCCCCAACCCCGCAAGTCATAATTAAGAACACTTTTTTTTTTTTTCCCCTAACAAACAGGAAAAAAGACTCAAACCCTTCTCCGAATGCTCCTTTTCCTTTAAACACTACCGGCGTTCTAAAATCGGAAACATTTATCTGTTCCCAGAACACCTGAACGCATTCCCGGGGCTGGACAGGCGCTGTTCTTCTACAGCTGAACAAATTCAAGCGGCGAGATTTTGATACCAGGAGCATCTGCGAGAGCAGAAATAGACGCAAATCTAAATTCTTACTGGGTTTGGGGGGGAAAAAAAATAAAAATCTTGTTTAGAAGGCGCCGGGATCTCTGCGTTCAAACACCCCAAACACGGGCAGAGTTTTCATTTTAGGATTAAAAGATGATGATCCAATGGGCTGAGGATGTAAAACTCCTTTGGGGAATGCGATAAACTGCAAAAAGCCGGTGGCAACTCATTCCTGATTAACTCCTTTTTATGAAGGGGCGGAATGGAAGCGAGCAGGGACCCGACGGGACACGAACATATTTTATTCATTTAATACAAAGCAGCTCCTTAAAAAAAAAAAAAAGAAAAAAAAAATCTTTAAAAAGGCAGTTCAGAGCATAACTCACGGGCCGGGGGGGAAGGCAAAAAACCTGATGGGGTGTGAGGTGATGTCGCCGTCATCCCTCGCTCCCGGCGGAGCGGGGAACGCAGCGGGCACGGGCGGGACGCGCTCCCGAGGCTGCGGGACCCCCCGGGACCCCCCGATGCTGGGGGACCCCCCTGCCCCGCCCCGGCTCTCCCCGCTGACCTTAAAGGCGGAATCAATGAAATGGTGTAAGAGCAGAGAGCACAAAGAGCTCCTGTGCTCGGCTCTGCGGATCATAAGCAGAGATGGGAAAGTATTTACGGGACTCTCGGAGTGACTGGTCCATCACCAGCGAGAAAAAAAATAATATTTTTAACCGCAGGGAAGCAAGAGTTCATGTAGATTTACAAACGAGGAGAAAGTAACTGTAAGAACATGTGTTAAAAAGGCAGCAGAAAGAATTCCATCGATTTCCATGAGAGGTGGATCGCATCCAGGAAGAATGAGTCAACTTCATTCCTTGGGCAGAGCTGGCCAAGCTGAGGAGAATTGCACCAGAAATGCCTCGGGATCACCTCGTGTCCCCCTCTTGGTGCTCTGCTGTCCCACTGAGAACCTCCTCAGTGTGGTGATGGCTCAGAAGGAGCCGGGAATTCTTTTAAAAACGGCTTTTGAGCCCCGGGAAAGAATGGTTTGGGAAATATATCCTCCCCGCGGGGTCACATCAGCTGCAGAGAACTGCTGAGCCGAAAAGCCTCTCACACACACAGGGCACCGTCCGTGGCAGGACAGGGCAGCTCAGAGCTCAGGGAAGGTGCAAGGCAACAATTCCACATCGTAGGGATCCATCTATCTGCTCTGGCTGCTAAACCCTGCTTCTCCTCTCCCCACAATTTCGGGTTTGGCTTTATTTGCACAGAGGAGGCGAAAACTCCTGCCAAGTTTCCTCCCCACTCCCTTCTCCCAGAGCAGGAGGACCCTGCTCACCCCCCAGGAACGAGCAGAAGGATGAGTTGAGAGAGAAACCTTTCCCCAATCACAAATGCACATTTATTGCGGTTTCTCTTACAGGTGGAAGAACAAACTACTGGCTCCTTTCAGAGATTTGGGTTGAAACAGCAATGGGCAGACGGTGTCAGAGTTCTGCTCTTTGCATTCAGACCCCCCCAAGCTTCACACAGACCCCTCCCCATCCTTCATTAACACAAAAATAACACTTCAAACATCTAGCAGGGAGCTCCTCTGGCTTCTCCACCTTGCTGGTGGCTTTTTAGCCCAGAAATTGGCCAAATGAGGGCTCGTGGCAGCCTCACAGGGACACCAGGATTTTGTTGTGAGGCGCAGCCCGTGATAAGCTCATCGATGAATAGTTAAAAACCGAGCTCCAGAAGTGTGGTTAGAAAATGAAATGCAAATATATACAAAATAGCCAATGGTTCCTGTGGATATAAATGCCTGCCTACCTCATGAGTGCTATTTTCCAGCCAGCTTTCCAAGCAGAGCAGCCCTTGCACTCCTGTATCTACAATTGTGCCATTTATAAGCCAGGAGCCCACCTCGCCCAAGCCCTGGTTCCTGCAGTGACTCATGTTCCACTGGCTTATTCCTGGGAAGATCTGTGCTAAAGCACAGCAAAGAGCAGAATTTCGGGGAAGGAATGGCCCAGTTGGGAAAGCACCAGACACTTTCACTATTCCTCCTCAAAAACCTGAAAACACCTTTCCAGCCTGTGTGAGAGCAAGGCTTTTACAAGTGGCACTAAAATAAAACATTTCACTGACACCCGGGTCAAACAAAGGTCTGGGGGAGTGATTCTGGCTCAGAGCTATTCACCAGAGTAATTCTGGCTCAGGTTGCGGATGCTCCATCCCTGGAAGTGCCCAAGGCCGGGCTGGATGGAGCTCTGAGCAGCCTGGGATGGTGGAAGGTGTCCCTGCCCTGCTCATGGAATGGGCTGGGCTTTAGGGACCCTTCCAACCCCAACCCCTCTGGGATCCCACGCTGGAATCTTGTCATTTCCAGGAAGGAAACGAAGTTTCTGAGTAAAGGATGAAGGGGTTTATGGAAAAGCAGCCCAGCAAGCTGCAGTCTCGAGGGCAACTTGATAAGGAGGCACAACTTGTTTTATCAGGCCTTCCCCTTGAAATCCTGTTTAACTCATTGTCTGTGCCCAAGTTGCCAGCTCTGCTGCTGGAAAAGCAACTTCCAGCTTCCCTGGTGGAAGAATACAGGAGTAAAACACATCCCAGGCGTAAGCAGGTGGCTTTTATCCTCCCTGCACCAACCAAGCTGGGCAGGATGCTTGGGCAGAGCTCCTGCTTGCAGAACAAACCCCCCTAAAACAGCAGAGAGAGGCTAGGCGGGCACGTCCCTCCCTCCCAAACTCTCCTCCAGAGCTCCTCCTGTTCTCACTTTGCTCCTTCCAGTGCCCTGACACACATCAGGGGTTGCCTCACTGCCACTCAGCTGTGGTTTTGTTCCCTTGGTAGGGGTGAGATGGGGAATTGAGATGGGGAATTGGTTTCATTTCTCTGAATTACAAAGTTAAATAGAGTGAACTGAGAAGCTCTGTGAAAAAATAATGGAGTGAGATCATCCATACAATGACTTAAATACCTTCAGGGAACTCCTCTGTCCGACCCGGAGCCCCTCCGGCAGCCACACCCCCAGCCCAGGGGCTGTCACTGCTGTCACCCTGTCCCGGGGGTGGCTTCAGTGCCCCCCCACACTCCCCACACGCCCCGTTCCCCCCCTTTTCCTGCCCAGCTCCACCCCAGCTTTCCCACAGCAGCCTCTGATCTCTCATCCCATGAACCCACAGCTTCCTCAGGAGATGGCTGGAATAAGAGCAGCATTCAGCCCCTGCCCATTCACAGAGCCCCACGCTGGTTTGGGATGGAAGGGACCTTAAATCCCAGCTCATCCCAGCCCTTCCACCACCCCGGGTCGCTCCAGACCCTCACCTTGGACACTTCCAGGTGCTCAGGGGGATTTTAAGGGACAGCACTGATTCATAGGGGAACACATTTTCTCAAACCTTTAACTCCTCTCTCAAGCAACGCAGAATGTGACTCAGTTACAGATCTCAAGGACATTTGGAAGGGAAGCTGAGCCATGAGCAGTGATCTCGTCGTGCAGCTCAGCAGAGGGAAGCATCCAGGCAGTGAAACCTTTGATTCTGAAGTGTGCCAGCCACTAAAAAAGGGCTGGCAGGGCACAGCAAGGGTCAAAGAATGACTGGGAAACAGTAAAATGGCAAAAATTCAAATTTTCAGCCAGGGAATAAGCTGCCACTGTCCCTGACTTCTTTTTGAACCGATTAAAGAGTTGCAGCTCTTTTTGAGCTGACGCTGAGCTCTGTGGGAGCCCTGCCCAAGCAGCTCAGAATTCTGCTCCACAACCACCTCAGCCTTGAATTTTTTACAGATGGGCCTGGTTATCACCACCACCTTCACCGGGAAAGGGAAAACCATCACTTCACAGAAAGACACCCCAAATTCTGCGTTTTACTGTGAATAAATAGAAATCAAGGTGTGTTGGCAGCGTTGTTATCCACCAAACAAACAGATTTATTATTTTGCCCTCCCATGAAACACAAACTGAAGTGAAATTGTTCATTTCATCACTCAGGTTGCTGGAAAGGCCACAGTTCTGGCCATTTCTCCATTTAGCCACTTTCTCACTGCTCCTCCAAGCAGACATTCCACAAGGAAATCCTGGATGCTTGTACAGCAATAAAATATAGAATGAAAATAAAATAGAATATAAAATAATAAAAAAAATAGAAAAATAAATATAATAAAACTCCCAAATTTATCATACATCTGGTACAGATCTCTGGGAAATACAACCTTAGGTTTACAAACTGTCCCAAAGCCACAGAAGTAAGAGATGATCTATGAAAGAATAACCAAAACCCAACTCATGTCACCCAAGAACAGAATCACAACTCACTAAATTATCCAGTGGATAAATCCAGTATTTTTTTGTCATTCATTCAAGCAGCTGCATTTTAGCAAGGGGAAAAAAAAAAAAAAACTCAATAAAAGAATTTTATTCTAGTAGGATGAGAAAAATGCTAAACATGTTTTTATGGGAGAAACAGAGATAGAGCACTGGCCTGAACACTGAAAATCTCTCATGCCCTGATCTATAAATAAAACTGGTTGGGCTTTTCTTTTGTACTAAATTTAAAGGAAAGCCTTTTCCGTGGAGAGTTTTCTTTAAAGCAAACTCTGCCCCAGAAGGACTTTAAGGATGGTGTTTCCAGCGAGCAGCATGAATGAATTAAACAATAAATGCAGGCAGAGAGCAGCTGTGTGTTTCCTTAGCAGGAGCAGATGAATGTGCAGCCCAAACGCGGCTGGCTTCTCCAGAAAGGACAATTCCTGATGGTTCTCCCCCAGTTTTCCTCCACCCTGTTCCCCAGGACCTTGCTCAGGTGCCATTTCCCCTCCAGCACCATAAAAAGCTCCCAGGCTGGTGCCTGTGGCCACCGAGCCACAGAAATTCCAAATTTTGTTGCACGCACAGTTAGAAATTATTCAGCTTTTCTGTTGTGGGAGCCCAGGGCACGGGGAGTTTTCTCTGTGTGCTCTGGGGTGCCCTGACCCCCAGAGAAGCCCTGGCCTTGACCCTCACCCATGGAGAAAGCTTCCAGGGCTTCGGGATAGACTGGAGTCTACAAAAGTGTGTGATGGATTATAGAGAGCAGTGCAGCATGCCGCTTGAGTGAGAAAGCTGGGGTTTGGGATTTTTAGTATCCCAAATTTATAGGTTTTAATACTTTTAGAACTTTGTTGTCCATGGGAACAAGATGGAGGGCATAGGGCGCTGTCCCAAGCTCCTTCTTCTTCCTCCTTCTTCTTCTTCCTCCTTCTTCTTCTTCTTCCTTCTTCTTCCTTCTTCCTTCTTCCTTCTTCCTTCTTCCTTCTTCTTCTTCCTCCTTCTTCTTCTTCTTCTTCCTCCTCCTTCTTTCTCCTTCTTCTTCTTCTTCCTTCTTCTTCCTTCTTCCTCCTTCTTCTTCTTCTTCTTCCTCCTCCTTCTTCCTCCTTCTTCTTCTTCTTCTTCCTCCTCCTTCCTCCTCCTTCTTCCTCCTTCTTTTTCTTCCTCCTCCTTCCTCCTCCTTCTTCCTCCTTCTTTCTTCTTCCTTCTTCTTCTTCCTTCTTCTTCTTCCTTCTTCTTCCTTCTCCTTCTTCCTCCTCCTTCTTCTTCTTTCTTCTTCCTTCTTGTTCCTCCTCCTTCCTCCTTCTTCTTCCTTCTCCTCCTCCTGGAGCTGTGAACCAGCCTTCAGCTCAGCGCCCCAAACCAGCTAAAGGTCTCAGAGAAGATGGGGAGCCCCCAGCTCAGGGAGGAGTCCACGGGCAGAAAACTTCCCCTGAAAAGTCTAAGAAAAAGAAAAAGATCAAGAAAAGATCAAAGAAAACATCAAGAACAAAATCCTCTCACTGTCCAGGGCAGCACCACACGTGGTTGCTGCTCCTTTGTCCACGCAGGGAATTTCTCCATGGATTTGTCAGTAGTTGAGAAGCAGGAGAGAAAAATTCTGCCTGAGAAACCTGGGAGAGTGGAAGTTGCCCCTGGCCATGGCAGGGGGGTGGAATGAGGGGGTCTTTAAGTCCTTTTCCACCCAAACCATTCCATGATTCTGTGATTCTCCAGCTCACCAACCGACTGGAGAGGTCCCTGCTGTGTGTCCTGAGGAATTGAGATTTATTCCATGACAGACAGACAAAACCCCACGTGCTGGAACAGCTCATTGAGACTAAAGACAGACAATAAATGGGTTTTAGCCGGGCTGCCAATGATCCCAAAAGCTCATCCTGGCTCACTCAAATCACAGCTCCTCCCCTCTGTGCGCTTGGGGCGACTTGGGAAAGGGATTTGTGGCAGCTTTGGGGACTGGGGGACAGCTGAGTGAACAGTCATGGATCCCAGAGGGTCTCTATTTCATACTCGTTAATGCTCATTATGTTTCCAGTGCTCAGAATGCTCCGTGAGCACAAAGGCTGAACTTCCTCCTACCTACCCTGGAAATAAATAAACCCTCAGGTCATTCGACCTGCTGGGGCTTCTATTTCCAGGAGAGAGCAGGAACACTGAAAAGAAATTAAAAATAAAAACCCAAACCAACAAAACCAAGCCTTTCCCAGCAAATTCTGCTGTCTAGGATGTGACATAATGGTGCAAAAACTTCTGGCAAAAAAAACCCCAGGGGTTTTAAATTGCTGTGCTGGGGGCTCACCTGGGGCTTGGCCGATGCCTTTTGGGGCTACCTGAAAACAGAGGCCAGACAAATTAAAGAGAATAAAAAGGGTATTTATTATATTTATTGAAGGGCCTTCAGGTACATTTTGGGCAGATGAAGCCCCCCCCAAAAATAAACCACAGGTCACAGGTTTTTATATTTTTACAAGTTTGGTCCATTTGCATGTTGGGGATTAATCTTCCAATTACAGCTCCAGGTAATGAAGGAATTTACCCCAAGTTTGCTGCCCCCAAACTCATTTTTGTTTAACTTTTTTGGGGCCTGAGGCAGTGAGGTGTCCTTGGCTGAGAATGGGGAAGCAGCAGCTCCCACTGTCCATGGAGTTTGGAGCTCTACACTAAAGAACTGCAGGATTACACATAGATGAAAAATAGAAAAAACCAAAATCCTGTGGCATCAGGGTGGGTGACGGGCTCAGGTGGCCCTGCACAGAGGGTGTTTTTTGGGGGTTGGCTCCTCCAGCAGGGCCTGAGTGGCCACAGGGAGCTGTGGGCTGGGAAGGAACAGAAGAAAAGGGGAAGAATTGAAGATGAAGCTCTCTTAAACAAAGCTCCTTGTCCTGGGGGCTGCACCCCTCCAAGGTGCTCCTCAGCAGAGGGCAGAAGGGGTTTTTCCAGCAGAAAAAATCCCTTTTTAGGTGACCACGGTGTCCTTAACAAATTTAATTTGCAAGCCTGTGATGGGTCTGGAAATGTAACTCCCTGCAAGCTGGAGGTCATCCAGGCATCCTGGCTACGCAGGGATCCATCCCTGCCCTCCTAAAGGAACGATGACCTCAGCAGTGAAACCCCACACTCCGCATCCATCCACGGAAGGCAGCGGCTTTGCAGCAGCAGAGCTGGGATCAGCATCTGGGCTGTTGTCTTGGAGACCTCCAAAATCCATGAGCTCTTCCTCTGGGGGATGTGCTTCCAGGAAATCCGTGTTATTTTGGCTGGAAGTCCTTCAGAGGGTGTCCTCAGCCCACCAGCACAGCTCCCCTGCTGTGCCGTGCTGAAAATGCTGTTTTCCAAAGGAATCTGGGAGTGAAACGGCTTTGGCAGGGCCTGTATTTCCACTCGGATCTGTCAGGGGAGCAAAGGATCTGAGGGGCTGAGCCTTTCCACGTCTCCTCAGCTCCTCTGCATTCCAAGGGCTCCTGGGCAGGCTCCGGCACCAGCTGGGTCACACTTGATCTGAGCTGGCTGGGGAGCCCCAGCAGGAGGAATGCTTCCAACACCACCGAGCTCCCCTCTCTGTTCTCAGGCAGGGATTCCTGGAAAAAACAAGCAGGAAATTCCCAGAGGCTGCAGGAGCACTGAGGGAGAGGGGATGGGGATGGATGGACTGAATTGGGGTGGGGAGGCTGGGATGTTTCCCAAAGCCACTGAGGGCTCTTCATCCTCCCAGTTCCTTCATTTCATCCTCCCAGTTCCCTTCTCTTCATCCTCCCCATTCCTTTCATTTCATTCTCCCAGTTCCCTTCATCCTTCCAGTTCTCTTTCCTTCATCTTACCAATTTCCTTCACTTCATCCTCCCATTTTCCTTTATTTCATCCTCTCAATTTCCTTCATTTCATCCTCCCAGTTCCTTAATTTCATCCTCCCAGTTCCTTCATCCTCCCAGTTCCTTCATTCTCCTGGTTCCCTTCATCTTCCCAGTTCCTAAATTTCATCCTCCCAATTTCCTTCCCTTCATCCTCCCAATTTCCTTCATTTCATTCTCCCAATTTCCTTCCTTTCATCCTCCCAGTTCCCTTCAAGGCATCCCAGTGCTGTGCCTCAAATCTGACCCAACAGACCTGAGAAAGAACAATTTCAGCTCTTTTTTTTCCCCACCCAGAACCTCAGCCATGACTGACAGCTGTCTCACCACAGCATTTAATTATTATTAAAAATAACAACTTTTGTTATTTCCATTCTGTTACTTTTTGGTCACAGCTTCCCAACTTTTGATTTTTTCTGGGTTTTCTTCCTCTCCTTCCTTTTCTTTATTTATAAATATCAGACTGGGGACCCAGAACAAATCACCTTGCTGGGAATGGTCCTTAAAGACACTGATAATATCCACGCTC
Source organism: Motacilla alba alba (assembly GCF_015832195.1). Lineage (NCBI taxonomy): Eukaryota > Metazoa > Chordata > Aves > Passeriformes > Motacillidae > Motacilla > Motacilla alba. The sequence continues at coordinate 2,992,680 of NC_052036.1, read as the reverse complement.
TTTGTCCCACATGCTTTTCCATTTAAAATATTTGGCCTGAGAACGTGGGAGGTAAAGAAATTATATTTGGAGGCCTTTTTAAAACATCTCTTCCATCCCCTGATTTATGCTCTTTGGGACTCATTCTGTGTAAAATGTTGAACTGGTTGTACTTTAGATAAAAGAAACATTTCAGGCATTGTTTTTTTGGAGTTTCTCATTCTTTTCTCCCATATATCTTCACAAAATTGAAATGTCAGAGCCCTTCCTCTTGTTCCTGAGTTCTCCTTTTTTTTCTTTTTTTTAAGCAATATTCATAATAACACTTTAATATTCCCTTCCAATAATATTCCCTTCCCTTCCCTGCTGGGCTCCTGGGTCTCACTTAGTGGTTTTTAATGCCATAAAAGCAGCTCAGGGCACCTGTTGAGCAGGGCCTGGGGGTTAATTCCAGTCCTGGTGAGGCTGCTCAGCCTCCTCTGTCCTGTCCAGTGCTGTCCTCCTGTGTCACCCCCTGGGACACACACACTGAGGCAGCTCCAGCAGGAGGTGGGGATGCAGAAAAATCCAAATGAAATCATGGAATCGTAGAGGATATGATTTATGCTGAGCTGGAAGGGACCCACAGGATCACTGATCCAAACCCTGATCCTGCCCAGACACCCCAACAACCCCACCCTGGGCTTCCCTGTTCAAACCCTCCTGGAGCTCTGGCATTCCCTGGGGAGCCTGCTCACCACCCTCCGGGGGAAGAACTTCTCCCAAAATCCAGCCTAAACCTCCCTGGCCCAGCTCCAGCCATCCCCTGGCTCTGCCCCTGCTCCCAGGGAGAGAGAAGGAGGGAATTTGGAGAGCTCTTCTGGCTCTGCTGAAACCTTCAGGAGCTTCTTCCCACCTGGCTCTGTTCCCTTTGGCACGACAGGGAATGAAATGATCCCAACAAGGAATGAAATGATCCCAGCAAGGAAATGAAATGATCCCAGCAAGGAATGAAATGATCCCAACAAGGAATGAAATGATCCCAGCAAGGAATGAAATGATCCCAACAAGGAATGAAATGATCCCAACAAGGAATGAAATGATCCCAGCAAGGAATGAAATGATCCCAACAAGGAATGAAATGATCCCAGCAAGGAATGAAATGATCCCAACAGGGAAATGAAATGATCCCAAAAGGGAATGAAATGATCCCAGCAAGGAATGAAATGATCCCAGCAAGGAATGAAATGATCCCAACAAGGAATGAAATGATCCCAACAGGGAAATGAAATGATCCCAATAAGGAATGAAATGATCCCAACAAGGAATGAAATGATCCCAACAGGGAAATGAAATGATCCCAGCAAGGAATGAAATGATCCCAACAGGGAAATGAAATGATCCCAAAAGGGAATGAAATGATCCCAAAAGGGAAATGAAATTATCCCAACAAGGAATGAAATTATCCCAACAGGGAAATGAAATGATCCCAATAAGGAACGAAATGATCCCAATAAGGAATGAAATGATCCCAACAGGGAATGAAATTATTCCAACAGGGAATGAAATGATCCCAACAAGGAATGAAATGATCCCAACAGGGAAATTAAATGATCCCAACAGGGAATGAAATGATCCTAACAGGGAATGAAATGATCCCAACAGGACCATTTCATTCCTTCTTCCCAGTGAGAGCTCCATGGGAGATTCTGCAGGCCAAGAGGGATGGGGGCGGTGGGAAATGGATTTGTAGAGAATTCCTAAACCTTGATGGAGAATTCACCCAGTATTCATCTGTATGTAAACTTTAAGATAAAAAATGTTGATGTAGAAATGCCAGAACGAGGCCTAATCTGACAGAGACACCTCGGGGGGTTCCCAAAGTGCTCCCCTGTGGAAACTCCCCGAGGATCCCCTGACAAGAAGATCCCTAAAAGGTTCTGGGCCAGGATTGAGAGACGAATGGGTTTTGGTGTTTTTTGTTCTTCAGGTTGTTTATTTTTTCTCTAATCAAAAGCTCAGCGTGCTGTCTACATCTCAGGCTTAGCATACAAAGAGAAGACACCAAAAGTCACCAGACACACAGGTTTGAGGTCTTTTAAAGCCATTTTGTCCAATTAGCTCCTAGAACATACTTTATTTCTACCAGTAACTAATTCTTTGGCTGCTCACACAACGCCTGCATCGTGGCTCTTTCTAACCAACCACCCTGTGCCACCACCACTGCAGAAAATGGAGCAGATGAAGACAAGAAGGAGATCGGACAATGCCCCAAATCCTTCATTTTGTCTCCTATCCACCCCCACACTAAAAACCCCAAACTCTGAGTTTTTCACCCTGTGATAAACCACACTGTTTTCTATTTCACAAACTCATAGATTCCAATCCATCCCAAAGTCTTGGAAGCTTTCTCCATGGACAAAGGTGAAAAGCAGTGCTCTCCTGGGGGTCAGGACATCTCAGGACGGGCAGAGAGATATTCCCTGTGCCCTCAACACTCCCTCCTCCCTGGGGAGCTGCTCAGCCCCTGGAAATGTGCTCATTAAGATAATTAGGGGATGCAAACCCCTCTGGGAGAGCTCTTCTGGCTGTGGCCGTGCCCAGGGTGGCACTGGGTGCCCAGACGTGCCACCAGCATGGGGACAGCCCCGCCACACACCCCTGGGTGCTGTGAGCAGCCCCAGCTGCTGGCAGCTGTCCTGCAGCCGGGGATGCAGTGCCCTCAGAGAAAGCAGAGTCAGTTCAGGCACCTAATCCTGGCATGTCTGGGGTGAATTGGTTTGGAATTAATCGAGTCCAACAAGGCAGTGAAAAGCCCCGGAACGTGGTGGGCTGGAAAGGGCTGCAGCCCTGGGGATGGCAGGACAAAGCATATTTTACACTGTGAATTTTTTATTAAGGGCCGTTTTTTTTCTTTTTTTTTAATATTTTTTTATTATTGAATATGAATATTTTACACGTCCGAGTTCAGAACAATGCTTTTTTTGGCTGGCTCTGCACTTTTCATGGTTGTGTACCCTTGCATTGCATAACTGAGAGAGATCCATTTACACACAGGGGGAAAAGGGGACTAATGAATCTCAGCAAAGCTAACTTTACTGTGTGCGAAAAAAACAGCACTCTGAAGTTTTCCAAATAAAGAAAAAAAATACACATACATAAAATCCTTGCATGGAGTGGCTTAATAAAATCTGTGTGTGTGTGTGGGTGCACGTGTGGGTCTGGGGCAAGGACAGCACGGCCCCTCTCACCCTGAGGAGCTGCAGCCTGCTCCAGGCAGGGCCATCTCCACCTGCAAAAGCTCTGGAATGTTCTCTCCTTCTCCATCTCCACCCCTTCACACCGAGGGACACACCGAGGGACTCACCTGGATGTTTGCAAAGCAGGAGAAAAGAGCTGGACCTGCAAACTGCTCAATAAATCATGGGATGGAGATGCTCATGCTCAGTGCTGGGCTGGTGTTTTCCATCCTGGAAAACCTTTGGCCCCTTATCCTTGGCCACCTCCAGGTGTTCCAGATGTTGTTGCACAGCAGATGTGCAGGACAGCCCTGCACTGCTGACCTCTCCCTGCTCCTGGCCCATCCCTGGGAGCATCCCAGGCCTGCTGTGCTTGAAGATGTCCCAGCTCATCGCAGGGAGGGTGGGCTAGGTGGGCTTTAGAGGTCCCTTGCAAGGAATGGCTTAATAAAATCTGTGTGTGTGTGTGGGTGCACGTGTGGGTCTGGGGTAAGGACAGCGCGGCCCCTCTCACCCTGAGGAGCTGCAGCCTGCTCCAGGCAGGGCCATCTCCACCTGCAAAAGCTCTGGAATGTTCTCTCCTTCTCCATCTCCACCCCCTCACACTGAGGGACTCACCTGGATGTTTCCAAAGTAAGAACTGCTTGGTGAATCATGGGATGGAGATGCTCATGCTCAGTGCTGGGCTGGTGTTTTCCTTCCTGGCCCCTCATCCTTGGCCACTTCCAGGTGTTCCAGATGTTGTTTCACAGCAGATGTGCAGGACAGCCCTGCACTGCTGCCCTCTCCCTGCTCCTGGCCCATCCCTGGGAGCATCCCAGGCCTGCTCTGTCTGAAGATGTCCCAGCTCATCACAGGGAGGGTGGGCTAGGTGGGCTTTAGAGTCCCTTCCAAGCAAACCATTCCCTGATTTGATGATCCTTAGGCATCCTTGGGTTTTGGGACAGCTCCTGCTGCCTTTCCAAGGAGCTCTGACCACTGCCACGCCGTGCTTTTTGACTCCTCTTTGCCAGGATTTTTTAAAATATTTCCTCCTAATTTCAAAGAACATTTCATGGGCCAGCAGGGGAAACAAGTTTCAAAGGATGGCCTTGCAAATAAGACTGGATACTTTGGAGAAACAGAACTATGAAAGATGCATTGTAGTGGGAGCCACGAGGGGGAATTTTAGATTATTCCCTTTAAGGCATTTACAGCATGGTGTGGGTAAAGCTGATAGGCCAAAAACCACTTATAATGTATTGTAATTAGGAAATTGTTAGCTTCTAATTGTAATAGCATGAATTACAACATCTGTACTGTCTCACCCTTCACACGAGACTGAAAATAAAATAAAAGTTTTTAAAATATCTCTCAGTTACCCCATCTCTAGGTAAAAAAAAAGGCTTAATCTGACAAATTGGCTTAGTCTGACAGGGGACAAGGAGGAAAAGGGGGACATTTGGGGTGATGGCATTTGGCTCCCACTCTTTAATCCTCATATCCAGTTCTCTGCTCACCACGCTGGTGACGCTTTCCCGGGACCAGGAGGATCCCTGGAGTTAAAGAATGCCAGGATGGTTGGGGTTGGAAGGGCCCTCTGGAGATCATCCAAGGCTGGGCCACCGGGAGCCAGCCAGGAGCTCATCCAGGTGGGTTTGGAATGTTTCCAGAGAGGGACACTCCTCACCTGCCTGGTCAAATTTACAGTTTAAATCCCCCATGTATCCGCAGCACGGGTGGGAATGCATCAGTGGAAGGAACCCTGCAACTCCTTCCCTCTGCTCCTGAGGGAATCGAGTCCCAAATGATTGAGACCTCATCCCGTTCAAACCAAAACTGAAATAAAAGCGAGGGGATGAATTCCCAGTGCCCTGTGGAGCCCTGGCAGCACAAGGGGAGCAGGAGGCTGAAATGGAGTCAGGGGATGTGTGCCAAGTTCTGCTATCTCGTGGTGTGCCCTTGAGCAAAGTCGTGCCTGAGAGGGGAATGGAAAGAGCCAGGCCAGGCCTGGGAGGGCTGCAGGGCAGTAATGATGGGCTGTTGAAGGATTTTCTGCTGGGAGGAGCTGCCCTGGGTCCCTGCATGTAAAATGAGTTTGGCACCAATGGATCCATCTCAGATTACACCAGCAATGCTCTGTGAGGGTGAAATCTCATTAAAAGCTCACAGAGCTCTCTGGGTGTCACTCTGTGAACACAGGTGAACACCCCTTCCCTTCCCTTCCCTTCCCTTCCCTTCCCTTCCCTTCCCTTCCCTTCCCTTCCCTTCCCTTCCCTTCCCTTCCCTTCCCTTCCCTTCCCTTCCCTTCCCTTCCCTTCCCTTCCCTTCCCTTCCCTTCCCTTCCCTTCCCTTCCCTTCCCTTCCCTAAAGCTTGACAAAAGGCCAAGAAATGCTTACAGAGTATTGAAATTAAGAAATAGTTACCTTCTGATTATAACAGCATAAATTATAATATCTGTACTGTCTCACCCTCCACATGAGAATAAAAATAAAATAAAAGTTTTTCAAATGCCTCTCAGTCTCCCCATCTCTGGGTCACAAAAAGGCATAACCCAACAGGTGGGATCCCATGGATCTCAGCTTTGGGAAGCCTCTGGAACAGGAAGTTTTTGCTTTATTCCTAAGTTTTTATCCCCAAGTTTTTGCTTTATTCTTGATCAGGGGGGAAAAGAGGTTTGGTGGGGTTTGTGGAGTTGTCCTAAATCCCCTGCCCACGTCCTTCCAGCCCATGGAATTTGATTTTCCTCCGTGTCCTGCTGAGCCTGGCTGAGCCCAGGGGTGGCTATGCCTCCTTCACAGCCCTGGAAATGTCCTGCAGGAGAGGAAAAGATTCCTGAAGGAAAGGAAAAGTCCTGTAGGAAAGGAAAAAAGGCCTGCAAGAAAGGAAGAGAACCCTGCAGAGAGGAAAAGAGCCCTGCAGGAAAGTAAGAATCCTACAGGAGAGGAAAATTCTTGTAGGAATGGGAAAGGAAAGGAAAAGTCCTGCAGGAAAGGGGAAAAGCCCTGAAGGAAAGAAAAAGAGTCCTGCAGGAAAGGAAAAGAGCTGCAAGAGAGGAAAAGAACTCTGAAGGAAAGGAAAAGAACCCTGCAGGAGAGGAAAAGTCCTGCAGAAAAGGAAAATTCTTGTAGGAAAAGGAAAGAGGTCTCCAGGAAAGGGAAAGAGCCCTGCAGGAAAGGAAGAGTCCCGAAGGAAAGGAAAAATCCTGCAGGAAAGGAAAAGTCCTGCAGGAGAGGAAAAGAGTCCTGCATGAAAGGAAAGGTCTGCAGGAAAGGAAAAGAGCTCCGAGGTCCCTGGCAGGGCTGCAGGAGGAGGTGCCAGGTGATGCTCGGTCCCAAGGCAGCAGAGGGCATCCCTGAGTTTGGAGATTCATCCCCGGAGCTGCAGGAACACAGGCAGGAGCTGAGTGATGAACAAGGCAGGTTTCAGCTCTTTTCCTGCCAGTCCTGAGCAGATTCTCCAAGTTCTCTTCAGGGGATTTGCCCCAGTCGTTCCTGAGAAATTTATAAATAATTTATAACAATTTATAATCATTTATAAGGGCCAAGCAGAAATTCAGATGTGATTTCTCTTGCCTGCTTGGATGTGCACAGTTGTGGCAGGTGTGGGTAAATATCTCTAGAAACACATAACTTTCAATTATTTAATTGAATTTAAATTTAATTGCTGAAGATTAAGACCTTTCCTAGGAATTCCTTAGCTCACTTAGCCAGGATATTTGCACCAGTGGAATTATTTATAAACACTGAGCATAGCAGGGCAGATTTGTTTAATAATTTCAGTAAAACCTTTCAGGATCATCGCTTTCCCCAGCACCTGGGGATGAGGCAGAGAGATTAACACTTCCTCCAATACATTCAGCTTTTCCCAAAAAGGACTGATGGCAGCTTGGGATTGATCCCTCAGATCCCTGACATTAAACATTTCTTGAGGAGACCTCTAAGAATAACCCCAAGTCAGGTACCTCTCACCTCATGCTCTCTAATTTCATAATTTTAATGAACTTTATGATCTAAATTTAGCCCCACACGGTTCTGATTGTTGGATTTTTGAAGCTCCAGGGCTGGACAAACAGAAGGGATGTTTTATGGGATGTGCCACAGCAAACCCCACAGGAAGGCTGCCAAGAGCACAGAGATGTGAGAGCATCCTACAGGTGTGAGAGATCTGCTTTAACAACCACACCAACCCATTCTGTGAGCAAAACCAACCATGATCCCAGTTACCCCTCTTCCCAGTCCCCCATGATCCCAGTTCCCATGTTCCCAGTCCTCCAAGATTCCAGTCCCCAGTCTCCCATGATCCCAGTCCTCCATGATCCCAGTTCCCCATGTTCCCAGCCCTCCATGATCCCAGTTCCCCATGATCCCAGTCCCCTGTGGTCCCAGCTCCCCACAATCCCAGCCCCCCAAAACCCCAGTGCTCCCAGCTCCCAATCCCCCAGGATCCCAGTTCCCCATGATCCCAGCCCCCCAAACCCCAGTGCTTCCAGCTCCCAGTCCCCCAGGACCCCAATCCCCCAATCCCCCAAACCCCAGTTCTCCCAGCTCCCAGTCCCCCATGATCCCAGTCCCCCATGATCCCAATCCCCCTATGATCCCAGTGCTCCCAGTCCCCCAGGACCCCAATCCCAAACCCCAGTGCTCCCAGCTCCCAGTCCCCCATGATCCCAGTCCCCCATGATCCCAATCCCCCTATGATCCCAGTGCTCCCAGTCCCCCAGGACCCCAATCCCCCATGATCCCAGTGCTCCCAGCTCCCCGTCCCCCATGATCCCAATCCCCCTATGATCCCAGTGCTCCCAGTCCCCCAGGACCCCAATCCCCCACGATCCCAGTGCTCCCAGCTCCCAGTCCCCGCAGCTGCCCCGGCAGCGCTGCCTCCCGCCGGGGCCCAGCCAGCCCAGAGCCTCTGCTCCAGGGCTGCTGCCTGGGAGTGCTGGGGTGTTCCTATTTCCCAGATCAATTCCAGCAGAGAATCGATGGATTTTTCCAGCCCCCGAGGCACAGAGGAGGGGGGGTTGCAGTTATTGCATTTGCATTGATTTATATTTGGACTCTCTTCGGGGTTTTGCTGGGTTTCCAAAGGAAATGGTTTTAATGAGGTCGAAATAATGTTCAGGATCCAAACCCCAAATATTTCAGAAGGAAGGATCCCCCAGTGGAGAAGGTGCTGCTCCCACAGGACTCAGGTCCTGCATCCCTGCACACCTGGGAACTCTGGGAGGGGAAGAGAGATGAAAAGCAATGAGATTTTTCACTTCTGCCTCTGGCTTAGCTGAGGTTCTTCAAATATTTCCAAGAGTTGGTGAAGTTTAGGACCATTTTTTCTCCTTCTAAATATTAACTGAGTCACTAGTTTGCTTTTCTGAATAATGTCTGCACTGGAATCAGACCTTTTCCAACTGATCCCTTATGGGAAACTCCTAAAAATTATTTTTAAGTAGTTAGAAGTAACTTTGGCACTGATTACAGCATTCTAGAATATTTTTTTTCCTTTCCTTGTTACCTCATTTAACCACTAATTTTTGATAAAATCGTGAAATTGTGAAATAATTTCATTTTGCTTCAAGAGAAGCAAAACTCCCAAAGAAGGAAATCTCTGTGGCTTTGAAATCCGATCAAATCTGACAATTCAAATCCGTTTACTGAGGAAATTTCCTTGAAAAAAATAAATAAATTACTCTCTACCTTCGGCTTAAATCCGTGGCTGCTGGAGTTTAATTGCTTCTCCTTGTGGTCCTAAAACCAGGGCAGCTTCAAAGCAAGGGTGGCTTCTATTAAATTTAATTACCCTTTCCTGCAGCTCGCATGCAAAGGTGCTACAGCGACTCCAGGAAGGTGCTGATGAATCAGGGGCAGATCCCAAACAAAAATATGGATTAAACAGCAATTTCAACGCAAGCAGAAGCTGCCTGTGTGCAGAGGTGTTCGCACCCCAGGTAAATTCCTACAACATGGAACCAGGGGTTGGCTCTGTGGGTGTTATTTCCATTCTGCTTCCACTCCAACACGTTTAAAGTGTCAGCAATGTCCCCTGTCCCCTCCAGTTGTGCACATCCAGCCTGGATTTTCCCCCTGCTCCCACACGTGCTGCTCTATTAATGCCAACAGGTGCCCTCAGCATTTAAAGGTTGTTCCAAACATCCCCCAGGAAGCCCCATTTTAATCCTGCCTGGCCTGCACATGGAGCGCTCCGCTGTCAACACGAGGTTCAGCATTGAAACAAGGGAATCTCGGCTGGGATGATTAAACCTGGACATGAGAATGCTCATCTGTTCCCTCAGATTGGTTCTGTCACCTTAAAAGAGGACATGTGTGAATTAATTTGGGCGCTGTGGGCATTGCAAGAAGGGGAATGGCTGTTTGTGTGTAGCTCAAGTGCAGTAAATTGAATTTGTGGATGAGACGGTGTGAGACATCAAAGCCACCCTGTGCTCACCTGGTGCTCGTGCTGATGTGACAGGATCTCGCTTGGGAATGGAGAGATGGCTCATTTTCTGAGAGCTCTGGAGAGTCCCAGGAGGACACAGCCTTAAGCTGGGAAATTTAGGTTGGATGTTAGGAAGAAGATTTTTACTGAAGGAGTGATGAAGTGCTGGAATGGTCTGCCTGGGGAGGTGGTGGTGTTTTTGAAACATCCCTGGATGTGTTTAAAAAATGATTGGATGTGTCACTGGGTGCCATGGTTTAGTTGAGGTGCTGGGGCTGGGTTGGACTCGATGATCTTTAAGGTCTCGTCCAACCTGGTGATTCTGTGAATTCTGTGAGACACCAGAGGAGCGGGAGTGAGAGGAACAAGTCCACCCCACATGAGCCACTGATCCTCCACAGCTCCTCCTGAGGGACAATCTCTGCTCCCTGAGACAGGGACAGTGCCCAAAGAATGGCTGGAGCTGGGCCAGGGGGTTTAGATTGGATTTTGGGAAAGGTTCTTCCCTCCAGGGGTGCTGGGCGCTGCCCAGGCTCCCCAAAGAATGGGCACGGCCCCAAGAGCTCCAGGAGCCATTGGACACAGCTTGGAGGGTGGGATTGTTGGAGTGTCTGTGCAGGGCCAGCAGCTGGACTGGATGGCCCTTGGGTCCCTCCTAGCTCAGGATATTCCATGATTCCATCATGCCTTGCCTGGGTGGTTCCCACTGTCGGGGTAGAACGTGAGCTCAAAGATGAGAGGCGCCTTGGAAATGCAGGAATAACACAATTCCTACAACATCCCACGCATGGATGAGCTCTGTCCCCAGTCAGCCCACGGGGACAACCCTCAGGCTGTGCCACCTGCTCCAGATACACCCCAAATTTGTGATTCCTGCTGGGACAGTGCCTGGAAATCAGTCAGGCTGTCTGGAAAAACTGTCTGAGGCTGGGGGTGTGTGTTCTATCCCCATCTGTCAGAGCTGGGGCAGTTCTCTGCTGCTCATGGGGCAGTTTTCTTTACCTCTTCCACAACCAATCCTCCCTCCAGGAGATCTCTGCTGTTCATGGGCCATTAATCATTAATTATCTGCTGTCCATGGCCACTGAGTGTCCCTGCATGGCTGATCAAATTCCATCATCCCATGGGGAGATGCTGCGCCCAGGGGAGGAGCCAAGCATTCCTACCTGGATACAATCTGAGCCTGGGAACAGCACAGCAGCCTCTGCCCCCTGCATTCCCAGAGGAGCAGCTTTCTGCTCCCCTGCATTCCCAGAGGAGCAGCTTTCTGCTCCCCTGCATTCCCAGAGGAGCAGCTTTCTCCTCCCCTGCATTCCCAGAGGAGCAGCTTTCTGCTCCCCTGCATTCCCAGAGGAATTCCAGGCCCATCTCCAGCACCCCTGGAGCTCCAGAGGAAACCTCCAGCCTTGTCCAGGATCCCTGCTCCAGCAGAACCACAGCTGGCCCTGCAGGAGGGCTGAGCCATCATGGAATGGCACTGCTGCCACCACCCTGACCCACAGGGGGTCAGCTCCTCTTCTGACTGTCAGTGTTTTTTCTTTTTGTACTATTGCATTTGTATTTTTTTTTAATTTTCCAAGTAAAGAACTGTTATTCCTGTTCACATCTCTCTGTCTGAGAGCCCTTTAATTTCAAAATTATAATAATTTGGAGGGAGAGGGTTTGAATTTTCCATTTCAAGGGAGGCTCCTGCGTTCCGTGGCAGACACCTGTCTTTTCAAACCAAGACGGAAGCAAACCCTGCTCCGAAGGGTGGTGAGACCCAGCAGGTGGGAGAGCCAAAGCAGCAGGTCAGGGTGGCAGGGGTGGCAGTCCAAAAGAAATCAGGGGCTGGGAGCTCTTGGAGCAGTCCACAGCAATAATCACCCTCACAGATGCTTAGCTCTAACAGCCTGACAAGATCCCTTTCTTCACAGAGGAGCTGTTTGATTGCTCCCATACTTGTTTCCATCCCAAATCCCTGGGTTGCAATGTCTTTGTGACACTCCAAACATCCCCAGAGCTCTTTGAAGTCGAGTTTTAATGTGTTTATTGACACCGGTTATGATATTTCAAAACACATGGGCTACAAATTGTTACCATGCACTGCAAGTGTTTACAGTAATCCCTGTATTAAAACAAACTCAGCCTTTCCTGATGATTTTATATCTTCTTACTGACTCACTTGCCTGTGTTTATTTAAACTCCTGTTGAGGGTTTTTTTAAAAAATATTCAACACTTTTGAAACATTAAAAAAAAACCCCTGACCCTATCTGCAGATCTCAGATACTTTTGAAAGGTTTTGCCTTTATTTTATGGGTGCCACATGGCCCAGATCTCCCTTTTGAATTTTCCCTGCGTGAAGGAGAAATGGTTTAAAGCTCTCTGGTTTTAGTGTCTGCTGCTAAGAGTGATGTCTCAGAAGAATCCCTACCGAGCACAAGGCTCCTCATCCTGCTCCAAGTTCCTCAGAGGGAACAGGACCCACTCCCATGACTGCCCCCAGACATTCTCTCTGCAAAAGAAAACCAAAAAACCCCATTAATTGTGGCAGGAACAACAGCACTGGGGAAAAGAGCAAAATCAGTGTTTGCTAAAAGAAAAAAAAAATCTAAATTAGGGGAAACATATTTCCTTAATAACTTGTAAAAGATAAGATTCCCAAATTCCCACATTCCCACGGAGCGTGCAGGGTCCTCTGGAGCAGGGCCAGTGGCTCAGTGTGAGATTTACAACATTTCCCTAACAGGTTATAAAATGGTTCTGTATCTATCTTTATAAGGTCTTTTAAGGGAAAACTGTCTAATTAAGAAATGACACTTGAATTATTTTTATTTTTTTTAACCTAAGAACTAATCACTCGTGTCCTGCAATGCGGACTTTTTTTTTGTCTAATTACAAAAATACTACTTAAACTTATAACACTTATATTTTAAAAAAATATAAAAAATATATAATATATAATATAATAAATATAATATAATAAATATAATATAATATAATATAATATAATATAATATAATATAATATATATACCTATACTATAATACTTATATATTGTACATACCAATATATAATATATCATATATATTATATATTATATATATTATATATATTATATTATATTATATTATATTATATTATATTATATTATATTATATTATATTATGTTATATTATATTATATTATATCATACTATATATATTATGTAATATGTTATATGTATTATATTATATATATTATATGATATATAATCTATAACATAAAATATATAATATTTAGCATATAATATATAGTAGATAATAGATAATAGATAATGTATTATATAAGATATTATATTATATATAGTATATAATAATGTAATGATATATAATTATAATGATATAGAATGATATATAATGATAATTATATACAATATGGGTCAGAAGGAAGAGCTGTAAATGACACGAGAATGTAAAATTGTGGTGGAAAGTCTGGAGGAGCAGCTCCATGCCCTGAGAAGTGCAGGCTGTTTGTGCCTCCCAACAGTTCTGTGTACCAGGGGAGTTGTCTGCTTGCTCTCAAGGTGTTTCCACTGCATTTTAAAATATTTAATACCATTGATGGCATTAAAGACAACTTGTGCTCCTCAGTGATTTTGCTCACTTCAGCTTGTGGGATCAGCTCATCTTTTGTAAATAAGAATTTAATCCATCAAAGGGCTGGGAGAGCCCTGAGCAGCCAGGGATCCTCAGCAAACAACTTTGGTGACTCTTTAACTCATCTTAGCAAATTCCTGCTGGGAAATAATACCTTATTTTGATTTCTGTACAAGAAGCACTTGCAAACAACATTTCTTCCCCAGCCCAGGCTGATCAGCGATCAGTTCAACCCCAAACACCCACTCTGAGGCAGAAATCAGCAGCAGAATGGAACTGACAGATGAGAAAGCAGCAAGTCCCAAGGGAAGCTTCCTGCCTGCTCGTTCTGCTGGGAGCAATTCCAGGCAGCTCTGCCAGGGCTGGATCCTCACTGGGAGCCAGTATTTGGGTGCAGCAGCAGAGCAGGGCAGTGTTTGTCTGTCTCCCAGTGCTATCCATCACTGTGTTTACCATATTTTCCTTTTCTTTCCATAACTCCTGGCTTCACTCATGTCTGGGTGTTTTCTAACCAGCCTCGAGGTAATAAATCAAAGCTGTCAGCGTTGGAAGAAAATTAATGTGAGAAGTTGTTCCAAAGGCCACCAACCTTTTCCCTACTCCCTGTGAGCTGTGTTAATCCAGGATTCCTCAACAGCTTTCAAAGTTTTCCTATTTTCACAAAGTTTGGAGGCTCCAGATGCCTTTTTTTTTTTTTTTTTTTTCCCTTTTTTTGAAGGGTGGCTTTGTGCCCTTCAACAGCCCAGATTCCTGGAGTTTCCTCAGGTTTCAGAGAGAAATGAAGGTGCTCAGCACAGCTCCAAAGCTGACCCTGGGCTATCTCCAGCCAAGCCACAAGCAAAACCCAGACCCTGAGCTGGAACACGTCAGGGGCTGAAGCTGGGTTGAACTTTTACAGAGGAAAAGGCCAAATAATTAGAAAGCAATCCTGCTCCTGTGCCCTGTAGTGATGACGCCGGTTGAATTATTCATCGGGAGTTATTTATCCCAGGAATGTGGCTGGCATTTCTGCTGAATACATTACTTGCAAGTTTTGATTTCTGGTTTCATTACTCACCCTGCTCCAACCTCAACCTTCTCATTTCTGAAAGTCTCCTTTCCGAGGCTGAGAAAAGGAACACTTGGGACACAACCTTCAGCTGATGTGATCCAGCAAAACGCCTCCCTGGGAACGGGCAGCCTGGCAGCTCCAGCATTTCCCTGGAACTCTGGAAAAAGCAATGTTCTTACCCCATTCAGCTGCAGATGAACTCTGTAACCCCGGGCAAATCACTTTGTTCCCCCTCACCTCTGGCTGCACATTTGTAAAATGGACAGAGTGTTTCACTGTAAGATACTGTAAGGCCAGATATGTTAAATTGCCCAGTTACTATGGAAACTGGGAAAGCTCCTAATGCAGATGGATGAGCGCAGGAGCAGACGCACCTGACTGAAAAATCATGAGCAGTTGGGAACTTCATTAGGTAAAATCATGGTGTAATCAGAGGGATCGTGGGAGCCACCAAAAATTCCTTTAATACAAAGTACCTGCTTAATAATTATTCAGTTTGGCTCTGGGCAGACACTGAAGGTTTTCCCTCAGACCTTTTCAAACTCTGAATTGTTCTGTTGAAATTTCTTCTGACATGTTTAGGTAGCAGCTAAAATTCCGTCCTACCAAACAAAGATCATTAAAACCAGAAGAGCAATTGCAAAATCGGCCCAGAAGTCTGAAGACTGAGACATATTGAGAAAGAAGTTTAATTCCAAAACTAAAAATCCCATGAGCCACTTAAAGGGAAAGTACCAAGCAACTGCTGAAGGCAACTGTGGCAGCTTTCCCTCCACTGAGAGACTGCTGTTTTAATTAAATATCCACAAAACATTGCTGCTCCCTGCTTTTGGGTCAGAATTCAGCTGTCAGCTGCCCAGCTGGACATCTAAAAGGTAGCTCAGAGCTTTTTCCAAGCATAAATGGAGCAAGGACTTCAACACCCAGGCCAGTGAGTGCCTGTTAATCCCGGCAGCAGAACCAGCAGAGAGAAGCCACTTGTTTCCTCTGTTAATATCCTAAATAAGCATGGGATTTGCTTCCTTATCCCTCAAAACCTAAGTGGTGGATTTGGTTTTGAAGAAGATGTTTCAGATGTGGAGGTTCCCTCCCTCCTTCAACACATCCAATTACAACAACACCACCACTATTATTATTATTATTATTATTATTATTATTATTATTATTATTATTATTATTATTGGGGTTTTTTTCTCTATAATAAACTGGCCCAATGATGGGAGTTAATCCCATTGTAGTTCCCACTCTGTGGTTTGAGCAAAGCAAGCCCAGCCATGTCCCAGTGCCAGCAGCAGCCAGGGAGCAGCCACAACAATGGGGAGGATTTTCCAGCTCACTGTGTGATTTGATCTCTGTAAAAACCTCCTCTAACACCGACTGTAAATCATTCCCAACATCATTCCCCACCTGTCTGGGAGCAGAGTGCAAGCACTAAGACAACCTGAGGATGCCAGGCTCCTTTCAGCACCCAGGGAAAGGAGCCTCGTGGGTGGGATTTGATAAATTCAGCAATTCCACAGCTCCTGCAGCAGGGACAGAGCTTCCCACTGGCTGCTCCCTGCACATTTCCCACTGATCAGGGCCTTTTATTCTCTTTATTTTCACTTCTAGCCCAAACTGGTGATGGCTGGAGTGTGGTTGGGTGGTGGAGGTGCAGCTCCCAGTGGAGCAGGGAAGGGGTTTCAGAGGAAAATCCTGTGTTTTCCAAGACTTGGTGAAAAGCCTCCTCCTGCAAAAGCCCTCCTGGAGCAGGAAAACGCTGGGATGATGGGTCTCAGCTGAGAGAGGGCACATTTAAATTAAATATTGGGATGAAATCCTTCCCTGTGAGGGGGTAGGGCCCTGACACAGGTTTCCCAGAGAAGCTGTGGTTGCCCCATTCCAGGCTGGACAGGGCTTGGAGCCACTCAAGTTGCTGGCCATGGTATGAAGAGCTCATGAAAGTGGTAAACCAAAATTTTCAGCGTTTTTCAGCTTGAAAAACAGTTAAATGAAAGCTCAGGCATGACAGTGAACCATCAACAAACAGCTCATAATCAGGTTTTATTTTTCCTTTTTTACGCACACCTACAAGAGTATTAGAGTTAAATAAAAATAGCAGAGCTCTCCTAGTCTGTTCAAACACCATTTATTTTAGAGCCTCTGAATAATATTCTGTAGGCTTCATCAATTCATACACTCACATATTAATTATCCAAACTGGGTGCCTAAATCCCAGCCAGTTCTTTGGCTCCAAGCCTATAGTTTTTCACATGTTCCTCATGCAAAAAGGAAGAAATGTATAAAAGAGAAATTAACTACTTTTGTGCTGCTTTTAAACCAAAAATGTATCAAGAAAAACCTGACTTTCAAACCCCTACACACTGCCTTTAATTATTTGCTGCAATTCATTTTGTTGGAGCAGCCCTGTGAGAGAAGAATCTTTTTTGATACAAAACCAGAATTTTCTTGGGCTAAACATTCACAATTCCTTGCATTTCTTTCCAAAGCTGGGGATGACGGACAAATCCTTTTCCCAAGGAGGCCAAATTCAATCCAAGCCCCTCCTGACTCCCTTCCAGGTGCCTCCTGTTGGATTAAGCTCTTTTTTGACCCACAGAGCTAGAACTTGTTTCTAGTTCTACTCCTCTCTCAGCAACTTCCATCCCATTCTGTAGCACTCCTAAGTCAACATTTCTTATCTCAAAATTTACACACAGACGCGCGCTGTGAAAGTCTTCTGTCAAGATTTGAGAATTTTCTAAAAAAAAACCATTTCCCACAGTCCCCTGCCCACCCTGTCCGTGGGTTCTGCCACTTGATGGGGGGGATTTAAAAGCCACACACACCAATGGAAAGAATGGTCTCATTTTACTGTGACTATAAAGGCAACACAAAAATTTAAAAATCAAAGACACCAGTGGAAAGAATTGTCTTATTTTGCCGTGAATATCAAGGCAACACAAAAATAAAATGGTATGTCCCATAAAACTGCTTGCTTGGCTTTAGCAACGAGCAAAAATAAGCAAAGTATTGCACCTAATGATTATTATAGGAGAGGAAGGATAGGACTGAGAAAGATCCGTCACCAATCGTTTAAATACTTTAAATACCATTATCCAGAGTCTGCAGTTTCACAGCAGGGATCTGGAGAACCCTTCCTGGCAACTGGGAAAATCCTACAAGGTGTCTCCACCTGTAGCTGAGGTCCCCAAATTGTCACCAAATTCACCCCAGAAGTGGCTCCAGCTTTTACAGGCCCAAACCAGCAAGTCAGGCCTGGGGAGGAGTTGTTGTGTCTGCCCGAAATGGGAAAGCAGCAGCTCACATCCTCTGTGGAATTTGGAGTTCTACACTGAAGAACTGCAGGATTTCAAAGAGATGAAAAATAGAAAAGCTGAAACCCTGAGGCATCATCCCAGCCCTCCTTTGCCATCCCCACGTCCTCAGCTGTGCCTCTCCCAGGCACCACAGAACACACCCCAGTGCCTAAAAAGCCTCTTCATTCTCTTGCAAAGCCTCAGTGAGAGCAAATTCTCCAAATGAAACCCAACACAAGCCCACAGATATGAAAACAGGCCCAGAGCCATCTCCTGTTCTTTTTTTTTGCTTGCAATGCCTCTTGATTTTGACTGAAACAGCATCCAGTCCCTGCAGTCAGCTTCAAATATCTGTCTATACACATAAATATAAATATATCAATATTTTCCAATTCCAAGTAGCAGCTACTGAGGGAATATTTGCCTACACAGACCAATAAACTAATCCTGAGTGCCAGGTGTGCCATAATAAATTTCTCCCTGCTCTGAGTGGTTTTGATATTCTTGCTGCTATCAAATAGCTCACACATCCTTAAAACAAAACCGATTTGTTCCAGAAAAATCACACAACAGTTTTATTCTTAGCATAAAAAGCATTGTATTCTTTATATCTCCGACTTGCCCAGGCCAAGCACTGCCACAAAAATAAAAAATAAAATAAAATAAAAAAAAAAAAAACAAAGTCCACGGCTGGGAATGGCTGAGTTCTGCTACAGCAGGTTCCAAAAGCAAGCAAATCCCTGTCTCACACACACATACTTACCAGGACTGGGGATTTATTTGTTCTAATCTAACCTGAATGCCTGCTTGTAACGTGAGTGACTATCTAAATAGATTATTACATGTAACAGCAACAGCCTTCCCCAAAAATCACCGGGATTGTTCAAACCCTAGAAGGGAAGAAAGTAGAGAGGAGCGTTTGAGTAACGTGATCTGCCAAAACAGGACGGAAACTCTTTAACAGCACCTTGCCAGAAACAATGCAGGGCTGAGTCTGCTTTAAACAAGATGATTTTTCAGAATATTGTTACTGACTTTTTGTATAGTGTTAGTGAGGTTTGTGTACACTAATAAAAAATGAAAGCTGCTATTAAAAACAAATCAATGGGCTGGGCCTGGTTTTGATCACACCAGAGCTGGCCATTTGCATTGGTATTTGCAGCATCTGTTCCAATTAAGACTTGTTTTCTAGTTTAAAGATATTAGTGCAATCACTAGAGTTCTGTTGAGAGCATGAATAGAGCATTGTTCTGGCAGAATGCAGTTAAACAGACTCCACAGACTCTATTAAACAGCTTTGCTGCCCAATTAGAATGGGAAGGAGTCAGGCAGACAGGGCTGCACTGGGTACCCTCTGTTCCACATGGATTTTTATGGATTCATAGTCAATGAAAAGGGCTAACGTGGAACATGTGTGGGGAAAGCACGGGCTGCAGGCTGGCTTGGGGCAGGGCGAGTGGAGCATCCTGCCCTTTCTCTGGATTTAATGGACACCAAATCTCATAACTGTGGCCACTGGGTGTGAAACAACGCCCAGGGACGGCACTGTCTGCAGGAAGGGACAATGGGTTAATGTGGGAGGGATGCACCAGGTGCAGGAATCACTCCAGAGGCTGAGCACGAGAAGCCTCAACCCCCAAAAATTAATCCATCATCACCCCAAACCACCCTGTGCCCCAGGGACGTGCCTTATTAGCAGCAGTTAAGAAGTCAGAGCTGGGTGAGGGCGATGCCACAGGCACTGCCCACAACATTTTGAGTTCAACCTCCGACCCCACAGCTGCTTTCCCACCCACAGGAGTGCCCATCCACCCTGCTGTGCCAGCCCTGTGCCAGCAGGGATTCCCTCAGGAATCCTGTGGGGCAGGATTGCTCAAACCAGCAGGTTCTGGGTGCCTGAGCCTCCTGGGCAGCTTTTAGGGGAAATATTCCCTGTATCCCTGCTGCAGCTTCCTAAAGTATTCCACACCCCGGCCTGCATCCCAGCCCAGCTGCCCTGACTCCAGCTAATTAGCTCTTGGAGCTTTGATGGATGGATTGATTCCGCAGTTAAACAGAGATAAATTAACTGTCTGTCCAAACAGAGTTTGAGGGAGGAGGGAATTCTGATTAGAAAGTTATTTCATGCAGTGCTGCTCTTCCTTCTCAGCCAGTGCTGAAAACCTCTCGCTTCCCTTGGGGGGGAAGCTCATGGAGCCAACCCAGACCTCCAGAGATCCCCCAAAATTCTGCACACTCAGAACTGCAGAGTTCCCCCAAAATTCTGCACACTCAGACCTGCAGAACTCCCCAGGAATTTAACAAATTCAGTCCTGAAGAGACCCCCAGGAATTCAGCAAACTCAGACCTTTAGAATTCCCCCAAAATTCAGCACACCCAGACCTGCCGAGCTCCCCAAAAATTCAGCACATCAGATTTTCAGAATCCCCCAAAATTCAGCACACCCAGACCTGCAGAGCTCCCCAAAAATTCAGAATTTGTTCATCAAACCCACAGGGGACAGCCTTGGCTTGGGCTGTGCATTGGTAAAACCACAGATTCTGCACTGATCTCTGCAGGTTGAAGAACTCACCTCTGGAATTTAATCTTCCAGGAGCATCTGAAATGTGTTTTATTGTGAAACCCATCAAAACACCTAAAATTCAGCCCCCAAAAAAATTATTTTCTCCATACTCTAAAGGACTTTTATGTTAAAATGTTGCTTTTTCTGTCCTGAAATGAGAAATACCCAAACATGTTTTTAAAAGGTGCAATTATAGAACTAATGAAAAAATCTTTAACAACTGTGATAAGGGCTTGGAGAAAGATGGGGTTTGTTAGAATTTAAGTACCTCAACGTGCAAATAGTTTAAAAAAACAAATGCAGCCATCACCTAAATATGTTAAACAAACAGGCGTCGAGCAAGATGGATTGGAGATCATTTCGTGTAAATATTAACTTTTAAAGCTTTCCAACTGACACAATTTAGGCAACAGAGAATGTCCCTTTACTTGCATCCTCGTACACTCAGCAGTCCTGGAAGGGAACCAGGAGGGGAAAAGAAACAAAAACAAGCAAATGCAAGGTGAAAAATAGAATTTAAGGTTTCTGCAGACATGGCCAACGAAAGCTGGCACAGGGCTGGACTTCCCTGGATGCCTCACCTCCTCAGAAAGGCTCTGGCTATGTTGGCCAAGTCCTGAACTCAGCCAACCTTGTTGTCTCTTCTCTCAACACGGCCCCAGAAAGCAGAGAAAAGTGCCTTGTTTCATGTGAAGAAAACCTTAAAAAGATTGACGAAACTCAACAACCCCACCAGGCTTTCCCCCTTTCTTTTCCCCCAGCTCCACAAGGCTTTTTGTCCATCTTTTCCCCCTCAAACCTTTCCTCCACCGTCTCCCAGGACAAACCCCTGATGCTCAGTCACTGTTGTGATGCCTCTGCTCTGCAAATCACCCCCAGCTTTGCTCTGCACTCTGAAGGGAGAGCACTCAGAGGGCCCAAAATGCCCCCCAAAAAGAGAAAAAATGAGAAAAACGGGTAAAAATAAAGCAGAAAACGAACTCTGATCCTCATAAAAAGCACATTTCTTTTTCTCTGTTTTTTTTTTTCAACTTCAAGGACCTTAATGAGGCTTAGTCCCACCAAGGAGAACCAAGGATATGAGATTTTTCTTCTCTGTTGAAGAGGCTTTAGATACATTAAAACTAATTACTGCTCGTTTTATGCTCCAGTAGGATGAGAAATTCCCTTGAAGCTGGGATGGGAATTAATGCCAGTGGGCAAATTTTTACTGTGTGAGAAGAAAGGAGCAGGCAGCATCCAGTGGAGAGCTCGCTCCACACATTTTTTGAGCAATCCCAGGGATGGGGACTCCAGCACCTCCCTGGGGAGGCTGTTCCAGTGTTTAACCACTCTTAAAGTGAAGAATTTTTTCCTAAAATCCAACCTGAACCAAACTCAAGGCTGTTTTTCCTTGTCCCACCCTTGGGGAGCACAGACAGGGCTGAGCATCAGCCAGAGGGAATCACTTTCATTCCTAGGGAGCCCTGAAAGAGAGATTTTGGCTTTGCCAAGTATTTCCAAGGTCTGAATGCAAATTATTATTATTAATAGGATATTTTAGCCTGTCTGGGTAAACTGTGCAAACAGCAGCGACATTACCCAGGGCTTCTCAAGTTTGTGCACTTCAAGCAGATCACCTTTCTGTCTGTGAGCAAGGAACTCTGTCTTTATATCACATTTGGCCTTTTTTTTTTTGGTCTTTCCAAAGCTGTTTAGCCTTTTGTTATTATTTTAACTGTTTATTTCTTTAACAGCTCATTATTTTCAGTGGGCTCCTGTGTCTCATTACACACAGTTCAGCTTTAAGGGGAAAATGTGTCCTTTATACAGGTTTATTCTGCCTAAAAACATAATCAGAAGTGTTTCCTCCTCTGATAGTCATCTCTGTAAAGACTCTTCTGGGCTTTATGTTGGATTCCTTTTGCAAGAAGTGTTTTACTTGCTTGAAGAGACCCAGAGAAAGTCACAAAAACCTCCAGAAGAAATCCTTGATGCGTTCTGACTGAACCTATGGGCAAGGATTTTCAGTCAAGGCTGGTTTTGGGGAGAAAAATAATTCTTCTTTGCTTATATTACTGCTGTTATTTCTACAGGATAGAAGAACTCGGATGAAGGGATGTGATTCCATCAGCCCCCGCCTGCGGGTGGTGGGGCAGGCAGGGAATCTGGGCTGCCATGGAGCACCTTGGGCACTTCAAAAAATCAGGAAAAAAGGGAGAGGATGCAAATAAAGCTGGGAGAGGGGATCCTGGCTTCTTCCTGATGCTCTGCTTTCTTCCAGGTGCCCAAAGATGGGTGTGCCACCTGCACAGCCCCTCCAGTGTGTCACCCTGAGAGCAGCTCAGCTCCCAGCACATCCCCCAGCCAAGAACAGAATTTAAAAGTCCTTCTGCCCCAGAGCTGCCAGCAGAGCCCAGGCAATGAGGCATCAAACCTCAGATTCCTTCACAAATAACTGGGATCAGACATCACTGAGGAGCAGCCATGGGGTGAGGCCAGCCCTGACTAACAGGGGTGGGAGAGAGGATCCATTCACAGGGAGGTTCAACCTTCACCCCATCCTTTGGAGCCTGGTGACCTCACAGTGCTCAAAACTGCCCAGAACTCTGTCACCTCCTCTGGTCTGGGTTAGGGACACCCCTAAAGGCCTCTACGAAAGCAAAGTGGAAGCATCTGACAAATTCCTGTCCTGCATCACGGGTGATTCTTTTCAGAAGAAGTTCTCAAACTAAAATTCTGGTTTTCCTTCAGCTCACTGGGGCAAACCCCGGCACCTCGGGGTTTTGTTTGTTACTGGAGACACTCAGCTCAGGGTTTTGTTGGGGTAGGGCTTCACATTTGGGGTCTCTGAGCCAGATGTGCACCAGCAGGTACCAAATAATCCGTGAACTCCTACGAAGCTGAGGGTTTGAGGGCTTGAGAGGAGAAGATGCAGTGCTCTCACCTGCAGAAATCGTATTTAGTGAGAACTGGGGTTCCATTTATCAAGGCCCTTGGACTGAGTGAAATGCTGGGTGACAATTCCAATTTTAAGGTATTTCCAAAACAAAAATCCAGAACGTTTTTGGAGGGGAGAGTGGGATTTGCTTTGTAAAAGAACAGCTTTTATTATTTAATGGTGACAACAACACTCTCAGAAGGCACAGGATTTTCACCACTCGTGTCTGTCCCCCAGCAGTGCCTCTGAGCATCCCCACAAAGCAGAGGAGTCCCCAAAGTCACAGCCAGTGGCACACAGCATCATCAGGGATGAGTTCTTTGCCCTTCCCCACTTCTTTCCTGAACAGCTCCCACAGCTGCGGGGTGCTTGGCACAGGCCCCGAGTGAAACCCCAGCTCAGCCAAGACACTCCTGCAAAAGCAAACTGGTCAAAAAAAGAAAAACAGCCCTTAAAGAGTTTGGGATGCTGATTTTCAGCCCAAATAAATTACAGGGAGAAAGAGGGGCTGGGGAGGGCACGAAGGAGAGAAAGAAGCCAAGCTCTGGAACCACTGAATTACCCTCAATCCTCGGAGCGCGGCCAACGCAGCATACGAAGGATTGCCCTGACAGTTCCAAAAATGACACATCGCCCTCTTCCTTTCCTGCCTCACTCGTGGCAAACCCACAGCAACGAGCTATTATTTTTTGGTTTTTTTTTTTCTCCTTGTAATGCCCCAGAATTGCCATGAAAGCAGTGAAAGGAGCCAAAGCAAGAGGAGCTGAGGTGCTCAAACATCGCAGTAGCGCCCCGTATTTAAACACCTCTCCCAACCCTCTGTTCCCAAACGTGATCCCAGCCAGAGACAGCCCTTTGCCCAATGCCTTCTTTCAAAATACAAGCCCAGCAAAGGCTCTGACCTGTCAGCCCCACTAAGCATTAATTTATTATTTTTTTTCATCTAACCGTGCTCTGCCATACTCAGCCCCTCACAAAGGGGGTAAGTCTCTGCCTGGCGTTTTTTTGGAAGGAAAATGTGGCATGCACCTATTTTGTTTCATTCTGTGCCAGGACCTATAAAGTTACTGTGGGCTGCAGCTCCTGCCAAGTTCTAAAGGTGACAGGGCAATGGGCACCCAAAGGACGCTTCTATCAATGCCCTTTTATTTCCCTCTCTTTCCCCTTGCACCGAACCTTTTTTTTCTAATAGAATTACTCTTATCTGCAAGTGATTTAAACTCTAAGGTTTACAGAAGATTTAAAGAGTGCGAACACAGTTGGAATGTTTTAAACTAACAGTACAAGTTGCATTTTAAGAAAATAATTAACTCCCAGGGGAGGTGTGGTTCTTGGAGTAATGACAGATTCAAGGCTGGCTTTCCCTATATGGAGTTTCCAAATAATAAAATATCTTTGGTTCCCTACTGGTGTCAGATGAGAACCTGTTAGTGTGCTAGTTGCTGGTGGACTGTCATGGGTTTGTCGGGGGTTTTTTGGTGTTTTTTCTTTTTTCAGTGGGCCCATTAGTGTTTTAAAGACACAGTGCACAGTAGGTAACCTCCCGTGCAAAGCTGCAGCACAAAGCATTGTAAATGCAGAGTTTGTGTATTTACAGCCTTTCCCCATCCCTTCTTCTGGCTAAAAAAAAAAAAATTAATACAATATTTTCTTCTTATTTTGCAGCTTTATTGTGTCTGTTCCTGCTGGCGGCTTCTCACAGCCACAGACAAGAACCAGCCCAGTGTAAGTGCCAGTCTCCCTCCTGCCCACTGGGAGGGGTGGCAGGGCACAGCCACCTGCCAGGGCACAAGAACGGATGCAAACCCTCCTGTTTTTAAAAGGTGAGTGCTCACTGTTGGAGGAAAGCCTGCTAAGAAGATCCAACAATGAATAATTCCTACTCAAAGCACTGCTCAGGGGATTCAGAAGAGCCTCAGCCAGCAAAGATCCCATGTAGGACTCTGCCAGGAGCTGAGATGTTGGGCAGAACTTAAAGTTGATTTTATTTTATCTGTGGCGTCTCCTTTTGAATTGTGGCTGCAATAATGGAAGGGAAATGCTGTTGCCTCTCAGGGTCCTTAAGGATGGCACAAAAGCTTAGATAGAGAGGAGAATAATGTCACAAAAAGCAGAATGGTTGCAAGATCACAAGATTCTCTATGACTTGTGCACAGATCCTAAAACGATTCATATATTCACATTTTGGGAGTGGCCTACAACATGCATGTGGTCCACACCTTCTCTTTGTAAAGTGTGAGTAACTTCATGGATAATTTACACATGAGATTCCTAACCTGAAATTTAAACCTGAAACTCCCAACCTGAAAAGGAAACCATTTTTTGTGATGTGAGCTACATCTCATCTCATTTGTACTCATGTCATTTCTTTTGCCCAAAGAAAAAAACCCAGAGAGTTATTCATAATTTCAAAGCATCTTGTCACTAAATTCATGAAACAACCACAGCAGTGCGTGTAACTCATGATGTAGATTAAAGGAGCCACCTGCACTGATGAGTCTCAGCCCCATCCCTGTTCCTGACAGCTCTCCTACTCAGGTTTAAGACTCCAGCACCACACAGGCACCAGCCTGTTCTCAGCAGCACTCCCAGCCTCTCAGGGACAGCTCTTGCCACAAATTTAATTACTTGCAAAACCTTTGGTCATTAACACCCAACCTAAATTCTATTGCAGGTCACAGGCTATTAAAAAAATGAAGTGTCCATGCTCCCCAAACAATGATTTGTTTAACTGGAGCTTGGATTAAACCTGAAGCCACAACAGCACAGGAATCCCATTGCTAATGTCCTCAGCCTGTTCCAAAACCTTCTGGGAAGCTTGGGAGGGAATTATTTCTTCCTGAACCTTTCCTTGATGCTCTTCAATTCCTTCTCCAAGGCTAGGTTGGGCTTGGAGCAACCTGGGGTAGTGGGAGGCATCCCTACCCATGGCAGGGGGTGGAACCGATGAGCTTTAAGGCCCCTTCCAACCCAAACCATCCAGGATTCCATGATTCCGGGCTGTTTTCCATCCCTCAGGCCACTGAGTGTCTGTCTGGGTGGATAAATGGGCCAAAATGTCACGTGGCCATTGCTAATGATGAGCATCACAGAGCTCAGAGGACACCTCTGCCCCCTGAATGTTTATTCACCCCCCTGGCACGAGGCTCCCCAGTGCTGGAACAGCTGTAGAAGCCCAGGACAAGCTCCATGGATGGAGGGAGGTGTTTGTCACCTCCCCTGAGGTGGCCCAGGCTCCATCAGGGACACCCAGCCCTGCTGCTCCTCAGCCAGCGCAGGTTCTCCTGGAGTGGGGCTGGAGAGTGACACGTAACCAAATCTGAGTGTGTGTACTCACAGAGGCACAGCCCCTGCAGCAGGGATAGTTTATTGCTTTCATAATATTTTCCGGGTTTTGAAACACAAACCACATGTTTAATATTTTCTTTTTTTTTTTTCAAAATTTACACATTGCACTTGCTTGAGAGCTTTTATTCCAGTACCCACAGCCCCAGACCCTTCCCAAAAATGAAGGGGGAGAGAGGAGAAAAAGACTTCAAAACCTGCTGCCAGAGCTCTGGAACAGCCCAAAATCTCTTGATGTGCTCCTCCCCTACTTTGATTTTACAGGGCAATAAAGAGGTAATTTGGATTATCTTGTCATCAAGGAAATCATTGACATCCAAACAAAGGGGAGAAGTTTGACAGCTTGGTGCACAAGGAAGGGGAGAGAGCAAAGAGTCAGGAAATGCTCTCAGCCAAGTCCACCTGAGGTGTAAACCCCTTAAAATTCCTTCAGTTCCACCACAGATCAGCTTGAGCATGGGCAGAATAAGCCCCTCTTAGTGGGAGTTGTTGAGTACTTGAGTCAAGCTCTAAACTTTTGAATATTGTTCCAGAAGGCAATGGAAGGATTCCCAAATTTTTGAAGGTCTCCATTAAAAAATCATGCAAAAATCTTTCGAAGTTGAGCTGTCCCTTGGACCATCCCTTCAGCAAAATTGAGTTTGCTGATGTTGTGGGTGTTGTCAAAACAAAGGAATGATCAAGAATCACATCCTGGAAGCCAATTCCCTCATGCAAAATCAATGGGAATTAAGACCCACAAATGCTTTGGAAAATCCTGTTAGCTGTGGCATCAGTGGGGTCCCTTTAAAATCTACCACTCTCCACTTGAGTGGAAGGGGAGTGGAATCGAGCTGTGGATGTGAGAAGTGAGGGAAAAGCCCCAAAGCATCTCATGAACACCCACACAAACAGGATCCATGCTTCAGAGTCCAAAGGGAACACGGATCATGGGGTAACATGGGGTGTTCCATGCAGGAGCAGGCTGGGAATGCTCCTGGAACACTCTGTGGGAGTCACTGAGCCCCTTCCTGATGCCTCTTTATTGCTGCCAAATAAATCCCTAAAGACAGCCACCAGTTCATTGTAGAAAATGGTGATATTGGGCATGCAATGGTCAATCACAGGATCAGGGAGTGCAGTCTGTTGGGACACATTTTAAAGAGCAGGAGCTCTGTGTTCCCCAGGCACACACCATGCTCTGTGTTGCCTTCATTAGGACTCATTTTAATGGGATAAAAGGTTAAAAATACACATAAAAATCCCTCAAAGGGCCTATATTTGTATGTCAGGGCCACTCCAACGTGGCACTTTCACAGCCACCTCTCTTCACTCTCATTTCCTCGCTGGACAAAATGTAATTGGTGGTTTTGACTGAACTCCTGCCACGCTGCAGCATCCCCAAAACACTGCAGCTGCTGTCAGAGGCACTCTTGGATCCTGACAGATGAACAGCATCATCTAGGGGCCAGAGATCAGCACTGGGAATCACACACAGCCAGGAAACCCAGGGGATCTGCTCCTCAGCAGGCAGGGCACTCATCAAGGAGAGGCCACTGCTTTATTCCTATTTAAAACAACACCCTGTGCAACACCACAAAACTGAAATGCAGCTGGGCTGGTTTAGTGTTACAAATCATCTTTATTTTGGTGGGTTTCCAGCTGGGTGAAATCACCCTGGGCCAAAGGAAGCAGCCCAGGGCTCTGCCCTCAGAGCTGGGGGGATGCACAACACCTTTTTCAGGTTGCAAAATCACAGTAACATCACCAAAATCACTGAAAAAGCATCTGGAGATGAGGCCAGCATGAGTATGAGAAATCCAAATTGGAGCTGGCACATCCTGTGTGGCTCAGTCCCCGTGCCAACAACTTTGTCCCTTAAGGAGACACAGCAATCACCAAGCAAGGCTGGGCCTAAAGGCATCTACAGACATAAATATGACATAAGTATAAATTTATATGTGGCCAGGGTAAGTATAAGACACCCAAATTGGAGCTGGCACATCCTGTGCCTGTTCAGTCCCTTTGCCACCAAATTTGTCCCTCAAAGAGACACCAAAATCACCGAGCAAGGCCCAGTCTGGGCCTAAAGGCGGCCTCGGAGCTGGAGGCTTTTTAAGGTTGCAAAATCACAACAAGATCAGTGAAATCACTGAAAAATCCTCCAGAGATGTGGCCAGGGTGAGTATAAGACCCCCAGATTGGAGCTGGCACATCCTGTGTGGCTCAGTCCCTGGGACACCAACTTTGTCCCTCAAGGGGACACTGAAATTACCAAGCAAGGCCCAGTCTGGGCCTAAAGGCATCCACAGACATAAATATGACATAAATATAAATATAATTGATATAAATAGAAATATCAAGCACTGAAATCAGTACAAAAATTCCCCTCCTGGGGTGAGCAGGGCCCAGGGTGGCTCTAAATGAGGCAGAGCAGGTCATGGCCACCAACCCTCAGTGCCACAGCCATGACTCAGTGGCCCTTTGAAATCCTCGCCTCCTGCAAGGTGGAGTTGGACTCTGAAACAAACAAGTTTCTGTAAAAAAGCAAAATATCCTTAAAAATGATGATTCTGGACAATGTTGTGGCCAGAGGGGAGCGATGTTCAATGAAAATTGCAAAACCAAATAAATGAAGGAGCCCATCTCCAGGGGGAAATTCCAGTTTCTTCCTCTCGTACTCACACCCCATTCTCTGCCAAGGAATTTGGGCTCTCAGGAATTTTGAGTGGAATACCCCTGTGAGGCAGGGATGTGCTAAAAAATGGCCAATTTTATTGTATGAAATTGTGATTTGGAGCTGAAATTCTCACCCTGAGACCAGGAACTTATGCAAACTTCTGCTGACAGGGATCCCATTGTCACAAGTGTGAACTAAGCCACTTGTCTGCCATCACCAATTTGAGATATTTTATGAGCGAGCGCTTTTATCACAATAACACGATGAAAAATGCGATTTCCTTGTCTTGTCACAGCAGGGACAAAGGATTTTCTGGGTAGATAATCACACTTTTGGAGAACAAAAGCCTCTCAAACATGGTTAATTGACATGTCATGAAATGTGGTGTCCAAGAAGCACAGAAACAGAACAAGCCAACGTCAAAATTACTTTTAGAGACTTAAAAATGAGCATTTTCTGTGAAGTGCTCTCAGCTAGAAGCAAAAAAAAAGGCAAGAAACCACACAAAGGAGAGACCTGGGCTCGTGTAAAACCCATCCTAACTGTAAATGCTCTGCTAAACTGGGGGTTAACAGAAGAGAAGCTGCTAGAAAGTGACTTCCCCCCCCCCAAAAAATAAAATGAATGGGCAAACTTTGGCAAGGCTCTTCCCTTCAGATTCCCAGCTTGGCCATGGAGAGGTTGAAGAGGGCACTTGAGCTGCTCCAGGAGGGCAGCTCCAGACTACAAAGACACCCTGGGCACAAAGGAAACTGCACCAGAAGAGTGCTTAATGTCCCTAAAACCCACCCCAACAGAAAACAAATGAATGATGAAATAACAGAGGGCCCGACAGGCCCTGCTCCCAAACGTGGAGTTTGGGGCAATCCCTGGCTATTATTTTCACAATACCTTGCATTCATTACTTTATTTAAAAATGGTGTACTGTGTCTGGAAAACAGGAAGTAAGCCATAAATCTCTAGTTTAAAAGCCATCTGAAGCCTGTGGACCAGATATGTTCTCAATCAGTAGTCAGGCAGTAAATAAACATTTATATACAGCAACTGCTCTCAAGCAGCCTGACCTCCGGCTATTACAGGGCACATAAAGAGGAAATTTGTTTAGTCCCATAAAAGCCCAGGCAATATATCAATAGATTATTAAAAATGGAAACAAAGTAGGCTAATGGATTATATTGATTTTAATAAACATAAGTATATGGGATTCAAAGATAAGAGTCAGATATGACATCCTTCCAAGCTCACCTTTCGGGATATCTCCTAAAATCAGCCAAACTACAGCTGTCAAGGATAGCAGGGGCTGCTATTTTTTGCTTTGCAGATCGACATATTTTTTGGCTGAAGGACTTAAATTGGAGGGTTTGCATTTTTATTTCTGTTTGTGAACGATGAGTGCAGTCAAAAAATAAAACTCGCACATCTTTTAATGTCGTCACCGTGCAGACAAAAAAAAAAATAAAAATTAAAGCAATTGCAGGCTCTCCTCAGGCATTTTGGCTGGGAGTGCACAGATGCTGCTGGGCTGGGATTTTTAGGTTTTGCTACACTTTTGCTACAGCAAATATTGGTGCAGACACTGGAGGCAGAATTTCTGATGCTCTGGAAGCCTCCAGGGTGCTCAGATAGCACCAGCTCATCCTGCTGACTTCTTCCAAGCCTGAAACTTGTCTTTTTGTTTTAAATAGTTGTTGTGTGCCCTGAACACGTGGCTGGTTGTCACAATCCCAGTATTTGTCCACTGCTAGAGTCTCTTTTCCCTCCTCTCTTCTCCTCCTTGGGGAGGTCCCTTCATCCCCCACGAGTTCAGCATCGCTGCGAAAAACTAACTCTTGTTTTTAACTTCAGGAGAAGGTTTGTGGGAGAGTCAAACTCTCCAGCCAGGAGTCATCAGGGATGAGGGAATAGAGAGGAAAAACCAGGCCAGAGCAGATCAAATGGCATCAGTGACTGTGACACAACTGTCACAATTGGAGGGACCTAAGAAGTCACAAGTTCCAAACCTCAGAGGAGGGAAGCAGAATGCTCTGGATGATAATTGGGCCAATGTGTTAGGAGTTTAATTTACCTCAGCAACTCTTAAAGCAACTCTTGGAGCTAAAGAATGGAGCAATAGTCAAAAATCGAAGCTGGTTTTCCATCATTTTTCCCTTTGTTTCCCGTCAGCAGCAAGGCCTAAGTGCAGATTCTTTACCCCCAATTCTTTACCTAAATCCAGCTCTCTCAAAGGTCCTATGAAGTAAATTAAAATCCCTAATTATGAACTTCCTTAAAACTTGGACTAACTCAGCTGTGATCTCTGTGGAAGGTTAGGACACTTCCCTGGTTTAGGGTAAGAACCTGTGCCCTGCCTTTTATCCTACCAACCACAAACTGCTTGAAAGCAAACGAGCTCAGGGCTGAGCTCATACACTCCTGAGTGTGGATGCACCCCTAGAAACAACAAAAAATGATCATAAGAAATTATTTATTAAGAAATTATTTCTTCAGAAAGTATTACGTAAAAAACTGGAAAATCAAGGAAGCAAATGAGCTCCTTTCACTAAATTGCCAGAGATGAGCAGGAAGTTCTGATCCAAAGGACAGAAATGAGCAGGAAGTTCTGATCCAAAGGACAGACCCATCCTCCTCTGGGCATCACCTGCCTTTGGCATTACCTGAAAACCCTGAGGGAAGATGCTTCATTCTTATCCTCCACATGTGTTTAATTAAAACAAACTAATCCTCAGGAAGGGTTTGGAGCACAAGTCTTTCAGGAGCAGCTGAGGGAGCTGGAAAGGGGCTCAGCCTGGAGAAGAGGAGGCTCAGGAGGGACCTTGTGGCTCTGCACAAGTCCCTGACAGGAGGGGACAGTTCTGCTCCAGGGAAGAGGGACAGGAGGAGAGAGAACGGCCTCAGGCTGGACCAGGGGGGGGCTCAGGGTGGATATTAGCACAGATTTTCTCATGGAAAGGGTTGTAAAGCATTGGCACCCCCAGGGCAGTGGTGCAGTCACCATCCCTGAATGTTCAAAAAACGTGTGGATGTGGCACTTGGGGACAGAGCTCTGTGGGGAGCATGGTGGTGGCACTGGTTTGACAATTGGGCTTGATGATCTCACAGGACTTTTGCTTTAATAATTCCACAATTCTATGATTCCTTTCCTTGCAAGAGGAGGGACTAAAGACAGAACCTAGAAAGGTCTGGATTCCCCCCAGGCCAAATTTAGTGTAATATTTATTGGGGTGCTTTTTCTGATCACAAACCAAAGGCTGAATTCTTCATTTGGTGTCAGTTGGTTGCTAAAGAAGAAGAAATGCCTAAACTTACATAAATTTCTCCCACCACTCATTAGCCCCCAACAGCAGAAATAACAACCTTGCTAAATCCCGAATCCACCACAAATTACAGTAAGCTGCAATTATAAACTCCAGTGTTAATGAGGTTTGATTGCCCCTTCTTTGTGATGCCACCTCTAAATGCCACTTACATTTTACAGCACGTTGGGGTTAACAATCTGCCTGGGGAAGATCGCTAAGAGAACTCAAATGGACTTTTAGGAACACCTTTGGTGATGGCAATTTGTTACCTGGAAACCAAACACAGCCACCAGGGCCTCACCCTCGCCAGGGACCCACATCCCCTCCATCCTCCCACCCCGGATTTGGGACTGATACTGAGCTTTATGCAGGAGGGCTCGGCTCTCTTCATTAAGGAGAGCAGAATTTAAATCTTTCTGCTTGACCTTTCATCAGCTGTGTTTTGGGAAGTCTCTGAGAGGCCTAATTGTGGCATTTGTACCCTCACAGAGCAGCGCTGAGAGCAATAAACAGCTTTTACAAGAGATTAAACGCCCAAGCAGAGCCAAAGCATTTAGATAACTGCAAAAGCCATTTATTGACACTGCTCTGATGCCCAAACCCACCTGTCTCAGACAGAAAATAGCAGCAAACCCCTCACACAACCATTCCTTGTCACCCTTCCTAAGAGTTCTCTGTGCTTTTGCCCCAGTTGTATTTCTTCAGCAAATCCAAATAACTTTTTCGGGGTGGATTGCTTAAGAAAGAAAAGTAAAGCTCTGAGGATGGCTGAGAAATGTTATTTTCAGAGAGTGGATTCAATTGCTGTAACATGGGAAATATTTGACCGAAATCAAAGCTGGATTTGTGCTTCCTTGCTCAGCAGCAGCACTGATCCAATCCAATCCATCAGAACAGACCTTGGTCCAAACCAAGAAGTGACAGCAATATTTGGGGTGTTTGGGGAGCCAATGAACCCAATTATCCATGGATTTGGGGAGTAGTGTTAAAAAAATTGGTGGGAAAACACAAAGAGAAGCTGCTGTAGAAAAGATGGAATGAAAGAGCAGGAAAGTCTGATTTCAGTGTTAGGGATCCCTCAGAACTCCACATTCCCTTGGGATCAGAGGTCAGGGAAGTCTCTCAAAGAGCTTCAGCACCTGCAGTGTCACACCCACAGAGGGTATCCCTACAAGATCTGGGTCCAGTTCCTTTGGGTGTCATGAATCAAATCTAAAACAGATGGAAAAACTGAATTTCCTCCGTCTTCCAAAAGCTCTGGGAAAAAAAAAAAAGGGGGTTTTCTTTCTTCTCCTTTTTTTCCTTTTTTCCTCCTATTTTTCTCCCTTTTTTTTTCTTTTCCTCTTTTTTCTTTTCATTTTTGTTTTTTCTCCTCCAGACTTTAAAACCGACGACTGAAAAGTCTGGACAGCCATGAGAGCTCAGCATAAAATGTTCCCAGTGTCATCTCTCCCGGAGTTTTTCTCTAAATGAAAGAGAACCTTTCCTGGTTGGAAGCGGGAGACCCAAGGCAGGCAAAGATGTTGAGGGTGTTTGAAGTTCAGAGGGAAGAAAGAAAAAGAAACTGTTTGTGCATTGTCTCTGCTGTGACAGATAATTCCCAATGAACACCGACACAGGGAATTTAAACCCAGCCCTGCTTCTGGGAACAGAGAATTCCCAGAGATGTCCAGAGCAGAAAGTCTGGAGAAGAGTCAGGAGTCACCTGCATCCTGTTTCCCATCGAGATGTTCCCTGTGCTGCTAAAAAAAAAAAGAACTCAGGAACAAGAGGAAGGGCTGTGGCACTTCAATTTTATGGAGATATATGGGAGAAAAGAATGAGAAACTCAAAAAAACCCCAGTGTCTGAGGTGTTTCTTTTATCTCAAGTACAACCAGTTAACCCCAGGATGGGATTGTTGGGCTGTCTGTGCAGGGCCAGGATTTGGTCTGGAGGATCTTTGTGGGTCCCTTCCAGCTCAGGATATTCCATAATTCCTTCTCCACCTGATGTCCCTCCAGCTACCAATGTACTGGGAAAACCGGAATATTGCTGAGTCCCACAGAGGAAAATGTCTCCTGTACGTGGCAGAGGGAATGAGGTGCTCAAGTTAATTAATTTCTTAATTTTCCTCCCACAAAGCCCATCTGCATTTACCCTCCAGACCTCTGGGAAATTTGTCTTCCTCTCACAGGTTCCTGCCAGTCCATCACAGCCAGGAGAGGAGAATTAATGTGTCTCCCACACGAGTTAAGTACATAAACTGTCACGAAATATTAACACAGATATGAAGCTATTAGAACAAACCCCACTCCATAAACGGACTCCAGATAGGGGCAACCAAGATAACAGCAGAATAAAAGGACGCATTAAAGTTATATCCCTTAAAAAAATTAAACAAATCACTTTGATAGTGATAGGCACTTCAGAAAGCTTAGCTGGGGAGTCTGAGGGCAGTCAATAAGGCAGAGCTAATTGGAGAACAAATTGACATTCATAAGCTGGCATTGAACAAACAAGGTAATAGAGAGTTAATGCAGGGAACAAGGGCGGGGAGCAGGAGCCACCCAGCCTCAATAATGGAAAGGGCCCAATTGAGCAAATTCAAAGTGCAAACACTCTGATCTCAGCCTGCTTAGCAGGGCTGGCCCAGCAGCTCCCAGCCCTAATAGACTCATTTGGGTTGTTGTCTTTAGAGAATGAGTGTGTCAACTGAGAACAGCCACCAAATCTCCATAATGGCCAACGAATCCGGGTTACCGAGAGCGGGCGCTGATAAGGCTCAGGTGGGTAAATACTGAGGGCTGCTTGGCACTGAGGGGTGCCTGAAATGACAGCAAGCAACCAGCCACTGCTGGAATAATGGGGCATTCGCTTCAGATCAGAATTGCAAGGAGACAAACCCAAAGGAGTCGCTGGAGTTAAGCTCTTCCTCTTCCACAGAGGCCTCTTGTTCCCCACAGGGAGCTGCTCTCTTCAGGACAAAGTGAACCTGGGAGGGTTTGGGACCTCTTCCTCAGCCTGGCACAGATATGAACACTGAAAGGTTTAGAAAAATTGAGTCATTTAATATTTCACCATGTCCTGAACTCCCCTAATGCTTCCCCCCGGCATCATTCCCTCTGGATGCATCAATGCCTAAATCTCAGCGTCACAACCAAACTCCTGAAAAGTGGTTTTGTGGGCCAGGGGCTCACCTCAAGTTATTGTGACACTGCTGTGACACAAAAATGGCACAATCTGACCCTTAGGAGTTCTTGAGAGCCTTTTCTTCCAAGTGCTGGGAGGATTTGAGAACACTGAATGGAACAAGCAGAGAATTTTTTCACTTTTCACCCGTCTGGTGGCACAGCTTTAGGTCTAGGATGGGGCAGGAGCCAGAGAATAGGGAAAGCCAAGGCTGGAGCTCCAGAGATGAGTTTAATTCTCTGTCTACAGGCCTTCAGATACAGACTGTGTTCATTCTAATTTGTTATGAATAAAAAATAATTTGGTAATCAGTTCTTGATGTCTCAGCAAGGATCATCTCTCCCACATCTCACCAGAAAGTCAAGGCCTGATTTGAGAAGTAGAAGTGAAATATTTTCTGTTAAAGTTTCCATCAGGTTCCATGTTCCAGGTTCTTCCATGCTCAAGAAAACTCTCCCACAGAAACATCTTTGTGGAGCTTCTCTCAATTTCCTCTCCACTCTGAATTCTACACCCAGAATTCTGAATTCTACACCCAGAATTCAAGGCAACTATGACACAAATAAGCACCTCTGCTGCTAAAAGTAACCCATTTTTACTACCTTCCTATGCTTCAGGTCTTAAACCTGGTTTTTTATTCCCATAATATTATTAATAATATTTATTAAATATTAATAATATAGTTTATATATAATTTTATAGAATTATATATATAAATTATAATGTATAATATTAATAATATTATTTTTAATTCCCATAAAATTAGGCTGATTTCAGTCACCATCTTCAGTAGCATTTTCCTTGTTTCCACCCCATTTTTTTTGGTTGCTGATTGACATTTCGGGTTTTTTTCAAACCTGGCATATTTCCTTTTGCCCTCCCTGCTACACATTGTACAAACTGTCTTCCCCGATGCCTTTGCTCTGCACAATCCTGGCTCCCATCCAGTCCCAATTTAGCCCTTGAAGACTCTCAAATATACCAACAAGCCACTTTTTTGTCATCAACGAAATATTTATGCTCAGACAGCCCTCAAAATAGATCTGGGAAGATTTTTAGCTATGTCTATATTAGGGGGCACCAAACCAGAAGGGATATAATAAGCAGCAGCTTTCTGCAAGTGAATGGGAAGTTTTTTTGGTTTTTTTTTTCCCCTTCAAGCAATTCAGAGCTGGATTTGGGATCTGGGATGAGCAGCCACATCCCTGATAAAAATAAAGATTTTCCAGTGCTGGAGATGCATTTCCTCAGTGTGAGGAGAACGGACAGCTTTTCCAACAGACTGTATATCCATGATAACCTCATTTATTTTTGCTGCCATCCCAGGTGCTTGCCAGGCTGATATTGATCATCGCCCGAGTCTTTTAAAGGCTCAAATGAACTGACTGCACACCACTAAACCTCAGCAGCCCAGCTGTGAAGGATGGTTCCTCCAAAACATCATCATAATAATAGTAATAATAGCAATAATAGCAGTAGTAATAATAATAATAAATAATTCATGATAATAATTTATAATAATGGATGTATAGTATACATAATATCTTAGATATATGATATAATTATAGTATATAGAATTATACAGAATACTATTATTGTATTGTTATAGTATATTATACATTATTATTAATATTTATTATTATTTTATTTTATTTTATTATTATATCCATAATAAGAATAAGGAATTATTATTATACTAGATGTCTAATATATATAATATATTAAATATATTATATAATTATAGTACACAGAATTTTACAGATTATTATTATTATCACTATTATTGTATTATTATTATTATTATTATTATTATTATTATTATTATTATTATTATTATTATTATTATTATTATTATTATTATTATTATTCCTCCTCCTCACACAATTGATGGCAGGAGTTTCCCTTTTCACCTGGCTGCTGCTCTGTGGAGTGGGAGCAGCAGGAATTGTGTGCCCTCCATCACTAAAGTGACAGCCAAGACTCAGCAGATGCTCGCTGGGGTTTGATCCCTTCTGCAAACAAAGGATAATTTCCTTTAGAGGTGACCTGACTTGGAAGGAACTGTGTGGGCCTGTTGGACTGAGCCTTTTTTTGACCTAGAGATGGGGCAACTGGGAGGTGTTTTAAAAACCTTTATTCCATTTTCAGTCCCGTGTGAAGGGTGAGACAATGCAGATGTTGTAATTCACACCATCACAATCAGAAGCCAACTATTTCCTAATCACAATACATCAGAAGTGTTTTTTGGTTTATCAGCTTTAGCCACGCCGTGCTGTAAATTCCTTAAAGCAAATCTTCCAAAATTATTCTTCGTGGCTCCCACTACAACGAATCTTTCATAGTTCTATTTCTCCAAAATATCCAGTCTTTTTTTACAAAACCATCACTTGAAACTTGTTTCTGGTTCCATTTCTCTCTCAGCAATGTCTGTCCCATCCCGTGGCATTTCCAAGTCAGCATTCCTTATCTCAGAATTTGCACACAGATGCTCACTGTGTGAGCCTTCTGGCAGGCTTGGAGAATTCCCTACAAATCCATTTCCCACATGAGCAGTGCATCCTGAGTTTCTTTCCCCACCAGACAGGAGACCTCGAGCCCCCTGGGGAGTCCAGGTGATGATCTGGCCTGTGTGGAGTAGGAGCACCCTTGAAATAAGAGGTAGCTCCATTAAATCAGCTGCTACAACTGGGATACACCCTGTAGTAGAGCACCAGAGGAGGAGCAGGTTGTAATTGGAGCTCACAGAATCATCAAGGTTGGGAAAAACCTCCCAGATCATCTGAGTGGCAGCCCAGCCCCAGCACCACGGTCACCATTAAACAGTGTCACCAGTGTCACATCCTTTTTGGACACTTAGAATCTCCTGAGCTGGAAGGATCATCCTGATGCCTTAGGATTTTAGGTTTTACATTTTTTCATCTCTGTGTAATCCTGCAGTTCTTTAGTGTAGAGCTCCAAACTCCATGGACAGTGGGAGCTGCTGCTTCCCCATTCTGGGCAGACACAGCAATTCCTCTCCAGGCCTGGCAGCCAAGGACGCCTCACTGCCTCAGGCCCAAAAAAGTTAAACAAAAATGAGTTTGGGGGCAGCAAACCTGGGGTAAATTCCTTCATTACCTGGAGCTGTAATTGGAAGATTAACCCCCAATATGCAAATGGACCAAAGTTACAAAAGTGTGAAAACCTGTGACCTGTGGTTTATTTTGGGTGTAGGCCCTGGGGGGGATTTTTCTGCCCTAAATGTACCTGAAGGCCCTTCAATAAATACAACTGCTTTTTGTTCTCCTGATTTTGTCTGGCCTCTGTTTTCAGGTAGCCCCAAAAGGCATCGATCCAGTCCAGCTCCTGGTCCTGCACAGACCCCAATATCCCCCCTGTGCCTGGGAGCATCCAGGGCCAGGGGCTCCTCCACTTCCCTGGCAAGCCTGTTCCAGTGCTTGACAAGCCTTTCTGTGAAGAATTTTTTCCTAATATCTCATCAAAACCTCCCCATCACAAGCTGAGGTGGTTGATCAGCCCAGCTTTGTAAGAGAGCTTCTCTCTCACCTGAGGAACAAAATCCTCCCAGTGGTCACCCTCAGCCCATTGCGACGATGGGACCAACCCAGCTCCTGCCATCTGCACCATTCCTCCCTCAGCACCTTCAAACTGGGGGACAAAAACCCAATATTGGCAATATGAGCAAGGAGCCTCTTCCCTCAGAGCCTGGGCTGAGACAAAAAGGCTTTTACCCCAAATAATTTTTAATTTAGCAGACTTCCAGATGGGCTTGTGCCTGGGCACAGACACCCTGGCCCGGCTCGAGGCATTAACGAGTTTTTAAAGACAGTTGCACACAACAGACCTGGCACTTAATGAGCCTGTTTGCTCCGGGGGGGTGGAGCAGAGAGGCAACTGTTGGGAAAGAAAGAAATGCACGGGGATATAAAAGATGTCGAGGTTTATTTTAGCCAGAGTTGGAGTCAGGGCTGCATAGGGGCAGCTCATTGTTCTGTTTTCATAAAGTCATTTAAGTAGCAAATGGCCCCTGAAACTGATACTCTGATTTGAGTCATGTTGGAAGACATATTGAATTAATGATGCAGGTGTGGGTTGTTGTTCCAAAAAACTTTTTTATAGCAACGGTGGGAGAGGAGAAGGTGGAGGAGGGGGGGGGGGGGAGAAGTTAAATGAAAAGATTTGGTCTATGTTATGTTTTTCTAATATTTGAATTTTAGCTAAGATTACTCTTTCTCCTCTCTTTAATATATTGTTTTAAATAAAAAATGCTAATAAATCTTGAGAGAAATATGTCATAGCAGAGTTTAAAAACTGTAGTGCAATATATAACAGTTCATAAAATATTCTATTCAAATAGCCAAAATTGTAGTGCATTTGGACCAGAAGTAGTTAACTGCAGGAACAGCATTTTATTAGCTACTAAAATTAAGAAAGAGTACTGCTGTTTCACAGCCAGATAATTAAGTACCGTTTTCTCTTTTTTAATACTATAAAATTAAACTTCCTGTTTAAATGGCCTGGTGGGGACTGTAGGCAAAGGGTCGTCTGATGAGCCCTCGGGGCAAATCCAGAAACACAACATAGCACTTATTCACACAAGACTTTAACAGGGTGGAAAACACTGATTGAGGGGGGGAAAAAATGCTGCAGTAAGCGAAAAATTGCAGGTCATAAATCAGAGATCCATTTTTTCACATCATTTTGGCTAATCCATTAAATCTCAGTGCAAAGGAATCTATCAGAAACAGAAGCCACGGCCTTGGGTTCCCTGTCTCCAGATGTTATTAAAAGTGTATGAGCAGTGAAAGAACTCAATTAAAGCCAGAGCATTGATGAGATGTTCCAGCCACACCAGGCCCACCAACCTTTCTTTGCTGGCTCCTCTTTTGTCAGGGACAGTGGTGCTAAAACCCTTTTTTCCCCAAAGGGATTTCACTCCCCACTCCATCAGGGGACAAGGCTTCTCCATGTTGACCTAAAACATGATTTTTGTACTCAGCTCTGAAGTCCTACACCAAATTAATGTCAGCAGCAGAATAACACACAGGGTAACAACCTGGAGTAGCTGCACCTCTTACACCCATCTTATCCTCTTGTGGATCTGTAGGCTGCAAAGTTCTTCCTGTTTTGGCTGAGGAGCACAAATGCTGCAGAGAATCATTCCAACTCTGCAGAGTATCATCCCAATTCTGCAGAGAATCATCCCAACTCCACAGACATTAACCCAAATCCTGTCCATCTCTGATCCCACAGGGAGTTTAGAGGGTGTAAATGAAGGATTTCTGGACAAAGCAGGTGAGACTGCCCTTGAACCCCCCAGCCTCTGTTTTTGGAGGTTGTAGGGTGGGGTTTATAGGTCAGATCTGATGTGAAACCTGCACCTCCCAAGGAGCAGAGGCCCTTCATCCCTAGAGCCACTTTTCTGTCCCTCACACCAGCAATCTCCACATCCAGCATGTTCTGACGCACAACAAAATCCAAAACACTGTCAGATATCTTGTTCCAGCTGCAAGTTGCTTTCTATTTAAGGCTTGAGGTTGAAATTTTCTTAAATCAGAAAATATCATCTTTGGTTCCACCAAACACAGGTGCAGCTGCTGCTGCTCTGCTCAGGTCATAATTAATTACAATAAAACGCTTCCAAACACCACCAAAAGGAATAATAATGCTGTGGTTGAGGCAGTTCATTAGGATTTGGGAGATTCAGGATCATTTCTTCCTTTGCAGATGACTCCTTTGGATCTGACAAAAAATTCTTGGTGGGAATTCATCCCCACCACAGGTGAGCATCCAGGTGAGCAGGTACCAGGTGTAAAATGCTCACTGAACTACTTCAAGAGTTCTCACAGGAAGGGAAAACCAAGTCTATGCAGAAAAGGGGGTTGCAATTCATAAAGAATTCTAGGATTTTTAGATTTTGTGGGTTTTTAGGCAAGAGCAAAATTCCAAAATCAATTTGCTAATTTAAAACCTGACTGAATGGAAATATTGTATTATGCCCAAACTTTAGTCCAGTGTCAAATTTCTAATGGTGTTACGTTAATTCTACAGAAAAAAATTTAGAAGAAATTCCTGAAAATCCAGAGTGACACTTGATAACAGCATGACCAGGATTTATTTTATTGTGCTGCAGTTTTTTTTTTTTTTTTCCTTCTGAAATGAAAATTCAGGAAAATCTGCCTGAGCTCTGTGAAGCATTTGGATTCAGTGTGGTTTTGGCAACATTTCTGTGTCACACCAGAGCATCACATTTGGGTGGCAAAAAAAAAAAAAAAATTCTGAGCAGAATGTGGGATTTGTTTTGTTCAGATTCCCCCAGTGGAGGGAATTTAGGATCCACTGGCTTCTGGAATCCTGGCAGTGCAGAAATCTCCACAGCCTGGAGGAAACTGCTGATTTGGGGTTTTCTTCTCCCAGGGCTGAAGAGAACAGGACATAGTTTGTGTCAATTTTGTTGTTTCTCTGCGGATCCCTGAGATTTAAGTAGAACTCACCTGGCCAAGCATCATTTAATTCCCTCAGGAGACCCAACAGAAAATTTTCATGGCATTTTTCTTCAGAGAAAGTGAAAATTAAGAAAGACATCCAGAATTCACCAGCTCTGCCACAAGCAAAACAACATTTAGATCCCAGGGAATGTGTCCCGTTGGCAAGCAGCAATTCCTGCTGGAAGGAACCAATTTTCAGTTTCCCAAACAGACAAAGCAGAGACAAAACAAAACCTCCTCCTTGCAGAGCCTCATCCCACACACTGAGCACACACAGCGCCGGGGATGCCCGGAGAGCTCAGCCAAGCGTCATTGCCAGGGAAGCTTTAGCACTACCCAAACTTCTTTTCCTGCTTTTTAGGTGAGTGTTTTTGGCTCTTCTCAAGCATCCCAATTCCTCAACCCCAACAGGAGCTGTGGCACTTTATTGGGGGCTTTGCTTGCAAAATCCTTTCGGTGCATTCTGGTAACACAACACCACATCTTCATCGGGAAATCCATCTCAGCCCTTCAAGGGGAAAATCAAGTCTTGAAAATCAAGTCTTTTATGTTGCTATTAAGTCTGAGCAAAGCCCAGCTCTAGGGTTTCACCCCTCAGTTCTGCTGGGGCCGTGCATCAGATTGCTCTGGAGATAAGCCCCGAAATTCCGGGATCCCCTCGGAGCATCCCGAGCGCAGCTCCCAGGGAGAGACTAAACACTGCAAAGTCTCTCCAGCAAAGCAGTGCTTTGCATTAGGGCAATAATAAACCACTGGGAGGAGGGAAAATCACCCTCCGTAGTGTTTAGTCTCATTTAATCTAATATTGGTGGCTAATGGGCTCTGATCTCGTGCGTGTACGAGGAATTCCTTCCAACGGGGCCGGCGCTGAGCTCAGCTTTGGCATTTCATGTGGAGCACTCAGCACTTGATACTCGAGGAGCTCACTGAGAGCAGCTTCTAAATCAAATATCCAGAGCTGGAAATACAGGGGTTATAAACTGTTGGGTTAGGCCCTTTTCTGACCCAGAGATGGGGCAACTCAGTGACATTTTAAAAACTTTTATTCCATTTTCAGTCTCATGTGAAGAGACTGACTCTCTTTCATTCCATTTTCAGTCTCATTGTCTCACGAGACAATGCAGATGTTACAATTCACACCATCCCAATCAGAAGCCAACTATTTCCTAATCACAATACATTTTATGTGTTTCTTGGCCTATCAGTTTTTGCCACACCATGCTGTAAATGCCTTAAAGCAAATCATCTAACATTACCCCTCGTGGGTCCCACTGCAAACATCTTTCATGGTTCTGTTTCTCCAAAGTATCTTGTCTTATTTGCAGGGCCATCTTTTGAAACTTGTTTCTGCCTCCATTTCTCTCTCAGCAATTTCTGTCCCATTCCATGGCATTTCCAAGTCAGCATTTCTATTTCAAAATTTGCATGCGGGTGCTCACGGTGTGAGCTTTCTGTCAGGCTTGGAGAATTCTCTACAAATCCATTTCCCACCATAAACCATCAGCCTGAGATTTTATTTATTTCCTATTGACCTTAAAAATTATAGGAAGCATAAAAAGATGGACACAGACACACCATGGGTGGGGTAAATGTTTAGGAAAATGCAGCTTTAAGTTTTCCTGGACTTTCAATTTATTTATTTTTAGAAAATCTCCAGACACAGCATAAATATAAACCCTGTGTTAAGGAAGTCTGTGAGAATTAGTAAGTAGCAGAACATCTTCCAGATTTTTTTGCTGAATTTCAAGAGTTTTAGACAACACTAAAAAACACTGACTTAAGGAAAAATAAATTATTTAGGCTCCTTAGTAAGGGCCACAACTGCTTTTTATCCATAGGAGCATCCTCCCATCACAATTTCAAATGAGACCAATGAATGAGGCTGTCTCAGATGTTCCTCTCCCACAATTTCACACATTTATTTCACTCTGCACTCAGATAATCCCCCCCTCCCAGTTTAATTCCCACAGACCTCAGCTGTATTTAACTTGGTCAAGTTGCAGTTGCAATGCTGCAGAGAGTGTTGAAAATCTAAGTTGGTGATATTCATCATGTTTGTAATGCTTAGAGCAGCCTTGTGGATGTACCAGGTCACGTGGAGCCCTGGAAATGCAGTATTGGGAAATT
The DNA here is from genome assembly GCF_015832195.1 of Motacilla alba alba. NCBI lineage: Eukaryota > Metazoa > Chordata > Aves > Passeriformes > Motacillidae > Motacilla > Motacilla alba. The sequence goes on along the minus strand of NC_052036.1, from coordinate 2,948,535 downwards.
ATTGCTGAAATCGCCACAAAGATCACAGACCAAAAATGTAACAGAAGCAGTATAAAGGGATTCAAGGAATCATGTTTTATATCGCCCTAATTTTGAATGAGATTATCTAGATTTGACCAATTTGATTTAAACAATGAATTAACAGCAGGAGGAAATATCAAACCTGAGGCTGGCTGTACTTTACATCACTGGAAATGTTTGTATCTCTTCCCCTCCTGTCTCCACAGTTGTAAGAGCTGCTGTTTTCATCCAAGAATTCCCTGAAAATCATTTTCTCTCACCATTCCCCAAATGGTTTCAGAAACCAAACCCTCCCAGGGCTGCTCCCCCAGGCAGAGGGGCTGAGCTGAGGTTTGGGGGCTGCTGAAAACTCAGCTTCTTTCCAATACAGGAAAGTTCAGACAAACTTCCAGTGAACCCCAGACAAATTTCAAACCCCCAAGCCACACAGGCTGGGAGAGTTTCAATGTGGAATTTTAGGGTTCATTAGCACAGGGAAAGACCCAAAAAATGGGCTGAAATCCCTGAAATCTGGCCCAACCTCCTCCCACACTGCTGCAGCCCCTACCTGCCTAGGTGAAACCCATTTCCCATCTTTTCCTACTCCATTTTTATGGCACTCCCCTCATCCCTGCTCTCCTCAGTGCCAGGCAAACAGAGCAGGAATCTCTGCATGAGACGCCCTAATTGGCAGCAGAGCCCTGGCCCGGCCAACATCTGCAGCTGGTTTTGGTGATAATAAATCAGGGCTGGGGGGTTTCAGTGTGGCAAGCTGCCAGGGAGCTTTCCTTCCCCCAGTTAGCCAAGGAATGGGAAGACAGCAGCGAGGACTGGGGCAGCTCTGGGTGGTTAGAAAGGGGGGAAAAACCAATTTCATATTATCCCTAACCAGCACTGAGCCTCCACTCTGAGCTTTCCAAGAAGGACCAGACAACAAACGCCTTTCTTCACCACTGAGCAACAACTAGTCCAGGAAACCTCCAAAACATCATTAAAACAAGGGCACAAACGCTGCAGCCTGCAGGAATGAAGGTTCCTGCCCCAGGCCTGGGAGGATTTGGGGGCTGCCCAGGCTCTGTGTGTGCTGTGATCACCCGACACTCACTGCAAACACCTCCACAGGTACGTTTGCAATCAGCAGGTTGGATGCTCGAGCACTGGGTCTCTCCAGATGCCTGCAGCACTGACAGCTCAGCCCCTCACTGGAAATCTGGGTCAGACAGAAACCCTGGATGTGAGGTGATCCCCATTCCGAACGGGGAAATTCAGACTGGGAAAGAAATCGCAATTGAAGGCTGGAGGAGTTGACTGAAACCACTAAGAGAGCAGAATTTGTAGCTGACAGAACTGTTAATTTAAATGTTGCTGAGTCTTTCCTGCTGAGCCTGGCAGCACAGTTTAGTGCTAAGTTTTTGGGGGAGCATTTTTTTACAATCAGATTGCTGTGGCATTGAGGCTGGAGCAGAGGCCAAGGCACAGAGTTTTGCTTGTGGCACATCCACACCAAGCAAGGAGCAGAAACTGCAGGCTCTGCCCTCCGAGCTGGCTGGCGCTCAGTTTGGCAGTTGATTTCCAAACTGATCAGTTCAGTTTGGCAGATGATTTCCAATATTTCCATCCCCAGAGCGAGCCAGAGCCCTGCCTCTCCAGGCTGCCTTCACTCCAACCCTCTCTTTGCACTGGAGCATCTCGGCACCCTCAGACATTTCAGTCATTTTTGGATCTCCATTCACCCATCACATCCAGGTCCCTCCCAGTCCTTCCTTCAGCCTTTCCCACTTCCCAGGGCTGTCTGCTGTTGTTAAAAATTCCCTTTCCAACTACAGCTCCCTCCCACAACCTCCACTGCTCCAAGAGTTGTCTGCCCTAGGAAACATCCACCTCATTTACAAGGTCACAGTTATTTTAGCCTGAATCCAGTTATGCAAGAAACCACCCCCTCTCCAGTGCCAAATCCCCAAAGAGCAGTGACAAGCGATTATCTTGTGAGAGGCTTCAGTCCTTTAAGGACAGCAATAATAATTAACACAATTAAGAACCTCTCTAATGCCACTTTCAACAACCACAGGCAGGTTAGGAAGTGGTGATCCACACTTGCCAAGAGAATATCTGGCAGCAAGGATTTCTGGAGCTTATTTAAGCTTTAAAGCCCGTGGAAGGAGCTGTGCACAATATCCTGTTTGAAGGCATTTCTAATTTAAATTAATGACCTGAAGGCTATCTCGAGGTAATAATGATCTTATTGTACCAAATCCCACCATAGCTGAGGTGAATTATAAATTCCTCAGGCTGATTCCGTGGTTAACATTCCAAATCCCAGCTATCCAACGTGGTGGTGGCAGTTCCAGGAGCAGATTAGATGAAACCACACAGGCTGTCTTCAGCCTGCCTTGGAACAGGGGGAAAAAACGTTCTCCTCAATCAGTGGGAAGCAGAGAAGCCCTGGGGGTGATGAGCTTGGAGTTCTCATTTTCTCCAGGTGTTTTATTCCCAAAATTTCACTTGCAAGAGATGCCAGAGCATGCAGGTACCAGGTGGGAAGGTGAACTCACCCCCGAGCTGAGAGCTGCTTCCCCCAAAGACACCTGGGGGGTTGGCACTGACTTTAGAAAAAGCACAACTGGGTCAAATGAGAAAAATTACTATTGTTCTCCTGAAACTCCCAAAAAAATGCCCATTTTTCTCCTGCAATCCACCAAAATTGCCCGTTTTTCTCCTGAAACTCCCCTAAACCACCCATTTTTCTCATGAAATTCCTGAAAATGCCCATTTCTCTCTTGAAATCCACCAAAATCCTAATTTTCCTCATGAACCTACTCAAAATGCCCATTTTTCTCTTGAAACTCCCCAAAAATTCTCATTTTCCTTGTGAAACTCTTCCAAAATGCCCTTTTTTCTCCTGAAATTCCTCAAAATGCCCATTTTTCTCCTGAAACTCCACCAAAAAGCCCATTTTTTCTCCTGAAATCCCCCTAAACGCCCATTTTTCTTGTGAAATTCCCCCCAAATTCCCTTTTTTCTTGTGAAACTCCCCCAAAATACCCATTTTCTCTTGAAACTCCCCAAAAAAATGCCCATTTTTCTCCTGAAATTCATGAAAATGCCTGTTTTTCACCTGAAACTCCCCAAAATGCCCATTTTTCTCCTTAAATCCCAAAAAACGCCCATTTTTCTCCTGAAACCCTCCAAAAATGCCCATTTTTCTCCCAAAACTCCCCAAAAAAATTCCCATTTTTCTCCTGAAATTCATGAAAATGCCTGTTTTTCACCTGAAACTCCCCAAAATGCCCGTTTTTCTCCTTAAATCCCAAAAAACGCCCATTTTTCTCCTGAAACTCTCCAAAAATGCCCATTTTTCTCCTGAAACTCCCTAAAAATGCCCATTTTTTCTCCCGAAACTCCCCAAAACCACCTTGCACACAGCACTGCTAATGGGCAGGGTCACCCTGGCCCCGGTGACGAGTTGCACATTTGTAAGTCCATCTGTCACCTGTAAACAGAACCCCGGGGGAAAAAAATCAGGTGGATGAAATTTCCCTTTGAAAAGGCAGAGAACCAAATTGCCCCTGGAAAGGGGCTTTCAGCAGCTGAGAAAAGCAGGCTGTTATTTCACTCACAGACCCGAGCGAGGGGCAGGATTTGCATTTCAGACCCAGATCTTCTCCACTGAACAGTCCAAGGGATTTCTCTACAGAGGTTTTTATCCTTCATCGGCGTTTTCTCTGATTTTGCCATTTTTTAGTTCATCCAGGATGCCATAAACAAAGCGTTCAGGCTCAACACAGCTCAGTTTTTTAAGCCCTAAATATATTATTAGCATCAGGTTTTGTGCTCTGCTGGGATGTTAAATGACATGGCAAGCTGTAAAAGGGACTCAGTAAAAGTATTAGCAAATCCACAATCCATTTCCAAGTGAAATCTCCTCAGGTTTATTGTTGGGATACCTGAGTGGGAGGAAGTCACTGTTTCCTTTTGATTTGTTTGAACCCCTAATTCAAACCACAGCCTGAACTTCCTTAATCTGTGAAGCAAAAAAAAAACCCAAAAATGAAAACAAACAAAACCTTACCATAACAAAAAACCCAAAGAAACGAACAAAACACGCAAAAAACCAAACAAGATTAAAAAATCACCAAACACACAACAAAAAACCCAACCCCACTGGTGCAAGTGTAAATAAATCACCAGATTTTGATTATTAATTATTAAGAATGACCTGGAATAGAGGAATGGCTGAGCTGTAGGGATTCTGGGTATCATCATCCTACAGCACGTTGCAAAATTAAGTAGAAACCTCACGCCCAACATGCTCCAGCATGGAATAAAATCAATATTTGGGGACACTGGTCCCTGCTGCTAATGGGCAATTTATTCCACTCACCCCTCTCCTTCCCAGGGCACACTTTATTATTTTAAGTCCCTTTTCTCAGGGACAGACTTTGCCTCCCATTATTTCTAACTCGTACACGGTGTTGAAAGCCCGAAAAAAAAATGATAAATTAAATGAGAAGGAAATGTTTAAGGGTTCCTATTCATAACAAAAATACTTAAAGGCAGCTCAGGCCATGAATCTTCCCCCAGCAAGCTGAGATGTTCATAAAGGCCCTGATTCAGAGGAGAAGCTGGTGGATGTCTGTTGCTCAGGGGATTTATGGGGTAGAAGCTGGGATGGGGGAGAGCCCAGGTGAATAATTAGTTCCTTGCAGAGCTCAGGATGGACTCGGCTTTCCCCACCTTTTCAAAGGCTTTTCCCCCAAACGGGGAGCACGAGGCAGGGCTGCTCCACGTGGGCTGCTCTGCACCCCTTGCCTCTGCTGCGTGAAGATTAATGAGGGCCCAAGCCCCCGTTTCTGTCAGCACAGACACGTGCGTCCAATTAAAGGATCCAGAAACCTGGCACACGAGTCCCAAGGTGTTTTCCAAAGCCACCCAAAGGTTTTTTTGCTGGGTTTCATTTCCCAGTTCTGCCCAGTTAATAGGGATTACCGTGCAAAACTCATTTGCCTTTTTGCTGTGTGTGTCAGCTCTGGGGTGAACGTGGTGGGGAAAGCTCCGGGTCCATAAATCCTGAGGGTTTGAATCCTGTGTTTACCCAGGGAACAGGAATAGGCCTGGACTGTGGCAGAGAGGTGCCCCTGTCATCGTGTCTCAGTGACACACAGGACCACCTTTTGGGTTAAATCCCCGTCCCTGCTCTGCCAGCTGTGGAATTCTCAATAAATATCAATTCCTGCCCACAAATCGAGGTTCTGGGGCTTTTTTAGCCACGAACTGAACCAGGATCACCCATTTTTTGCAATAACAAACAAAAGCAAACCAAAATTCATCAAGAGCTGGTGGGATGTGGACAGAATCTAAACTTGGTTTTCCAGGCTGGTGAGGATCCAGCAGCTTCTTTCCACAGGTGCATCTCCAAAGATCAGAAAGGTTCCGCTCCCACAAGAGGGAAGCTCCCTTCCCTTGGCACAATTCCTTCCACGACAATGGAATAACATTTCCATCGATTGTTTACCCTGAACTGCAGCAAAATTAAGCCTGAGAAGCCAAAGTGCAGCTCAGGAGAGCAGAGCTGTGGGTGACAGCCTGGGAGCGCTGCATAACCAGAACTGGAAATGAATTAAGCACAAGTTAATCGGCCACGTCTGCAGAATAAAACAAATCTTCAAGCCTTGCATTAAATGCTGAAATATATTCATATATTCAGCCTTAATTTGAGCCACCTCAACACTTGTGAGCTCCAAGACCTTCTTGTGCAGTGTCTCCCAGCATCCAAATTTGCCTGGACTTTCAATTATCCAGACAATAATGAAAACATGTTGGCCAGGCGAGCGCTCGGGTTACAATCACAAATTCTTACTTCAATAACAGCCATAAAACAGAGACCTAAAGCATGTTTTTTGCTTTTTTTCCAAACATTAGCAACTCATCTGATACTTAGGCCAAGGATCCAGTTTCCTGCAAGCTGATGACATGTGAGACCACAACCCTGAGGCTGATATTAAATTATACATATATACATATATAAATATACAGAGAGAAAACCTGTGAAATTACAGACACAGATGTGTTATTGGTGTCATAATTTTTTTCCATTAAACACCGTATTAGGTTTATCCCCTCTCTATACTCGAAAATCTTCACATATAAAAGATGAATGGCAACTTCTCCAGGGGATCCTTGTGGTTTAACCTTGTTACAGGAGGTCAGACACGGCACACAAACTCTGTTGGTACAAAAATGGCTGGAAAATGGGATTATTCCTTGGCTCTGCCTTCCAATGGAGAGCAAGGCAACGCTCCCAACCCTGCTCCAGCACCCCAAAAAGGACTTGAGGCACTCAGAGAAGCTTGAGGAGCACATTTGGTAGAGGAAGAACCAAGCGGAGAAGCTTGAGGAGCACATTTGGTAGAGGAAGAACCAAGCAGAGAAGCTTGAGGAGCACATTTGGTAGAGGAAGAACCAAGCAGAGCCTGCCTGGCAGCACAGACACTGCTGAAGTGCTGACCCATGATGATTTGGGGTGAATTAGCCCAGTTTCTCCCCTGTTTTCACTGCTGACCCTCAATTTAATTCCCTCCCTGCACCTCTCACACAGCCAGACTGAGCTGCTGGACTGCTGGGGGGACCAGGCCTGCTGACAGCTCTCTGCTCTTCTGGCTGGAAAAAGAGCAGTCCTTTAAATTTGAAAATAAACAAATAAATCACCATAAAAGCAGAGGTGGTTAGAAAGGGTGTTAGAAAAATAACTCAACTCTCTGCACTTCTTGGCCACTCTGCCAGCCCTGTTTTCTCCCCAAACACAGCCCAGGATGGATAATCTCTCTTTTCACCCACCCCATTTTCTGAAACTCCCGCTCTGAGCCCATGTTCCAGCTCTTACATCTCCACCATGATCCCATGAATTCATAGAAAGAGACTTGATGAACACAACCAATAATTCCTACAGCATCTGGGGTGGTTCTTTGGACCCTTGTGGGAATGCACATCCCTTTGCCAGGAGGGTTTAGCTGCTGCCTGCTCCTGGGGAGGAGCCTCAGAAGTGCCCAATTTCCAGCAGAATTCTTTCATTTTGAGGTTTTCTTCTTGCAGGAGCTGGCTCAGAGGCTTGGGAAGAACACCTAAGATGTTCCCTCTCACAAAACAGAGGAGAAGCAAATGAGATAAGAATTGTTTTCCTTTTCGCTGAGGCTTCTCAGCTTCCCAGGAGAAAAATCCTGGGCCAAGGGATTTTTCAGAAAATGTGAATGTGGCATCCCATCACTGGGATCAACACCCCCAGATATGAGAGATAAAGAGAAATATCAAAATCAAATATTTCTCAAAAGAGAAAGATCAGTGTTTTCTCACAGTGCCCTGGGTGCTGGCTCCATTGGGATTCCCGCAAGGAAAAATCTCCTTCTCCCCCAGCTGCTGGGCAGGCAGGACATCATGAATCCACACAAAGCATCCCAGCTTCCAAAGGAGGACACCACCAGCAGCAGCAGCACAAGAAACATCTTCATTATTTCTCCCTGATGTTTTCACGACAGGATTCATGTAGAACATGAAGAAAGCACAAGGCATGTTTGCTGGAGGGTTTATAGTTCCATAAAACAGAAATAAACAGCTTTTTAGATCAAAGCTGCAGGAATAAGGAAGCACTGTGGCTTCTGAGGCCTGAGCAGTTTATCACATCATCTGAAGTTGAAAGGAGCACTCCTGGCACTCCTGGTTTCCTCCGGAGCAATCCCACCTTAAAGGCACAACACACAAGGACAGCTGAGGTGCTTTGGCTTGCAGAGCAGCCCATCTGTCTGGTGGAGCCTTTTGGGATCAGATTTTTGAGGTTCTAGGAATAAACTGATGGAAAAGGAGCAAACAGGAGCATTTCCAGGAGGGTTCAGGGTTGATTTTCCAGGTGTACAGCTCTGCAGCTCATCCCACACCATCAGGATCAATAAAAAAAAAAAATCCAGCTTTCCTTGAAGGTGCTGGAAGTTGTTGGTATCCATCAGCTCTGGATTCCATCCTGGCATTCCTGAGCACTGTGAATCCCTCTAAATCCCACATGAAATGAGAAGAAATGAGAATTCTCCCTAAGCTTTCACCCTCCTCATGGATCCACACCTTCCTCCCCAGCCTTCTCTCCCTGCTGGGTGCAAACCTGAAGCTGCAGCCAGGAAAGTGCCTGGATTCCCAGGGGGATCTGCCTGGTTTTCCTCACTCTGCTCATCACACACCTGTGGGGATTTGTTGGATTGTGATTCCATGTGGTGCCATCAACCCTTGGAAACATTTAGGGACCAAAATCCAGCTCAATCATCTTCAAACCCAAAGCCTGAGGTTGTTTGGTCACCATCCTAAAAAACCTTTCCCATGCCAGTTCAAGCAAACAGCACATGACTCCAGACATGTGGAATTCTGCAAACTCAGTGTTTACCTGCACATATTCCAGAACCTTCCATGGTTCGCTTTTCCGTTCCTGCCAGAAAATGTATGGGATATGACTTTGGAGCATGCTGGATGCTCCTGCCTGGCCCTGCTCCCTGCTCTGCAGTTTCCAGTGGGTTATTTGCAGGGCTATGGGCACTTGCAGTTATTTTGGAACTGCATCTCCTAATATGGGGTGGTGGGAACAGAAAATCCCACACGGAACAGTACAGCTCAGGATGTATTTATTAATCTGATGCCAGGCCACTCCTAAAAATACTCATGTGCCCATCAAGGCACCCCTTAAAGAGAAGAAAACCAAAGCAAAATCCCCACAGAGGGATCCTCCCCCTGCTGAGCCCAGGAGCTGCTGCAGCCTCAAGGATTCCCAGGTCACCCTGGCTCACAGGGACCAAAGGAAGGAGCATTCCCCTGCCCCTGTGGTGACTGTGCCCAGCACCTGAAGGCCAGGCTGGGCTTTTTCTGCCTCACACATCATCACCCCGGGCCTGAATGGACTGGCAAGGCTGGTGATGATGCGTGAGGCCAAACGGAATCCAGCCCGAGCTGCCAGGGATGCCTGGGCTGAGGGTGCTGACAGGGCTGGAAAAAAACTGCAGGACGGGCTGGGAGAGCTGGATCTGAGTCCCTGCAGTCAGCCTGAGCTGCAGGAGCAGAGCCAGGGCAGGAGCAGACCCAGGGCAGGACCAGAGATGAAGGAGAACCAGAGAGGGAACAGGATCAGAGATGGGTCAGGAACAGAGATGGAGCAAGAACAGAGAGGAAACAGGACCAGAGATGGGGCAGGAACAGAGAGGGAGCAGGGCCAGACCCAGGGCAGGACCAGTCCCAGGGCAGGATTAGGATCAGACCCAGGGCAGGACCAGGACAAGACCCAGGGCAGGACCAGGATCAGGGCAGGATTAGGATCAGACCCAGGGCAGGACCAGGACAAGACCCAGGGCAGGACCAGGATCAGGGCAGGACCAGACTCAGGGAAGGATCAGACCCAGGAAAAGATTAGGATCAGATCCAGGGCAGGAGCAGAACCAGACCCAGGACCAGGCCCAGGGCAGGATCAGACCTAGCGCAGGACTAAAACCAGACCCAGGCAGCACTAGGGCAGGCCCAGGATCAGATCCAGAGCAGGACCAGGCCAAGGGAAGGACCAGGATCAGACTCAGGGCAGGATCAGCATCAGACCTAGGGCAGGACCAGGACCAGGATCAGACCCAAGGCAGGACTAGGATCAGACTCAGGGCAGGACCAGTGCTGCACAAGAGGTGCTGGAGCACAGGGGATGGATGCACCAGCCATGTCCTGGCTGTGTCAGTCATTGGAGGGGCTTCTCCTGCAGCTTTCCCCAGTGTGACAGGACAGGAGGGTCCCTCAGCTGCCTGGACACCCCTTTCTCAGCCCCTTTCTCTGCCATACTTAAGGCAGGCTATGTTTGTGCTCAGTCCTGCCCGGCAAACCCTGCTCAGCTCAGGGCTGGGGTGAGCAGAGGTTCTTCCTGAGCCTGGCTGTGGGGATGCACATGGACACAGAGGAGACAGGGCCTGACATGATGCAGGAGGAGCAGAAGGCTCCCACCCTCTCCTCAGTGCTCCTGAGCCACACCATGGTGCTGGAGCAGCATCTGTGCAAGGAGGGACGTTCCCCTGCCATCCCCAGTGCCACCAGGTTGTCCCTGAGCACTCCGGAGTGGGTAATTTTATCCCAAATGTGCCTGTCTAAAAATATCTCACTTCTGTGTTTTTTGACCATATGCCCAGGACCATGAAAATTTTTCCGTAGGAAAAAAAGCTGAAAAAAACCCTTAAACCCATAACATCTTGGAATGATTTGACCACTTTCTTCTCAGGACATTCTCTCCTTTTTTATGCCATGATGGGGTTTCTCCTGAATTTAAAACATCAATTTGGCCTAACATGAGGAGAGTGTTCATTCTTCCAAACCATAAAGATCAGAGACTATAAACTGTTGTTCCTTAAATGTTTCATGGCAAAAGGCATTCAAAGCGTAACATTAACACAAAGTTTTCCTGTAAAACAATCTGGGAAGTGTAATCTCTGTAAGAGGTTTTTTATGCACCATGGCTAATTGTTCCTGACAGTATGATTTTACATCAGGCATTTTTTGTAAATTCAACACCATTCGAACTTTATGGCAGGTAATATTCCTTACAACTCCTCAAATCCTGCCCATGTCTAAATTATTGTTGCAGAGTGATGTCTGGGGGGCTTTTCTTTTCTTTTTTTTTTTTTTTAGCTGCCAAATATTGGGAGAAAGTTCTCTCTCGTCTTGCAGTTGTGGCACTGGAAACAACTTTATGGAATTCTTCCACTCCTCTTTGTGGTGTCAAAAGGGGTTTTCACACCTTTAGCACACACCAAAGTGCAAAGGGTTTGTGCCCGGGGGTTGTGGTCACCTCTGGATGGAGGAGGATGGAGATGTTCCCAGCCTGGGAGGCTGAGCCTGTCACTCCTTAAAATTCAGATTCCAAAGCTGTTTGAAATGGCGGGGTTTTACAGAGCCTGGCTCGAGGGTTTTACCTCACCTGATGTTCACCTGAGGGTGAGCAGGAGCCAAGTGCTGCCCTTCCACAGAACCATGGAACATTTGGGGTCCCAAAGGCCTTAGAGAACAACCCTTCCATGGGCAGGACACCTTCCCCTAGCCCAGGTTTCTCCAAGCCCTGTCCAGCGTGGCTTTGGACACTCCTGATGTCTCTCCAAGCAGTGCTGTGCCATCCCCAGGAGTTTTTCCCTCTCATCCACACCTTTGGGTGAGATTTCCACATCCCCTGGGCCTGTGGTCCAGCTTGCTTTGCCAGGCTGACTGACCTGTGCATGAATCCGATCCATGTGCACACACACATGAAAAAAACTCCTTTTTTGACCAACTCATTCTACCTTATAAAATATGGGTTATAAAAAGTTTATGGGGCCTGTTCCTGCGAGGGGCTCATTCCAAAGCGCACTACGCAAAACCCCGCTCTTTTATGGCATGGCAGAAAAGGGGCTCAGTCTGTGCCCCCCCAGCATCCAGAGATGGGATTGCCCTTCCAAATGGACCACACAGCCTTGGCCAGGGTTGCTCTGAGGGCAGCAAATTAATTTGTGCCTGGGGTTAATTGACAAGTGAGGAAACACTGGTTCTTTCTGCTGGAAATTCCCCCTCGCCCCAGCCATGAGGAGCTCCTCAAGAAAAGTCAAAAAGCAGGTGATGGAATCGAGTGTGGGCCTTCAACAGGTACCACAGAGGCACAGAAATCCCAGAAAAACCAACCTGGAGCTGCTTTTGCCAGGGACAAAGTCCTCCCTGAGGTGGCTTCACCCAGCTCAGGTCACTCAGAGAGGGGGTGGAAGCTCCAGAGGATTGGTAGGAGCACATGGACAGATCTCCTCCTCAGAATGAGGATTTGACTCCTGGCACTTCCTGTACCTGAGGGCAATAATAAATGTCCAGAGTGTGACATTTATGAAAATTAGAGAGTAAATCAGATTCAGTGCTGTGAACATATAAAACACTTCATGTGGAGGCTCAGACCAAACCAAAACAGTTTTCAGTCCACCCATCCCCTAAACACTTGAACTGGGGGTCCATCCCCTCCCTGCTCTTTGTTCTTCCTGAAACTCCCCCCCGTCCTGCCCTTTGATCCTATCCAAGGATGACCTTGACCTGCTGGAGAGACCCTGCTGCCCTCCCTGCTTTCAAGTTTTCCCTCAGCCATTGAACTCCACTCCTGGTTTGAAGATCTAACAAGGAGCTGTTTCTGCAGGTGCAGCCGCTTCCAAAATGCCGCCGACTGATTCTGAAATAATTTATTGAATTAAATTTTATTTCGTTCACAGCATTATCTGCGCAGTGTAACAGAGACTCCCTCCTGGCTCATGTCTTGGGGTTATTCTGGGATAACTGAGGCATTTCTTTCTGAAGAGAACAAATTGGGGCCCTGTCCTGTGGCAAAGCAGCAGCAAAGCTCTCCTGGCAGAGGATTTAATCTCCACTTTTCATGGGGCTGCAGCTCACACTTGGTTGCTGAGGAAGGCTGCAGCAGGCACTGGGGGAAAAATTTCTGACTCTGAACTGTGACAGAAGTAAAAGAACACCAGCCTCTTCTCCAGGGCAACCTGACTGTGCTCTCCACAAAGATTAAATAATCTGATAGAAAATTCTTTAGGCTAATAAGGACAGAGTCCCAAAAGCTGCTGTATTCTGGGGCTGTTCTGGTGATTTTTGTTTATTTTTTTTAACTGAGAGTCGATGTGAACCTGCCCGTCTGACCATGTCCACCACCTCAGAGCTGCCAGCCCATGGGTGATGCTCCCTCCTGCCCCATCTCCTGAGTAACAAAAATGTTAAAAACTTTCCTCTGCTGGGTTCCCAAAGGGGAATTAGCAGCATCCATGATCCTAAACAACATTAGTGCTGACAAACAACACCACTCACAACCATATTACAGAGACCCTCATGCTTTACTCCCATCATTCCTGCTCTGAACTCTTAATTCAGGTGATCTGGACCAGTTCACCCCCAGATTTATTCCACGTGTTCAGCAAATCAGTTTCCTCAGCACAAGGCTGAATTATTCATCATACTTTTTCTTCCTAGGATGCAGAAGTTACTAAAAGGTTCCTTTCTTCTATAAAGCATTTTCATGTTTGAGTATTAATTTTTAAAATCTCCTGCAAACCCAGAGTACTTTGCAGTTGTTTGCTTTAGCCCTTTCCAAATTTGTCATTAAGGCTGGTGAGTGTGCACGCACAGGCACACACAAATAAACTTAAACAAGCAGGTGGACACAAATGTAATGCTGGTTTTTTCTACTCCGGCTCCCTCGCAACCTGGGTTTGGGTCTGTCCTTGGTGAGAAACCCAAAGGCTGCTTTGGGTTTGAGAAACTCAAAGGCTGCCGAGCTGAAGGTGGACAAGAACTCTGTGATTTAAGTGCTGGACAAATGTTTGAGGAGGAAAAAGCCCTTTACAAGCCCCAGGGTCCATCCCTCACCAGCTGGTCCATCAGCTGAACACATCCACCCATCCCACCAGGGCAGCATCCCTGGCACCTCATTTCTGAAGGACACAACCCCATTTTTGGTGGTGCAATACCAAAACCCATCAAATTTAACACTGTGTGCAGCGTGAAGCCCATCCTGATTTTGTGCTCAAACCTCCTGCTTCTATCTGCTCCTTCTGCTTTGTGTGCCCACTTCTGCTGGGAAATGGAGTATTTTAAAAGCTTCAGCAGCTCCATGAGGTCACTGCAGCTACAGAAAGCTGTAAAAACTGCCTGGGTTGATGGCTCAAGCAGCCACAGGTCTTTTTCATTACAGAACAGATATAACTCTATGAAATTATTATAATAATAACATCATTTATTTCAACAGGACTGAAGAAAAAAAAGCTTTATGATAGTGTTTTATATGCAACATGTGCACCATAAATATTTCCATAAAAACATGCATTAAAATATAAAGTTGGCAGAAAGAAATCAAAAGTCAGGAGGAAAAAAAAAAAATCCAGTTAAAGAAGCATTAAACCATAAGCCAGGGAGCAGGGAGCCCCTGCCAGTCAGGGCAACAGGCTGCTCCTTCTCTGGTTTCAGCTACTTCCCAGCACAAAGGAAAGAGCCAAGTGGTGCTGGAGAAAGTCCCTGACAAACTCCCACTCCCTTCCCCAGCCTGTCACTCCTCCCTCCTGGGAAGCTCAGCACAGCATCCCAGAATCCCAGAATGGTTTGGGTTGGAAGGGCCTTAAAGATCACCCAGTGCCACCCCCTGCCGTGGCAGGGACACTTCCCACTGTGCCAGGCTGCTCCGTGCCCTGTCCAGCCTGGCCTGGGGCACTGCCAGGGATGGGCAGGAGGCTGAGGTTGTACCCAGAGCTCCCAGAGCCCAAAAAACCCTGCAGGGCTGCCCTTTGCACCCCCCGGCTCGGGGCTCTGGGGCTGGGGCCAGGCTCTGTTCCTCCCCCAGGATTTGTGGGGGTTCCTGTCATCTCTGAGGGCGGGGTGCTCTGATTTTCTGGCCCTGAGCAGGCAGAGGGGCTGAGCACAGAAGAGAGGCCCTGAGAGAGGCTGGCACTGCACCAGGGCTCCCCCAGCCTCTCTTCAAACACCCCAGTTTAAGGGGGCACAGTGACAGGCTTCAAATTTAGAATCGCAGAATGTCCTGAGCTGGGAGGGACCCTCAGGACCATTGATCAGCTCCTGGGAAACTCAGGATCATTGATCAGCTCCTGGGACCCTCAGGATCATTGATCAGCTCCTGGGAAACTCAGGATCATTGATCAGCTCCTGGCCCTGCACAGACACCCCAAAATCCCACCCTGGTTATCCCTGACAGCTCCTGGGACCCTCAGGATCATTGCTCAGCTCCTGGGACCCTCAGGATCATTGATCAGCTCCTGGGACCCTCAGGATCATTGATCAGCTCCTGGCCCTGCACAGACACCCCAAAATCCCACCCTGGGCACCCCTGACAGCTCCTGGGACCCTCAGGATCATTGATCAGCTCCTGGGACCCTCAGGATCATTGATCAGCTCCTGGCCCTGCTCACACACCCCAAAATCCCACCCTGGGCACCCCTGACAGCTCCTGGAGCTCTGGCAGCCTCGGTGCCCATCCCTGGGGAGCCTGGGCAGTGCCCAGCACCCTCTGGGGGATGAACCTTTCCCAAAATCCAACCTAACCCCCCTGGCCCAGCTCCAGGGGTTCCCTGGGAGTGTCCCTGTCCCAGAGCAGAGATCAGCGCTGTCCCTCTGAGGTCCCCCTCAGGCTCCTCCTGGATCCCCAAACTCCTGGACGTGAATACCAGAGTTAAATCCAACAAAGGGCTGAAAAGCAGCCGTGGATGCTCTGGACAAACCCAGGAGCTCTCAGGTGCCAGCCCAGCCCCAGCTCCCAGCCCCGCTGCCAGCCCCAGGCACTGTTTACACCACGAGCACCCACACGACAAAATTCTGCTTCTCAGGCCAATTCTGCTGTAATCCATCATCCCCCAGCAGACTTGTCAGATTGGTTTGTCTACAAATATGTTCACACTTGGAAATATCTCCCTTCTGTGAGCAGCAAGCCATTAAACATGCATTTCTCTGGTTTTCCCATCTTGCTCTCTGTACATAAAATCAGTTCTCTGCTTTTGTCCCCAGTAAATGCCTATTCCACATTTTTGCATGTTTTAAATATTCACGCATACGAAAGAAGCTGTAAAAACATTGCATGGCTTATTTATTATTTAGTGCACACACTTTTTGCTGCAGAATACCAAAATAAAAAGACATTTCACTCAATTTTTTTTTTCTCTCATTCCCTTTGTATTTCATTTCCATTACTCTGCTCGTTAAAGTTTAAAAACTACTTTGTTTCCTGACAGTGGGGATTTACTGAGTGGGGGAATACATTTGTACCTGCTGGTGGGGATGGGGGGAGATGCTCAGGGAGCTTTTGGCTCAACACCTCAGGGCAAAAAGGTATCAGGGAAGCTCCAGTCACAGCTGCTGGAAGTGGAGGATTCACCCCATCCCTCAGGACACAATCCCAGTTTTAAATTTTCTCCATCCTCAGGCACCTGCACTGCAGTTCCTTTTTCCTTTTGCAACTCTTTTTGCTCCAAACTGCACAGATCCCTCATTCCCTGCAGAAACCACTCCTGCAGAAATCCCTGGGGCTGACTCTGGCAGCAGGGGCTGGATGTGGCTTTTCCAAGTGTCTCAAACTTCCCTTTCTCTGCAAGGAGCTGCATCTTGTAGCTGGTGCCGTAAAAACTGATTTTTTTTAGAGAATTTTAGAGATTCCTTGATGCTGGATCAGCTGCCTGCTCCCAGGACCACTGCAGTGAGACATGGGGAAAGGCAGACAGGCAATACAAGAAGTTTTTAGCATATTTATGTACTATTTTATAACACAGAAGTTCAGCAGCACGTTGTAAAACCCCTTAAACATGCTACACAAACACTACATTATTGTGTTTGGTGGGATATAATCTTGTCTTGCCAGGGAGCTGCACTGGGGAACTTGAAATACACTTTATGTTGGTGTTTTTCTGATTTTTTTCACCATTTCTTCCAAAGATTTTGAATATCCTTTCTATTTCTGCCTTTGAGGTGGGCACACATCCCTCTGGAGCTGTAAATATTCCGTCCTTGCCCTTTCTCCCAGGAAGAAGGGAGTGAATTTTCTCCAACAGCAGCATTCAGATGGGCTGATAGGAGACAATTCCCTGCAGTCCCCAGGCTGGAGAGGACAAAAGCAGCTCCACTGATTTCAGGGAATGCCAGGAAACCCAGGCAGCTGAGCCTGGAACAGGGAGAGATTTCCTGGTGGCCGCATGCCCTGCTCAAAGAAGAACAGGCATTTTCTGGGGATGTCCCTCACTTCTGACTTTGGAATTCACTGCAGAGCTCAGGACTCCTCACGCTGCTGTCCCCAAGCTGTGGGGACAGAATCCTGCACAGGGCTAATTGCTAATGTTAATCACATCCCTGATTACCCAGGGAGGGTGTAGTTACATCTTCATTCATGCTCTGGGGTGTTCAGAAGGTGGGATGTCAGGGATTCTGGGCACCGTTGCTGCCAGGCAGTGGAAAGAGACCCTTCCTTCAACACCCTTGTAACTCAGGGGTTACTCTGAGGTTACTACAGATCAAAGCAGGAGGAAGGGACTGTCCCTGAGCCTGGCAGCTCCCTTGTTTAGCAGGTCAGAAGCACACACACACACACCCTGCTGCCTGCTCTGGGGTGCAGAATTCAGGGATTTGAGGCAGGGCTCGCTCCAAATTATGGGTTTGTGGTGTGTCGAGGCAGTGCAAAAACCATCATTAAAAAAAATGAATAAAGCAGGGCAAAAACCATCATAAATAAATAAAGCAGTGCAAAAACCATCATTAAAAAAATAAATAAAGCAGGGCAAAAACCATCATTTAAAAAAAAAGCTAAAATATTGTTATGAGTGTGTGTGAGTGTGCTTGGAGCCCTAAAGGATCAGGTAATCCTGGAAGACAGAAGGAATAGAACAACACACCAGGACTCTGGAACATTTCAGTGTCCTGTTGACTCACAAGATTGGAGCAGACAGGTACAGCCCAAAGACAGCATGATCTAAATGTGGGCCAAGCTCTAACACACAGCAGGAATGTCTAATTTTAGTCTGTCCAGTTCTGGCAATGTCACCTTTAATTGCATGGCTCGTTTGAATTGTAAAACACCTTTAAAAGCTAACTAGTAAAAGGAAATAGGCCATATTTTCTAGACTAACAGTCATATTCAATTTTAACTGCAACCAAAATTGGGTTTAAACAGTTAATGCAGGTTAGGGCTTGAGGTAGCAGGGGGAAACCATGGCCTGCAAAAGGCAGAAGTTGCAGGAGTTTGACTGGGACTGCAGTGGGATCACTGCTCTGCAAACTCTTTGTGTGACACGCAATTCCCTGGGATGGATTTTTCCTGGCTGGAAACGTGCAGATTTCCATGCTGCATGTGCTGGGGTGAGCTGCATTTCAGGTTTTGTCACACAGGGCTAAAATCATCCTCAGATGCTGAGGAGCAGGAGAGCCAGGCCAGTTCCACTCATTGCCAAGGCACAGGAATGGCCTCAGAGCAGTGAGCAGTGTCCTGGAGCGAGCTAATATTCAATAAATTATTTTTAATAATGCACAAGGCCTCAACAAGCATGCGAATACATTTTAAAAAAATTGGATATTAATTAAAATATATTTACCAACTGGGTTGTTGTGCCAGTTTAAAATAACACCACCAAAACTGTTGCAGAAGAGAGGATTTCCTGCAAGCTTGGGCGGAAGCTCACCAGCCCCAGCAAGGCTGGATTTTATCTCACACTGAACACAGGCTGCAACTCCCAAAATTCGGGATTTGGAAGCCCAGGAAAGCACCCGGTGGAATCACTGAGTCCTTGTGGGAAGACACTCCCAGAAAAATGCTCCTGGTCAGCAGAGGAAGGAGAAATATTGAGGAGTGCGTTTAAAGATATAGAGATATAGATATAGACATGGATATGGATTTAATTATAGATTTAGATTTAGATATAGGTATAGATATAGATCGATATAGATGATATAGATATAGATAGAGCTAGAGATAGATCTGCAGATATGGATAGATTAGATATAGATATAGATATGGAGATATAGATATAGATATAGATATATGTAGATATAAATATAAATATATAGATAGATGATGTAGATGTACATAGATGTAGATATACATATAGATATATAGATATAGATGTAGATATAAATATAAATATATATATGATATAGATATAGATGTAAATAGATACAGATATAGATATAGATTATATGTAGACAGAGATATGAATATAAATATAAATAGAGATATAAATATTGAGATAGAGATAGATGATTATATAGTTATTGATAGATTATATAGATATAGATATCAATATAGATATAGATATAGATAGAGATAGAGATAGATGGATATAGATGATATATATAGATATATAGATATAGATATATATATAGATAGATTATAGATATAGATATAAATATAGATATAGATATAGATAGATATAGAGATAGATGGATATAGATGATATATATAGATATATAGATATAGATATATATATAGATAGATTATAGATATAGATATAAATATAGATATAGATAGAGATAGAGATAGAGATAGATGGATATAGATTATATATATAGATATATAGATATAGATATAGATATAGATAGATTATAGATATAGATATAAATATAGATATAGATATAGATAGATAGAGATAGAGATAGATGGATATAGATTATATATATAGATATATAGATATAGATATAGATAGATTATAGATATAGATATAAATATAGATATAAATATAGATATAGATATAGATATAGATATAGATATAGATATAGATGATATAGATATAGATATAGATATAGATATAGATATAGATATAGATATAGATGATATAGATATAGATATATCACAGGTGTGATATAATTACTCCCCATGCCGGGAGCCCCGATGTGAGCCCTGGCACCACTTTGTTACGACTTCCAGTCCTGATTAGCCCCAAATTCAGCTCCAGCTTCCCCGAGCACCCCTGGTCCTGCCCTGCCCGGGCTGCAATGCAGGGAAAGTGCTGGCCGGCAAAACCCTGCTGAGCCAGTGATGGAGCTGAATATTTCAGGACTTTGCCACCGGCACGACCCGCGCTGCCACCTGAAACACACTTGACAAAGAGCATTTTGATTTTTTTGATTTTTTTTTTTTTTCCGTGCTGCTGATTGTGCCGCTCACAGAGCCCGGGGATGGCTCCTGCAGCAGCGGCGCTCTGCCTCCCTCTAGAGCGGCTGCGATGGTACTCGCAGAGCAAATCCTTTTTCTGCTCCGTGTCCTGCAGCCAGGGGGGTTTCACTCGCTCCTCGGGGCTTCCTGAAAATCTTGAAGCGGCGCAGGGCTGGTGGTGCAGCAGCTGAGCTCTGCCAGCACATGTGGGGACATGCAGGGACAAATTTGGTGTCCTCAGAGAAGGCTGAGCACAGCCAAATCCCTGTCCCCAAACAAATAAATAGAAATATTAATACTAATAATTATGATATATAATAATTAAATATATTCTATTGTTATGTATATCGCATATGTTAATAATGATATTATTTCTTATAAATATAAATATTAATGTATAGATATATGTAGTAGAATTATGAATATAAATATAGTATAAAATAGAAATATATATAAATATATAAATATACTATAACTAACTCTAACTATACAGAAATAGAAATAGAAATAGAAATAGAAATAGAAATAGAAATAGAAATAGAAATAGAAGTATAAATATGAATATAGATACAAATATTAGCATAGATATGAATATAAATGTAAGTATAAATATGCTGAACTGTGTATCACTAGCAGATTTCCTACTTTCTTAAATATTCTGAAATTTATTCTGTACTGTGTTCATGGGTTTTATCTGGGTTTGTTATCCACCGTTTTCCACCTGAAATCTGCTCCTCCAGCCCCACTCACTCGTGGTGTCTTGGTTCAGGAAACTCCAGAACGGGCAGTGGGTTCAGCAACCCCAAATCCCAAAAATGGGCAGCGGGTTCAGGAAACCCCAAAATGGGCAGTGGATTCAGTAAACCTAAAATGTGCAGTGGGTTCAGCAAACCTAAAATCCCCAAAATGGGCAGTGGGTTCACTAAACCCCAAAATGTGCAGTGGGTTCAGCAACCCCAAATCCCCAAAATGGGCAGTGGGTTCAGGAAACCTAAAATGTGCAGTGGGTTCAGCAACCCCAAACGCACAGTGTGTTCAGCAAATCCCCAAAATATGCAGTGGGTTCAGTAAACCTAAAATGGGCAGTGGGTTCAGCAAACCCCAAATCCCCAAAATAGGCAGTTGTTCAGCAACCTCCAAAAGTGCAGTGGGTTCAGGAAACCTAAAATGGCCAGTGTTTTCAGTAACCCCAAATGTGCAGTGGGTTCAGTAACCCCAAAGGAGCAGTGTTTTCAGTAACCCCAAATGTGCAGTGGGTTCAGGAAACCTAAAATGGCCAGTGTTTTCAGTAACCCCAAATGTGCAGTGGGTTCAGTAACCCCAAAGGAGCAGTGTTTTCAGTAACCCCAAATGTGCAGTGGGTTCAGGAAACCTAAAATGGCCAGTGTTTTCAGCAACCCCAAATGTGCAGTGGTTCAGTAACCCCAAAGGAGCAGTGTTTTCAGTAACCCCAAATGTGCAGTGGGTTCAGGAAACCTAAAATGGCCAGTGTTTTCAGTAACCCCAAATGTGCAGTGGGTTCAGGAAGCCCCAGATGTGCAGTGGGTTCAGGAAGCCCCAGATGTGCAGCGTTCCCTTTTATTCCCGAGCAGAGCCCAGCAGGTGCCCTCACCTGCCCCAGCCACCAGCAGACAGCAAAGCACAGAGCCCTCAAAAGGAATTTGTCCCCAAAAGCGTCACCTTTTACTCCCTCCAGCCCTGATTTCACAAGGTTTTTAAGGACACTCTAAATTTAATCTTCAGAACCCCGAAATGATCCCGGGAGGTCCATTTGCACATTAAAGGTCCTGCATGCATCTACATCCTAGAAAAACCAAAAAAACATCCTGACTGAATTTCTCATTAGAGATAATTGTTCAAACAATGAATAAACAATATTTGTTCAAACAATTAAACAATGAAAAATTAATTGTTCAATTAATTAATAAACAATACCTGGCCTGCAGCTTTCTTTAAAATTTTTGGTTTGTTTTGCTTTGAATATCCTCAACCTTTGAAATCTGAAGTCTCCTCTCAGATTTTTCCTCTTTTAATGGATCACTCCCCTTTCTGAAGTGTCCAAAACTCAGTGCAAGATCTTTCTTGGACTAAATTCTGTTCTTTCCCCTTAAGCCTAATGAGTCATTAAAAAAGGCAAGTGGGAAATCGCCTGGCAATTAAAAACAGAATATGGAGGGAAAAAATTAAAGTAATGCATCCTTGGACTGTAATTTAGAGAATTTATTAGTCATAAAACCTTGATGAGTTATTCTCATGGCAAAACCTGTAATAAGAAGAAGAAGAAAAAAAAATGATAAAAAATAATGAACGCATTTGTACGACAGAAATTGTGGCAAGTGTGGGGAATGACAGAAGCCTCCTTGGGCAGGGTTAACTCCATAATTGCAATCGTCTGGATAGATCTTCATGCCATTATTTCAGTCATATATTGTCAATTTTACCCCGGAAACCTTTTCCACTCCAACTATTTTATCCCAGCTCGATTTTATCTTTCAAAAGTAAACGCAGATCTTGTCTTGAAGCAAACTGCTGGGAGGTGTGCAAGAAGGAAACTGAGGAAACTGGGGAGTGATGGGATTTGCTGGGAACTTGGGGAGATCCCTGCCTCTGGATGGGTCTGGCAGACATCTGTAAATGTGGTTTATTAATTTGGCTGCAAAATCAGGGTGGGGAGGGCACTGTGAGGGTCTCAACAAGAGCAGGGGGTGGAAGTCACTGGGAAATTCAAGCCCTGGGGTTCAGCCACCAAATGCCACCTGTGCTGTGCTGTCACGGCCCCCCAGGAGCAGCAGGGGCTGCAGGATCAGACCCTGCCCTGCCCAGGACACGAGTGCACACCAGCAAAGCCACAGCCCCGAGGATCAAGCACAAAACAACCTCAATTAAGGGTAATTAAGGGAAGTGTTGAGTTGCAGCAGCACGTAATTGCTAAGTGAACGCTGACTACAGATCCTAAAGGATTCTAAAGGATCCTAAACTCAGGTCTGGTGTCACAGTGAGGCCTGCCACTGAAAACTGGTAAATAAATACAAACTTGGGACAGTTTCCAGTGGAGATGAGAGGTGTAAACCCCCAAACTGAGCTCATCAAGCATGGCCTGAGCCTGATTTCCATGTCCTGGTGCCATTCCCCACCTGGGCTGAGGTGTTGTCCTGCACAAAGGGCCCTTGCTGAGCCTGGGACACCCCTGGGGAGAACCTGCCCATGGTTCCCATGGTCCCTTCGCTTCAAACACTGCAAGAAGCAGGGAAAGGAAGATTTGGATTAAACCCAAAATCCAAATCAGAATTTCAGAATTAGCAACCAGATCCTCCCAAAATCCCACCTGCAAACCAGCCCTGAGCTGTGGGGCTCGGATTTAACGTGTGGCTTTTCCCCCAGACTCCTTCCTCCCCACAACATCTCTTTGTGCATCTCCTCAGGAATCAGGCTCGGAGTCTGAGCTGCTCCAACAGGGGGAAAAAAAGTCCATGAGCCAACAAAAAAATAGCTGGCAATAAAGAGAGGGAGCCAACAACAGAGGCAGTGTCTGTGTCAAGGCTCATTTCATTCCCCACACAGGCAGTGTCCTGACAGGAGGCTGAGTAACACCTATGAGGTGCTTGATGTATTTAATGGGAGCCTCTGAGCTGTGGGGTCCTCCCCTCAGCATGTGATCTCTTCCAGAAATAACCATCCCTTGGAATGGAGGGGCTGTGATAGGCACAATCTGTTAGCAGCAAATTGAGCTGTCACCCTTGTGTGTCATGTTCATTTGGCTGATTAAGGAGATATTAATCTACTGCCATTGTTACAGTATCTGTCATCTCAGGGAGGAAAAAAACCCAGCAAGGATATGCAGGCAGCTTTTCTGGAGGTATATTTATACACCCAGGCAGAGAGGAGAAAGCAGAGGTGTGCAGAATACAAATGGGACTCTGATCTGCTACAAATATTGAACCAAGTGCAATTGATTACAGATGCACAGGCAGAGCCAACAGCCCATCCTGCTGCAGGTGATGCTCAGCCTGGCTTTGGGCTGGTCCTGGCTGCCCTGCAGGGCAGTGAGACCAACCCTGAGCACTCAGGCTGCGGCTCCTCGGGACACAATCCGCTTTGTAAGGGGTGCAGGGTGTGCTGGTGAGGAGTTTCTGACACCACGTTTCGTTATTTCAGGAGGCAACATCAAATTGCTGGGTTTGGGGCAGGAGTGGAGACTCCCCTGATAATATTGCTGAGCGCTTTCAAGGCAGGAAGTTCCTGAAATGCTGAGTAAGCCTTGGGTTAAGGTCCAAACCTGATGGTTGGGCTTGATGATCTTAGAGGTCTTTTCCAATCTTAATAATTCCATGGTTCTGTGACAAAAACCCTTTCTGCTCCTCAAACATCAGGATCTGTTTCTGGAATCCACAGCTCCGTGTGCCCATTGAACACCCCCAGAGTGAATTTCCCTGAATTCAGCCCCTCTGCAAAACCAATCCCAGCTCCTCCGCCAGACAATCCCTTCCTGGAATCCTGGAATCCTTCCTGGAATCCTTCCTGGAATCCTTTCTGGAGTCCTTCCTTCCTTCCTGGAATCCTGGAATCCCTTCTGGAGACCTTCCTTCCTTCCTGGTATCCTTCTTGGAATCCTTCCTGGAATTCTTCCTGGAATCCTTCCTGGAATCCTTTCTGGAGTCCTTCCTTCCTGGAATCCTCCTTGGAGTCCTTCTTTCTTTCCTTCCTGGAATCCTTCCTCCCTTCCTTCCCAGAATCCTTCCTTCCTTCCTGCCTGGAATTCTTCCTTCTTTCCTGGAATCCTTTCTCCCTTCCTTGAATCCTTCCTCCCTTCCTTCCTGGAATCCTGGAATCCTTTCTGGAGTCCTTCCTGTAATTCTTCCTGGAATCCTTCCTGGAATCCTTCCTGGAATCCTTTCTGGAGTCCTTCCTTCCTGGAATCCTTCTTGGAGTCCTTCCTTCTTTCCTTCCTGGAATCCTTCCTCCCTTCCTTCCCAGAATCCTTCCTTCCTTCTTTCCTTCCTGGAATCCTTCCTCCCTTCCTTCCTGGAATTCTTCCTTCCTTCCTTTTCCCCTCTCTTTGTGCCCCTCCCCTGTTTGCATTCCCCCACTGAGCAGCTCCTTCAGGCTCTTCTCAGCACCATCCTCTCCCAAAAGCTCCTTTTTCGTTTGGGAAGCCAAGGAGGGGCTGCGGGAGAGGTGAAGGTGCCACCTCTGCTGCGGAGTGACACAGCACTGGATGTGGCCTGAGGATTAAGCACAAAACACCCTCAATTAAGGGTAATTAGGGGAAGTGTTGAGTTACAGCAGCACGTATTTGAAAAGTGAACACTGACTAAGGATCCTGAAGGATCCTGAAGGATCCTAAACTCAGGTCTGGTGTCCACAGGGACACCCCCACTGCCTTTCACCTGAAAACTCTGGTGAATAAATGCAAACTTGGGGCAGTTTCCAGTGGAGAGGGCTCCTGGTGCCCCAGTCAGTGCTGGTTACAGAACTTTAACCAGACCAGGCTGGCCCAGCTTTTATTTCCGAGCACAGCTGTCCTTACACCAGGGTTTTAATGAACCTGCACATGAGAAATCTTGTCTGCGTGGAGTCTTTCTCATTTTTGTAGTGGGCGCATTAATACACCCTGAAAAGCCCCAGAATCCATCATTAAAAATAAGCTGTTGGCTTCACATTTTCCTGGATGAGGAAATGTATGCCAAGGCCCCCCCAGCCCCCCCTGACTTTTGCCAGAGTCTTCATAGTTTATGTTTGAATCAATAACTATTTTAATACAGGGAGTTTAGAAAAGTTTGATTCAAATTCCTTTGACACAGTTCCATCAACATCCAGTTATAGAGCCATTCTGCATATGACTCATTAAATATTTAAAAGATTCCTATTATTGAATTAACTATTTATTGATTTATAATTTAAAAGATTTATGCTCGGCCATTAAAAAAAATTCCGAGCTGACTTTCACTTAAAGAGATGTCAGGTGCCATTTGCTGCTGGTGAATGTCTAATGTAGCCTTTTCACCCCTGGAGTGAAGAAAGGACAATTACTCAAGGACCTCTGGTTCAATATTCGGGCTGCCTGGATGCTGAGGTCGGTGGTTGCTGATTTTTCCTGCGGCATTAGGTCATGCTCAGCAGCCTCCATCCATCCCCCAGAACCTCCCTGGAAATGCACAGCTTGTGGTTTCTCCTTCTCCATTTATTGATTTGCATTTTGTCCTGGTTTCTCGTTTTCCTGTGGCTCTCCTGTGGTAAGGACGCTGTGGCTGAGGTGCAGAGGGATGGACACACGGACACTCACAGATCCTCCTCCTCTTCCTCTGCTCTTGCAGGGCCTGGCTCAAGCAGCTCCCTCAGCTGTGGGGGAAAAAAAATGGGCATTGCAAAATTAAAAATGGATTTCAGAGCTCTGCTGAATTGGGAGCATGGAAATTAAAATACACTACGAGGCTCACAGCAACTCCCAGCTTTAAAGCAATGCTTCCCAGGCTGATGCTTTGCTGTTTCTGGAGTAAAAAATATGAATTTAATGCCTTTATTTAGCACCTCTAATCTGAGGCTCACCAACTGCTTTAGCCCCATTAATTATTGAAACCTGGGAGAGCCCCTAGGGGTGTCTATTATTATAATATTCCTTTTACAAATGGCTGAGCTGATGCACAGGAAGGTTAAGTGACTCTTTGAAGGCCACACAAAGTCCAGCTACAGCTTTCCAAAGAGCAGGAAAATGGGCTAGAGCAGGATAAATGCACTGTCTGCCCCACCTGTACAAAATCAGGGGTTTATAAACACAGACAGAAATACTACTTGGATCTAAAGGAGGAGAAAAAAAGAAGCACAAAACATGGGAATGGTTTTTTTTCCTGCACACAGCAAGCAAGGCTCTGCCTCGGATAATGATCTCTCCCGATTTGTTTTACTTTTGTCTTCGGGGATCTGAGTTTCAGTGATTCACATTTTTCTACAGCCCGTTCTTGGCTCTCCATCAAACCCACACAGAGTAATTAGCACAGGTCCGTCAGACACAACTACAGCAGAGTCATGCATTACACCCAAAAATTGTTGCTCCAGCTTCTCCAAGCCTTGAATTATAAATAAAGACTTGAAAAGGCCGCTTGCTCCAAGTAGTAACTATTTCAAGCCTGCCATACAGCTCTCCCAGTGGTATTGCTGGGGGTTAGGGATTAACCCTAGAAAAATAATTTTTGGAATATCAGACAGAAAACTGTAATAAACTGAGTTGGGATTGATATAGGAAGGGAAAAAGGGGTTATTGTGGAGTCAGAGACGGAAGCTCACGCCAGTGGGATATGGGAGAACACTTAAACAAATAGAGATACACACACACGTGGATATCTTTGTTTGTCTTGCATTTATTCCTCAGGAATGGGTGTGGGGAAGCAACGCTGGGGCTGTGGCAAAGGTGCAGGTCAGCTCAGAGTGGGAAGTGGAAAGGTGGAGGTGTGAACAGCACAGGTACTCACTAGCAGTGAAATCCAAATTTTATTGCTGCTGCAGTTGTTCAGATCGACGCCTGGGGATGCAAACCCTCCCCAGTCCATCCCTGTGGCCACCCCCAGGTCACTTTGTCACCCAGATCCCCTCGGATCAGCCTCCAGGTGCCCCCTGACTGCAGCCAGCTCCTGGGCAGGGCTCCCTTCCCTTCTGTGCTGCAAGGTGGGAGCAGCAGCTCCCCCAGCAGTGCAGCTGACCCTGGCTGGGTTCTAAATGTGCATTTCTGTAAATTCCAGGGCTGGAGATGCCTCTCGTGGGGCTGCACAGAGTAATTCCCTACTGGCCCAGCTGCCAGGGGGTTGTTCCCATTTTTCCTGCCTGGAAAAATCCAGGGCAGTGTTTGCTGAGGTGTCGAGGATCTTCCCCAAGCAGTGGGGCAGAGCTGCTCACAACACAAATCTTCTTCAGAAAATGATGGGCAGGGATTTATTTGGAGCTTCCAAGCACTTGGGAAAAGGTTTGTGCCAAGGCAGGGCCAGGAGGGGGTGTGGGGCAGGGATGGGCAGGGCAGGGAAGCGGCGATCCAGCTGTGATCCAGCTGTGATCCAGCTCCCAGGGCAGCTCCCCCTGTCCCGGTGCACAGCCCGAGGAGCTGAGCAGAGGCTGGGTGTGAGCACAGCGAGGGATGAGGATTCTCCCCCTGGGGACAGCGGTGACAGACAGGCTCCTCATCGGCTCTGTCACCTGTAATGGACTGGAAAGGGAAAAAAGGAGCCCAAAGGAGCATCAGCCTCTCTCTGCAGAGCAGGAACTCCCAGGCAGGCAAAGAGAAGCCCCTGCCCTGCCAGCCCTCATTAGCAGCTGCATCCTCACAGCTTGCTGGCCGTGGCAGGCAGGAGAATGCTCCGAGAGCGGATTCCCACTGGAATCTCCATAAAACCCTGCCCACTCAGCTCCTTGCACGGTACCCTGTCCCCAGAGCCACCACCTGAGCAGCCTGACCAATGAATCCAACACCCAGGAGCAGCTCTCGGTGTGGGTGGCACCAATTCCAGAGCAGAGCACTGGCACTGGAGCACCACTGGGCACTTCGGACACCCACAGAGGCTCCTCAGAGCCCTCTGACACACCCGACCCCATCGGGCTCCTTCTGCTCAGATCAACAAAACATTCACAGAGTCACGGGTTTGGGGAGGAAGGGACCACACTGGGTCACCTGCTGCCACCTCGCTGCCCAAGCAGGGTCACCCCAGAGCACAGGATTGTGTCCAGAGGGTTTGGAATATCTCTGGTGATGGAGACTCCACACCCTCCATGAAGCTCTCTGGAGCTCTCAGTGGTGCCCAGGCACTTCCAGTGCTGCCCACACCCCTCGGGAATGCCATCCCTCCAGGCAGGTCCTTCCTCCTCCTCCTCCTCCTCCTCACAAGCTTTGCCTGACCCAAAATCCAGAAGTCACTGCCAAGTTGTGAGGGTGTAATCTGATTTTTGGTGCTAGACATGGCTGCAGAAAACTGGCACCCGAGCATGGAATAACCCCAAATAATTTTTCTTTTCATTTGAGGCCAAAACATCTGCTCTCATTTGCAAGTTTTTTTGATATTAAGCCCAGATAGCCATCACAGGCACAAACAGCGCGTCGTGTTTCACCTGAAAATCAAACCCTGGATTTTATGGGACAGCACACAAGGCTCGTGCAATCCCCCAGAATGGTCAGGAACACGTGCAGGGAGCAGCAGCTTTGATATTTAAGTACCTGCGAATTAGAGCGTTGCTATGTAAATCCACGCACGGGGGGAGCCCAGCGCAGGGATGCACCCATGAACAGGCGAATTCAAAACGAGTGCGGGCAAAATGAATTATTCACTGGAGCTTTCTTATCTGCATTATTCACACCGTGCACTGGGACGCTATTACCCACTTGGGCAGTAGACCTCTGCCCAGAGTTTACTCCGCTGAAGAGACAAAAAACAGAATAAAAATTGAGGTTCAGAAATTGAGGTTCACAGATTGAGGTTCATAAATTGAAATTCACAGGCTGAGGTTCACAAATTGAGGTTCACATATTGAGGTTCACATTTTGAGGTTCACATATTGAGGTTCACATATTGAGGTTCACATTTTGAGGTTCACATTTTGAGGTTCATAAATTGAGGTTCACAAATTGAGGTTCACAGATTGAAATTCACAGACTGAGGTTCACAAATTGAGGTTCACAGATTGAGGTTCATAAATTGAGGTTCACAAATTGAAGTTCTCAAATTGAGGTTCACAGACTGAGGTTCACAAATTGAGGTTCACAGATTGAGGTTCATAAATTGAGGTTCACAAATTGAAGTTCTCAAATTGAGGTTCACAGATTGAGGTTCACTTTTTGAGGTTCACATATTGAGGTTCACAGATTGAGGTTCATAAATTGAGGTTCACAGATTGAAATTCACAGACTGAGGTTCACAAATTGAGGTTCACATTTTGAGGTTCACTTTTTGAGGTTCACAAATTGAAGTTCTCAAATTGAGGTTCACAGACTGAGGTTCACCGATTGAGGCTCATAAATAAGGCTCACAGATTGAGGTTCACATTTTGAGGTTCACAGATTGAAATTCACAAACTGAGGTTCACAAATTGAGGTTCACAAACTGAGGCCGAGCCCAGCTCTTCTTTTAGCAGGAATCACTGCACACCAGGATTAACAGAACATCATTCAGTGTCTGAGAAAGCCAGTTATGATGAAGAAGCTGTTGAAACAGGAAACAGTTGATTTCCCAGGAGCCCCCTAAATCCACCTCTGATGTCCTTTCAAATTCTCTGTTATTGCTGCAAAAATTTTAAACACCAGCGAGGGGGTGAAGCAGCTGCCACACTCATTAACTGGGAGAGGAATTGTGCTGTGGGCCTGCCTTGGCAAAGTGGTTCAGAAACATAAAAACCAGTGACCTCCTCCTCCTCCTCCTCCTCACCCCCAGGATTGCCACAATTCAACATCTCCCTGCCTTTGTTTTGCCCTCCTGCTCCCTCTTGCTCTCCCTTCAGCGTTTTTTCCCTTCAATATCTTATTTTTGGGGTCTCCAGCCTCTATCCAAACACGCCTGCAACATGGGAGAATCCTGCTAAATCCTGCTAAATCTTATTTTTGGAGTCTCCAAACATGCCTACAACATGGCAGAATCCCACTAAATGCTGCTAAATCTTATTTTTGGGGTCTCCAAACTACTCCAAACACATCTGCAACATGGGAGAACCCTGCTAAATCTTATTTTTGGGGTCTCCAAACACACCTGCAACATGAGAGGATCCTGCTCTGACTGGGCTGGACATTCCTTCTGACACTTGTGCCATAAATCTTGGTGAGGCATGGGCTGATCCAGCCAAAAGGACTTTAATGCCGTAGGATTTATTTTATTTTATTCTGTTTATTTGCAGTTGGCTCATTTTCTTCTCAGTCGGGGCCGTTCTGGGTGTTCTGCCAGCTTTAAAATGGAGCCACCCAAGGAGAGAAGGGCACCATCCCACAGTGAGCTTCTCTGGGTGGATGAAGGCAGCTCCACAATCAGGAGACAACACCACAATTATCCTTTTTCTCTCAAAACCCACCCATTTCCCCCACTTTGTGATGCATAATTAATGCCACTGCAGCTGCCACCAGCTCTGTAGCCCATCAAAACCCTCCAAAAACCAGGATTTTCCCACTTCAGACCCTCAGAGTGGGGGATCTGGGTTCAATTTCCAGCTCCAGCTCCTCTCTGAAGAAAAGCCACCTCTGTCGCTCTGCTGATGAGTGCACAGCTCCTCGCTGGCCACATCCCAGTTTAGGCTTCCAGGTAACACCACAGGAAGGATGTTGCACCCTAAGAATCCCCTGACAGAAATGCCTCAGCAGGACGTTAAAAATGGCAGTGTTGAGAAGCTGATAACCAGCACGTGATTCCTGAGGAGCAGCAGAGCGTGGTGTCCACACATGGGTTTTGTTTGCTGTTGGGCTGAGAAACCAATTTTTCAATATCAAAAATTCCCCCTTTCCTTCATGGGCTGAAGTGTGATTAATTTCTAACTGCCTTCTTTGACTTTTTAAATTAAAATTTTAATTAATTTTTAAATTTATTTAAACAGTTTTAAATTAAAATTATCAAAATTAAATCTATAAACATTTATAAAATATTTATGAATTCACAAAAATTTATAAAATAGAATTTAAAATTTTTAAATTATTTTTAATTATTTTAAATTAATGTTAAATTTAGTTTAATTAATGTTAAGTTTAATTTTTTAATTTAAATTCAAATTTTTTACATATTTAAATCCACAACTGCTCAAGATTTTTTTCTATGTGCTTTCCTCCCTGTTTGCCACTCTTGAAAATAATTGTCTGCATTAAAAAGTGCTGCTTCAGAACAGGATCAGCAAGTCAAAACCTCTGCTTCTCCAGGCATAAACTCCCTTTCCAAGATCAGATTCCTGTTCTTCCCAGCCGGGTGAATTTTGGCAATATTTCTGCTTCCATTTCTCTCTCGGCAATGTCTGCCCCGTCCCACGGCATTTCTAAATCAGCATTTCTTACCTCAAGGTTTGCACACAGATGCACGCTGTGCGAGCCTTCTGGCAGGCCTGGACAATTCCCTACAAAAATGGGCCAGAGGTAATTAAAACGCATTTTTTCCCAGATTTAGGAATCCCAAGGACAAAAAAAAAAAAAAAAAAAAAAAAAATTTGTTTCCTGCCCTTTGCATGTCCCTGCTGCTCCGTGGTGATGCCACCCCTGCATCCAGAGCTCCTGGAAGCAGCTGCTGCTGCCACCCCACACCCCCCTTTTTTAGGAAAAAAAGCACATTTTAACCAACAGGTCCCATTTCCCAAATCCCAGCCACGCACGACTTCCCCGTGTGAGCAGCTGAATCTTATGTTTCTTCATCAAGGACTTTTTCTTCCCGCTTTCTCAGCTGTACAGTGTCTCTGGATTTTTTATTTTTTTTAAATTTTATTTTATTTTCTTTTTTTTTGGCTTGAGGTCTCTGCCTAATTATCTGTAACCTTCTGTTCGAAGATCTCTGTCCTGGCCTGATAAAAACCAGTAACTCTGAAAACAAACTGGGCCTTAATTTTCCTTGACAGCCCTTCTTTAAACATGTGGGCAAAGCCCGGGCTTAATTAAATGCACATTCGTATTCCAAACAAATTAAGTACAATTAAGGACTCTGAGTTATGTGTATCTATCACTCGGTGATGTTTTTGTAAAAATTACCACATTTAGATCAAACACAGAGGACCCTTTGCTTAATTGCTTCATTAGGGCCTGATGCAATAGGCTTCATAAATACAGGGTCTGGTGTCTCTCTGGGAATTGCCCAAAAGTCGGCTCTTAAAGTAATTGCTTCCACATTGCTGCCCTGCCCAGCTCAGCTGTGCCACCAGGGCCTGCCAGGGACTGGGCTCCTCTGGGAAATGGGCTTGTGGGGAGCTCTCAAAATAGAAATTCTCAAAAAAAATAGAAATTCTCGATTTATAGGGAATTCTCGAAATAGAAATTCTCAAAAAAAATAGAAATTCTCGATTTATAGGGAATTCTCAAAATAGAAAGTCTTGATTTATAGGGAATACTCAAATTAGAAATTCTCAAAAAAATAGAAATTCTCAATTTATAGGGAATACTCAAAATAGAAATTTTCAATTTACAGGGAATTTTCAAAATAAAAATTCTCAAAAAATAGAAATTCTCAATTTACAGGGAATTCTCAAAATAGGAGATATTGCTGCCCTGCCCAGCTCAGCTGTGCCACCAGGGCCTGCCAGGGACTCGGCTCCTCTGGGAAATGGGCTTGTGGGGAGCTTTCAAAATAGAAATTCTAAAAAAAATAGAAATTCTCAATTTATAGGGAATTCTCGAAATAGAAATTCTCGATTTACAGGGAATTCTCAAATTAGAAAGTCTCAAAAAATAGATATTCTCAATTTATAGGGAATTCTCGAAATAGAAATTCTCGATTTACAGGGAATACTCAAATTAGAAAGTCTCAAAACATAGAAATTCTCAATTTATAGGGAATACTTAAAATAGAAGTTCTCAAAATGTATAGGAAATTCTCAATTTACGGGGAATTCTCAAAATAGAAATTCTCAAAAAATAGAAATTCTCCATTTATAGGGAATTCTCCAAGCCTGACAGAAGGCTCACATCTGTGTCAAACCTTGAGATAAGGAATGCTGACTTGGAAATGCCATGGAATGGGACAGACATTGCTGAGAGAGAAATGGAGCTAGAGACAAGTTTCAAAGGATGGCTTTGTAGAAAAGGCCGGATACTTTGGAGAAATAGAACAGTGAAAGATGCACTGTAGGACCCACGAGGGGTAATTTTAGATGATTTGCTTTAAGGCTTTTACAGCATGGTGTGCTAAAGCTGATAGGCCAAGAAACACTCATGGTGTATTGTATTTAGGAAATAGTTAACTTCTGATTGTGATGATGTGAATTCACAGAATTCAGAATTCACAGAGTCCCCAGGGTGGGAGAGACCTTCAAGATTATCGAGTCCAACCCAGCCCCAACCCCTCAGCTCAACCCTGGCACCCTGGGCCACACCAGGGATGGAGACTCCACCACCTCCCTGGTTCCTGGGAATTCCCAAAATTCCCCCAGACTCACAGAATTCACAGAATTCTCAGGATCACCAGGCTGGAAGTGACCTTAAAGATCAAGTCCAACCCAGCCCCAGCCCCTCAGCTCAACCCTGGCACCCAGTGCCACATCCAGGCTTTGTCAAACACACCCAGGGATGGTGACTCCAGCACCTCCCTGGCAGCCATTCCAGAGCTTTATCACCTTTCTGTAAAAAACTTTATCACCCTTTCTGTAACAAACTTTATCACCTTTCTGTAAAAAAACTTCTTCCTAACATCCAACCTGTGTTTCCCTTGGTGCAGCTTGAGACTGTCGATGGTATTGTGACATTTGTTACAGAATTATGACATCTGCGTTGTCTCACCCTTCAAATGAGACTGAAAGTGGAATCAACGTTTTTTAAAACCTCTCAGTTGCCCCATCTCTGGGTCAGAAAAGGGCTCAGTCCCACAGGGTCCCACTGTGTCCCCCAGCCTGGGGACTCCTGGTGGCTTTGGGGCCCTGCTGTGCCCTGTTCCAGGGGGCTCTGGCAATTCCTGCAGGCTGGGAGCACATCCCTCACCTCCTGGCCTGTTGTGGGAAACTGAGGACTCTAATATGGGAAATTGAGGGCTCTAATATGATCAAGCAGAAGCCTTTTATTGTTTACATCACACACAGATTCATAAATTCTACAAACTGCTCAGCACACCCTTCTTGATCGGTGCCTTCGTTTGTTTCACTCGCTTTTTGCCTGCATTTCTCAGCATCTGTGACTGCTTACAGTCCAGGTGCTCTGCAGCCTTCTGTTTTCTACCTCTTGAGATCTTGTTCTCTCAGCTCCTCCTTCTTATCTTAGCACAGTTTGTGTCTCTGTAACTTTGATGAATTCTGCAGCGCCCTGAGAAAATCCTGGTAGGAACATCACAGGTGCCGTGGCTGGTGCACGCTGAGGCTGAAGCTGTTCCACATTGCTCCACAGGTCCCAGAAAATGATGTTTTGGGGATTCCTTTTTCCAGAAGTTGCTCAGAAACAATAACACCCTCCCAGAAAACATCAGATGCTGGGGGCTTCATTAATTGTATCCTTTTAGCTCCTGCAAACACAGCTGGCTTGGTCCTGCAAGGAGAGATTTGATTTACAGTGATTGCTGCTGAACACACCCTCAGTTTGATTAAATTAAATAAATCTTCCTTCAAACACACCTTGGGTGAGGAGTCCAGCCAGAGTGAGCCCTTAACGCCCCTCAGTGCCTGTGGATAATGTGGATGCACAAAAGGACCAGGGGTTTTTCTGATGGGATATCAAAAAAGCAGCAGCAGCAGCAGCGATGCCATTCCACCCTTTTTGCATCTGTTCCTGGCTTAGGAACAAAACCTGAGCCTCCTGTGACAGGCTCAGGAGCTCTGCCTTTGCCCTGGGGAAGCCAAAACAACCTGTGTGCACCCAGGAGCAAGAAAAGTGATTGCAGCAGAGCTCAGAGGGGCGGGAGCTGCCACCAGGGCGGTGAGAAATGGCACGTCACTCTCAAATGAAAGCTTTGCAGCGTTTCTGGGTGGCTGTTCAAATATTCCTGTTCCCTAACAAGGAAAAAAGTGTAACTAGAATGCTTTCAATTCTTCCTCTTCCAACTTCCTTTGTATCTTTTCAAATATTCCTGTTCCTTAACAAGGAAAAAAGTGTAACTAAAATGCTTTCAATTCTTCCTCTTCCAACTTCCTTTGTATCTTTTCTATTTTTTTTTTGCTTGCCCTTGAAAACATAGATATAAAAAGGGGAAAAAAAGATTAAAATATATATAAACAAATATATGAAAAGGAAAAGGAAATCTGTCCATCTTCTCCAAAGAAAATGCTTCCAAGTTTGCATCTCACACTACAAATACCCAGAAAGATGTTGCTTCTTTGAGGAAATATTTGAGTGTCCTGAAAAGTGCAGTTTTTCCATGGAGATCATCACTGGTTGCAGAGAACTTTTAGCAATTTAAATCCATGCTGGTGACATTTGTGCAGAGGTTGAGCTGTTTCATGTATGAATAACATTATTTCAACACGTAAAGGTAAATCCATCCTGACATGACCAGCGCTGAACAAATCTGGGGACAGAGGCAGCAGGAAAAAATAGAAAAGAGGGGACAGAATTCTTGTGCCTGCTGCTGTGGGGACAGGAGATCCCCAAACCTCGAGGCAAGGTGAGGCACATCCCTTGCACTGATCAAAGGGATGGAAAATCCTCCAGAGCTGACTTTTCCTCAACCAGCTGATGGATTTTCGGGGTTGGAATTCTCCCCCTGCCACCCTTCTGCCTTTCCATGGAGCAGCCAGGGCTCAGCTTCTGCCAGCACCCAACCCAAGCCACGAAGATTTGGGTGATTTCCCCTGCAGATTTGCAGGTTTACGTGGCAGATGAGCAGCAGGGTACAGAATTTAGCAGCCAAGGAACGTGCTGAAGGCACGCAAACAGAAGCCAGCCTGATTTCCAGTGGCCACAGAAACAGAGCTGCTCATTTTCCAACTGCTTTATTCTCCAGACCAATTTTCCTCACTGCAAAAGCACACACAAAAAAAAAAAAAAAAAAAAAAAAAAAGATTGTCCAGTTCATGACTGGATGGCTGGCAACAGAAATCCTATTTCCAAACTGACCCCTGCTTTCCTGCATGGCATTCATTAATTCCACAGGCTCACATTTCTAGGAAGATGTCAGTCATGTCTGTGATTTTTTCTATCAGCTATTAATGCCAGATCACAAGGTGAGAAAGCAGGGGTTTTAATCTCAGGACCCTCAGGAGATGGAGCTGCATACATTTGGTGTGAGCCATGTGTCTGGAAATGTCAAGGACAAGTATTTTTAAAGTAAGGAGCGAGTGTTCATATCCATGCGCAGCCTGAAGTCCTGCACAAGTGATCCCAAGCAGCCTTTTTCTCCCTCCTGAAGCCAAGAATTGAGTTCAGATGCCCTAACTGGGCACCTCTGCATTTAAAATTTTGCATTTTTATGCTGAGTGACATTTTCAGCCTCTCCTCAGGCATTGCCCATGGCGCTGTTCACTGTTCTATCAGAGAAAAGTTTCTCTGTAGGAACAGCAAAACTTCCCTGTCTCCAGAAATTGTTTGTCCATTCTAAAAACGAGGTTGGTTCCTCACCTCTCATTTATTTTTTCATTACCCATTAGATTATTTGCCCAAAATTTCCCCTGATTGTGCCAAATCAGGCACTGAATTTGTTACAAAATCCACGATTTTAGACCTAATGACATATCTCACCTGAGAAATGCACAACATCTCCTTTTCTTCCAATCCTTAGCCCAATTAAATGATGACTTTGAGTCCCATCATATTCCAGGTGTCACCACATAAATCTACAGCTCTGCTGGGGCAGAAGTAACTACATTACTGAGAAATTCACAGAAACCCCATTAAAATTCCATTTAGGCACATTTATTTCTAACCTCACACACAAAGACTAACACTGGGCTTTTCTTTCCCTCCTGCAACTTCCACGACAAAAACCTAACGCTGTGAAAGGTTCCCTCAAAACTTTGCTCTCAGAAAAGTGGAAAAGGAGATGAAATTTCTCCTTTTTTTTTTGGTAAATAATGGATTTCCTCAAGCCATGCCACAGTGGAGGGTGGGGACAGAACAGATGCTCATCCCTAGTAGGGCTCTTAGCCTTGAATCACTGGGAATTTTAGTGGGAGCACGAGTGGAGTGGGAGAAACAGGAATTACATCCAAGCACTGCCTGCCCAGCTGGGGAAAACCCTGGCATGACATTTATTTCACAGCCCAGTGCCCGCTGCTGCCACCCAGGAATGTTATTCAACTCCCAAAGAGTCACAAATAGTTACTCATTTGCCCTTCACACCGATTTTCTTTCCGTGGGCCCTCAAGTTGGAGCCTAAAGAGTGAAAAAGTCTTGATGGGTAGCAGAAGAGGGGGGAAAAAATAAGAGGAATCTGCAGGAACACGGATTGTTCTCATCCTTTGCTTGAAGCATGGATCTGCCCCTGCTTTCAGCCTATTATCCTAAGGTATTTTCCTTCTTATTGCACCCATTTGCCCTTCACATGGTGCCACTGATTTTCTTTCCATGGGCCCTCAAGTTGGAGCCTAAAGGGTGAAAAATTCTCAATTGAAACCCTTTAGTTGGAGCCTAAAGGGCCTAAAAGTCTCCATGCCAGGAGAGTTCAAGCCTAAAGGACGTAAAGTCTTGATGTAAACGAGGAGAGGGGGGAAAAAATGAGAGGAATCTCTGAAGGAACACGGATTGTTCTCATCCTTTGCTTGAAGCATGGATCTGCCCCTCCTTTCAGCTGCTAACTGCCACCTAACATATTATCCTGACATATTATCCTGACGTATTATCCTCCTTATTGCACCCAGCTCCAAACATCTTGGATCTGCGAGCCACAAAAGGAGAAGGCTCCTTTATCAAGTCAATCTCCAAGCCCCATTATGTTCCCCCACAACAGTTTCCGTAAACATTCAGCAATTTTCGGTGTCTGGGCTGCGCAGCTGAAGAGGTGCATAAACAGGCTCCACTGAAATGTGAAGATGACTGATAATGTACTAACATTGAGACCCCTTGCTGGGATTATTACCCCCTGAGTGCTCCTTACAGAATGTGCCTCTTATCTCACACTGACAACGCTAATAGAATATGCATAGCCCTATTAGCATACAAGATAATAGCACCCTGGAGGGGACAGAGCCATAAAACTTTAAGTAGAAATCAAAACAGAAGGAGGAAGAAAAAGGGAACATTGTCACAAGCCAAAAAGGAGGAGGAAAAAAAAAAAAGAAAAAAAAAAAAAAAAGGAGCCCGAGGGCAAATTTTGCTGCGGAAAACACACATAGTCATAATTCTTGTGCTAGTCACCATGCAAATGGTAATAGTCTTTAGTCCCATGAATACTATCAGTGCCGTGTTTGCCGCGAAACATTAATTGAGATAATGTGCCCCTTTCGGATGCAGCGGGGAGCCGTATGTCAAATTGTACCACAACAAAATTACGGCAACATCTGCAAGAAATCCACAACAGCCATTGGGGTACCTGGCCTTGGATGAGTCCAACTGGGGCTTCTCCTGTGCAGCTGGAGCCTGGGGAAGAGCAGGAGGGGAGGGAGCAGCTGCGGACCTGTGGCTGGTGATGAAAACCATCTCCGTGTTATCTCCATCCCTGGATGGAACCTCCAGCAGCTCTTTGAGCGCCAAAGCCCCTCTTTAGTCACGTCTGGGCGCTGCATTCACGTTTGGTGCCCGTAACCTGCATTGTCCTGGGCCTTTCAGAGCTCACCCGCGGCTGGCAGCCGGCCACGCATTCATACGCTTCCCCTCTTCCCGCAAGGGCCAAAGTAAATCTTTCAGTGCTTGGCACAAGAGTGCGAATTCAATAAAAAAGGGGCTTCAAACACGTCTGAGATGGCTTGTCCCTACACAGACAGGGAGCAGCGAGCTCTCTGAATGCTCTTTGTGGTGCAGCTCTGCCTGCAGATAAATGCAGATAACCCCAGCAGCGCTGAGAGCCCGGGCTGGGGAGCAGTCACCTGCCAAGAGGGCATGGAGATACCTCCAACAGGGCATGGAAACACCTCCACAGGCTGGGACCTGTAAGAGGGCATGGAGATACCTCCAACAGGGCATGGAAACACCTCCACAGGCTGGGACCTGTAAGAGGGCATGGAGATACCTCCAACAGGGCATGGAAACACCTCCACAGGCTGGGACCTGTAAGAGGGCATGGAGATACCTCCAACAGGGCACGGAAACACCTCCAACAGGGCATGGAAACACCTCCACAGGCTGGGACCTGTAAGAGGGTATGGAAATAGCTCCACAGCCCTGCTAGGAGGGGCTGGGACCTGCCAAGAGGGCATGGAAATGCCTTCACAGCCCTGCTCCGAGGGGCTGGGACCTGTAAGAGGGCATGGAAATACCTCCACAGGCTGGGACCTACCAAGAGGGCATGGAAATAGCTCCACAGCCCTGCTAGGAGGGGCTGGGACCTGCCAAGAGGGCATGGAAATGCCTTCACAGTGCTGCTCCGAGGAGCAGTCACCTGCCAAGAGGGCATGGAAATACCTCCACAGGTTGTGAGCTGCTGCTTTTCCAGCAGCTTCCGCCAGGCACTCAAAGTTCCTCATGTTCTTTTTGGGATGTGGAGCTCCATGATGTTCTGTGTCGCTGTTGTATTGAGCGTGGGAAACACGTTCCCTGTGAAAATTTAAAAAAATTTAATAAAGGACAATGTAGGAGACAAGGACCACAAAGCAAAAATGTAAAAAGGTTAATAAAGGACAATAGGAGACAAGGATCACAGAGCAAAGGTGACTGGGTCAACCAAGACCACTCTTATCTTCA
Source organism: Motacilla alba alba (assembly GCF_015832195.1). Classification (NCBI taxonomy): domain Eukaryota; kingdom Metazoa; phylum Chordata; class Aves; order Passeriformes; family Motacillidae; genus Motacilla; species Motacilla alba. Next base: position 2,908,456 of record NC_052036.1, on the reverse strand, counting down.
GATAAGATTCCCTTAAATACCTTTTCCCTTCCATCAGCCTGTTGCATATTCATAAACAATCATGCATAGTAAACTTTTTCCCAAACTAGTTTACATATTTTCACTGGTCCCTCCTTGGGTCTGCCTTTTTGGAGCATGTGGATTCCTTGGTTGTGGTTTTAGTCCATTTTTATCACCATCTTCAGTTTTGGGACTTGATCCACACTGAGTTCAGACAGTGAGTGCTGATGGCTGGCAGATCTGTACAGGTGGCCTCATCCTGTGTTCATTGGATGTTATCCCATCCAGGCAGGCATTTTGACACAAGCAGCTACTTCACTAAGCTTAATTAACAACAGAAATAAAAACTATATCTTTAGAACAAAGTTACTTTAACACCACACATATAAAACCCATGTTAATATTTGCAAAAAGCCAAAATTATAATATGCATAAGATAGAGAAATAAGGTGACACAGAGACTCCTAGGTCTCAGAAGGCTGATAGTCCCAGTTTATTAAAACCCACACACTTTTATAGACCATTAGATACAGGTGGACCTGATTGGTCCTCAATCAATACCCCTCACACCACCCTTCTGTAAACATTCTCATGAGACAACAGCACCAGCCGCGAAGATGAAGAATTGTTTTAATTCCTTCTCGGAAACTTCCCAAAACCTCACAGAGCAATGCCTGGGAAAGTCTATCTGACTTTCTTTGACCAGTTCTCAGCATCCATGTGGGGGTGCCAGTTGTGGGTTTCTCTGGGTCTGGACTGAAGGCACTTGAGACAGTAGCTCATGTTCAGACTCAGGTGTTTATTATTTCTTAGCAGTGAAACAGTCTCACCACTGGGAGTTCAGCAGCTTTGCATCAGAAGGCACAAAATGGCCAACAATCTCTTGTTCCAAGGTCTTTTAACACTAAACTGTCCAATGAAGAGCTGACACCTGGATTATTTCCCCTTTTAACCCAATAACTGATCCCACAGAGCCCCAGTGTGGGCTTTGCTGCCCAATTACAAAACGCCACCCAAACCCATGGAGAAGGAGGAAGAAGCAGCATGAAGAAGAAACCCAGGATGACACCCTGTGCCCTCCATCTTGCTCCCATCCCCAAAACACTAAACATCCCAGAACCTCAATTTCTCCCCAAGTGATGCACCTACACTGCTCTCTGTAATCTATTCCACACTTTTGTGGGTTCCAGTCTGTCTTGCAGTCTGGGAAACTTTGTCCATGAATGAGGGAGGGTCAGAGTCAGTGCTGCCCTGGGGGTCAGGGCACCCCAGAGCAGAGAGAGGAATATTCCCAATGCCCTGGGTTTCCACACATCCACAGCTCTGAATGCCCAGGACCAGGAATGCAGAGCCCGGGGTGCTTTTGGTGTGGGAGGTAACGAGCTCCTCATCCCCGGGTGCATTTTGGAAGCACAGTGCGAATCTTTCTGGGATTCCTCCTGCCATTCACTGGGCTTTTCTATAGAGCCCAAAGGCTTTGTGCCCGTGGCTTTGTGTTGCAAAGTTTTGCAGCTTGTGGGAGTCTGCATCGCTTCATTTTGGCTGATGGCACTTTGTGCCGAGGGTTTCAGCAATTAGGAAAGGCTCTGGTGAAGAAAAGAGAGGAATTTTGGAAAGGGAAAGTAGGGGGGAATCAGAGGAACGATTCCTGAATGTACCTCTACGTGTGCGTGTTTATGCATGAATTCATCCTGCCGTCAATGTTATCACAGGGAAAACAGCTCATCTCAAAAATATAGGGATTTTAGAGACTGCTGAAGCGTTTTGTTTAATGTTCTCCTGTGGCTGGTTCGAGCTCTGGGATAATTTCACCTTTCTTCCTGGAAAGATAACAAAACCTTTGTGTGCGTGTGGTGGGTACTGAAGTCACCTCATGTGAATCACAGCTGTACAACACTCACAGGTTACCTCCATCCCAATTTTTTGACACTCTGACCACTCTTCTTATCAGGGATTCAACAAGGAAATGCTGTTTCCACAGAAAGATGGAAGGAATGCCTGCAGAAACAGCATTTTGTGAACACCTTCACCGGGTACAAACGGGATCTGAGGGGGGTTCTCTGCCCAGGACAGGGTTTTGGAATGAGTTGATCTTTAAGGTCCTTTCCAACCCAAAACATCCCGGGATTCTGGGATTCCCTGTCTCCAGGACACAGAGTGATGATTCAGCTGGAAAAGCTCACTGGGTGTTTGTTTGGTGTGTTTGGGGAGAATGTTTTGTCCAGTGTGTGATGAGAAATTAGCCAGGTTAAATTACTTTCTGTACGCACATAAAAATATTAAAACTGCTAAATAATTGGGAAAAACTTTAGGAATGTTAAACTATGAGAACAGAGAAAGGTTTGTGCACTTCAGGTGAACGTGAGAAACCTCCGTGGCAGGAGGATCTGCTTGAACCTGGTATCTCTCCTTTTTTTTTTTTGCTCTGTCCCCTTCCCTGACTCTCCTTAGTGAGGCTCAACCCCTGGATTTATTCTCTGTGTTCACCGAATCCCCTCAGTTCAGTGGGCACCTCACACTGACTTCTCTCCAAAGTCTGCCCTAATAAAGCTGGACTAAATGGGGACATTTCCTGGCTGCAGCAGCAGACAACAGCAGAGAAGTGAAAAAAAATTATTATTTGTATATTCCTTACATCTTCATCCCGAGGAGTTCGGTGCTCCAACACAGCCACGCTCAGGGAGAAGGAAACAGCAAAGAGGGAGAGGCAGGATTATCAACCAGCTCATTCCGTGGCATTAATTATTGCAGGATAAATATCTGTTTTCCTTACAGGAAGGTTTAACTTTCATTTAGCAGCCATTATCTCCAAGGATCCCGAGGAGGCCAGGACACGGCAGGGCCGTGCAGCCTGGATGTTGTTATGTATTTATTAAGTTGTATCAGGGCCCATTTAGCAGCAGCTCTGCAGTTTATCACGTAAATATCGAGTGCCAAATACAAAAGAGAAGAAAATAGCAACATAAAAAATTTATCTTTGGGGGGAGGAGAGGGAGAAAGGGAGAGAGAATGGTGCTGATAATGTGATTGTGCCTTCAGCAATAGTGGCTAATATCCTTCTGCGAGGGGTGGTGTGAAAATATTCCTGGGCTGGGGGAGGAGGAGGAGGAGGAGGAGGAGAGGGGAGCTGAGCTGGTGTTTGTTTGTTTTAAAGTGTATTCTGGTTGCAGGCTAGGTCAGCGGGTGGCCAGACTGAGAAAATGAGTCCCCCGGGCTGTAATAATTGTAACTGTCAGGGAAAAAAAGTCAAGGTCTTAGATAGCAGTGGTCTGCTCTGACTTCTGACCATGGAGAAATATAGATGAAAACTATTGCCTGGGGCACTCAGCAAAGAAACCAAGAGGTTTTTAACTCGTGGTGGCTTGTGCTTATGAATTGGAAAGCCCATTTTGCACCTTTTGTATTTTTAGGATTATTTTCATTTGCAGGATAAATGAAGCTCGGGGTGTTCCTTCTCCTGATGCCCAAATTTGTGATGCAGTGAATTTCTATTGCCTGAGCAGCTTTGCATTTCTCAGCCCCAAACAGCACTGAGGTTTATCTGTGATCTTTTAGCAGTGGTTATTCACAAGGAGAGCCTGAATTTGATTCTCTCTTGCACTCCCCATTTATCTGAGTGGTCCAGAGCTGCCTGGCATGGATTATTCCAGAACTACACACTGGTAACTCCACTGACTTCCACAAAAATATTCCAAGGATAAAAGCAGTGGGAGAGAGGGGTTGAAAAATGTAAACCACATGAGATTAAACCTTGCAAAAAGGGAGAGGAGGGTGAAAAAACCCATAAACCTTGTTCCTTCTTTTTCTTTTTTTTTTATTACACAGCCAAGGATCAGTAACTAACAGGTCAGGGTTTTGTGAATCATCCATTTGGCCTTTGTTTAGGGCAGAGTGGGAGCTCTTCTGAAAACTTGCTCAAAACCTGAGCCCAAAAAGTACCATTTTAGTTGTCTCTTAGGCAATACCAGGCACATTCCCTGCTCCAGCTGGGAGGGAGGTGCCAGTTCAGCCCAGCCACTTCCCTTCCTTAGGCAGGGCTCAGCTGAGCGCAGCAGCGGCTGAAAGCAAAGCTCGGAGCCAGCACTGCAAGGTTTGGAGACCTTGGACTTGTTTCTATTTGCATGGGGTGAAAACAAAATCATCCTTGCAGTGGCAAAGCTCACCCGTGTCCGGTCACCTCTTCCTTCAGTGTCCCTTTGTCTTTGGCTGGAGAAAAAACTCTGATGCCCAGAAGCTTCCTCATCAAAATCTGTGTCCTTCTGCAGAATGTTCTGGCTCCACAGAAATATTATTTATTTTTCGCTGCAAAATGCTTTGTTCAAACACCCCAGCTTCTCTGACAGCCTTCTAATAGGAATTAATTAGTAAATGTAATGCCTTTCATTTTAATTAATAAGAGGAAATGGAAATATTTCTGTAGAGGGACCCAAATAAGCTACACAAACATCAAAGAGCAACTTGAGGGTGACAGCAGCATGTAAAGGTGGATAATTATTGCTGGGATGTGATTTGCTTGCTGAAAGTCACTGTAACAGTGAATTGAGTCATGTTTCTAGGCCCCATCTGTACTTTCCTCACCTTCCTCACAGCCTGTGTGTGTCCTGGGAAGAAAGCAGAGCATGTGGAAAGGAGAAATGGTGGTTGGATGTTTGGAGTAGGGAGCCAAGTCCAGCGGAGCAAACAAGAACCTGTCTGAGGAAATAACACAGCAGAGGTGGTTGTGTTCCATCATCACACAAAGAGCTCCATCATCACACGCATCACTCCCTGCTCTGCCTCCCAGCAAACCTCAGGAATTCCCATTATTTGCTGCACTTGGTGGAGAGGCAGCAGAAAGAAGAGGCAGAGACTGTGGCACTTCTTTGGGATCCTCCTCAAAGCTGCTTTGCCTCTGGCCCCAGGAAATGCTGACAGGAGCAGAGGCTCCAAACCCAGAAGGAAGCACCGGCTCCTCTGGCCTGGCTGAAACAACAGGGCCCAGACATTTCGCTGCACTAAACCTGCTGGGTTTTGGTTGGAGAAAGGTTCTTTTCCATCGTGGCACAATCTCCATGGCACTTCCATGTGAGAGTTGCTCCAGCAGCTCAGGACATCCATGAGAGCCACAATTTGCCTTAGTTAACGTTGCCTTCTCACCACCAATGGAGTTTTTTTTGGCTAATGTGAGGATTTCTACAGGGATTCCCTGCTCATGAAGATCCTGATATATATGGCACCACTATTACTCCATAATCTTTATTTTAACCATGAAATTTGGGCCCATCCCAAAGCCCTGGAATGAGGAATGTGCTCACTGGGTAAGCAAAACTCACCTGAAACACCTGCAAGCCCTGAAGCTTCCAGCTTTGGCGACAGGAGAAGGAAGCCAGAGTGGAAATCTCAGCTCTTAGGGACTTACATGACTTTGAACCTCACTGAGCCTTCATTTATGGGTTAGCTCAGCCTGGAGCCAGGCACAGCAAGCCACAGGGGTCCCTCTTCCCAGGTTTTCAGCAATTCCAGCTGGCTGCACTGTCACCTGTGCAGAAAGGAGACAGAAGTGCAGGTCTACGTGCCCAGGGCTCACAGCAGGTACCTGTGGCTCACCAGCGCAGCCGTCCCAGGGATTTTCTATTTTGAGGTGAAGGTGGAACACACAGAAGATCTCAATGTCACTGCAGGGCTGGGAGGGAGGGCTGCGAGGAGGAGGAGGAGGAGGAGGAGGAAGGCAGGAACCTTCACAACTAATGTCAATTTTCTGCATCAAATATTTTGATAATTAAACAAAGCTGATCAAGAGAGGAAAACAGCATGTCTCCAGAGCTCCGGAAGCAGAGGCCCATTAAATAGAAGAGTCAGAAAGTGCCAGAGGCGGCAGCCTCAGATTAATGGCACTCCAGTAATAGATTTTCCCAGGCACAGTCACACAGGAGACAACTACTGTGCAGCCAGAGCAGCGATGAGGCCGTTAAAGCAACAGTAACATTAAATCACCTGGTTCCAGGGGGCCGCCGATGGATGGGAGCGCATCGGCCCTGCCGCCGCCAAGGTGGAGAGTTCAATCTGCTCTCAGGCACAGGGGCTGCATCCCAGCAGTCATTCCCAGCAGGGGAAGCTGGCAGCTGGGATGGAGGATGCATATAAAACCAGCAGTGGTTGCAGAAGGAGCACAAAGATCCCTTCCTGCGATGGAGAAATAGGGATTAAGCGTCGCGGCGCGTTTGGGTTTGCGGGGACCGAGCACGGTTGTTTTGCTCTTCTCAGGGAATTCTCAAGGACAGGGTTTAGCTCCAGTGTTCCTCTCCTGACTTTCAGGGTGTGAAAATACCGTTTTGAACTTGTTTAGATGCAGCCAAAGTCCAGGAAGGGGATGGGAGGGCAGGAAATCAGCCCGGTGCTCTTATTCGCGAGTCAGTTTTATCTCAGCAGTGCCTGAGCTGATCTTCCTTGAAAAGCCCATCCTGTCTAAAGCATTTCTATCCATTTTTATAATACAATAATAACAGAAACGAGGGGTTCTCCCAAGCCCAGGCTGGCATGGATTAGAGTCCACCGCAAGAGGACTTTGCTCCCAGCTGGGGTGGATGGAAACCAGATGAAGCGGCTGAAAATCGGAAACAACTTTGAGACGTTCTTGAATCCTGATACGATCACATCACAGGGATGGGTTAAATTTATGATCTTATCTAGGGTTTTTGTTTGTAATCAATCCCAGACCCACTGGCTATCACTCACTATAAGCTTATGATTTCCTGGTGCTAACAAGGAAAAGTTGGGACATCAAACTCCAAGGGAGTGAAGCCAAGCTAGGATATTAACAGATAGGATCAGAACTGGAATGCAGCAACAACAGCAACAAAAACCCCAAAAAACAAGTCCCACACTACAAAAGGAAAGTGCCAGCCTCCTGCAGCCTCTGCATTTCAGCCTTTGTATCTTTTGGCCTGTGTTTCAGGTGTGTGCATAAACCCCATTTCCCAGGCTGAAAGATTTGGGGATAAAAGCTAAAAACACCAGAAATTTAACAGGAATACCCTGAGATCAAAGCAGAGCTTCAGTGTGGAGTACAGTTCATCCTTCATGCTGGATAGGCAGTGGGAGATGCAGCAAGATGCACTGGTTTCCTAAGCTTCCTCTGAATGAATATGGATAGGGAAATTGCAGGAGGTTTTGGCATCTCTTATTTTGATTCAAAGCCTGTTTGGATAAAATAACAGGGCCAGTCTAAGGACAGAAGAACTGCCCTTCCCTGATTGCTGTTTCCCAGCTGATCACTGCTGAACAAGGATTGGGTCTCTTGCACGTTTCCCCACAGCACATCAGCCTTTGGGGGTGTCCAGCTGTGCCAAAGACACGGCAGAATTTGGACATTTCAGCCCAATTCTGTCACCCAGCCTTGCTGGGACAGGACCCCTCGGGCGTGGAAAGGCACAGGGAGCACACACCCACCTGCACCTGCATTGTGTCACCTGTTCCCCTTTCTTAGGCTCTTCCCACACCCTTTCCTGGGTGCAGCCAGGTTCTCCGTGTATCTGTGATGAAGAGAAATGGATTTACATGTCCAGATAAAAGTGCTCCACAACAGTTTTGTTATATTAACTGATGCAGTGGATTCCCCAGCCAGGTGATTTCCAGGTGCAAATCAGGATTTGGGTGTTTAGGAGGCTTTAGGAACATCCCTGCCCTGCACTCTGCACAGCCCTTCCCACAGCCAGGAGCTCCCAAATCCACCCTGAATTGCTTTCTTCCCAACTTTGCATGGATTAGCTGGGACTAACAGTGTGACAAATCTGTTAATGTTCCAACAGGCAAGCCCTAATTTCGTCCATACCCTTCAGTCATTTTCCATATGGATGTGGAAACTTGGTTTTTTTCCTTTCACAAGCAGACTGTTAATATTTTCAATATAGGCATGAAAAGATGGTTCAGAGGGAAAAAGCTTCAATAGGAGGCATTCAGAGTGTTTCAAAAAGTAGAATTCTTGAGTAGTACCTAGGGGTTTTGTACAAAAAACAAAGATATGTGCAGAATAAGTAGAATATATAATCTTAGAGAAAGGATTTAGCAGAGGATGAACCGTAACTTATGGATCTCAAGCTCCAAACCCAATCCAAAGTTTGTTTTTTTTTAAAACTACCTGAGAATATTCAAACCTGCATTTGGCTCAGGAGCTCACAGCCAGCCCTACCAAGCTACAGCCAGCAGGATAATTCATCCCCCAAAGAAACAGAAGTGTCCCAGGGAAACCAGCAGGGCCAGGCTCTTTATCACGGATAAATCAGCTCCATAAATCAGGAGTGGCTCAGCTGAAGCCACTGGTGCTGCTCTCCTTGGGGAGGAATGGATCAGAACCACCCATTCCAGGCAGTTCTCAAAATCAAAGTGACTGTATCAGTAGCCTGGAAATTCTCCTAATTAGCCCCAAACGTGGAACAGCTAATTACCTGGGCAAGGTAATAAGGGAGAGATGGCAGAAATTGAGTGTAAAGTACGTGGAGAAGCATGAACAGCAAGTTCACACCCAGATAGGGATTGAGGAGTAACAGGCATTAAATAATAGCTATAAACTTTCATGCCTGGACATGAATCACAATATTATTTCATCCCAATTGATGCTCACAGTAGAGGTGTGTGATGTTTTTCACTCTCAGTGATGTAAAAATGGCTCCTAAAATTAGCATGGAACAGGGTTTGTGTGGAGCAAATATCCTGCAAATTTGTGCTGGTGCAAATTTGGGCCACAGATTGATGAATCTTTTCAACCTACTTGACTGCAACTTTAACTTTTTTTGACTGGCTTTAAAACCAGCTGGAGAAACATTGTGAAAGCCATGAGCTGAAGAACTCACCAATACAGATGCTCACGTCAGGGTCAATGTCCCTCCTGCCACCTAAAAAAGATAAAACTTGGGATCTGTGAATGTATTTGGGGATAAAGACACCCATAAAATCCTGAAATCACAGTGTCAGGAAACCAGGTTCCTTGTAAATCCTCAGAAGAGAAAGTGCTTGAGGATTCTTCTGTTTATTCAAGCAAACAAACTTAATAAATCCTGTTAAAGTGTTACCAAGAGTTTTGCTGCTCTACTTGAGCTTCATCCCCTCCAGCCGGAATGCTGGCTGAGGAGAGGAAGTGCCATTAACTAATGCAGAAAATAAATCCTGCTTCATTCTCAACAAATGTGGCTCCTTGATATTCCTAACAACAACAAAAAAACCCCAAACATAAGTTTGAATGATGCCATAACAGCAAAGAGACATTATACTTGATGATCCTTGGGAATCCTTTCCTGCTCAGGATATTCAGGATATTCCATGAAACTTTCTACTGGCAAAATGCAGCAATTAAATGGTAAGAACTACCTGGATACATCTTCCTTCCTGAATTAATCGAGAGGCTTTTGAAAAGCACATCCTGAGGTTAATTATATGGCTAATTAATGGGTCTGACACACAGGTCAGGCCCTGGCACAGGGTGCCCAGAGAAGCTGTGGCTGCTCCATGCCTGGAAATGTCCAAGGTCAGGTTGGACAGGGCCTGGAGCAGCCTGGGATTGTGGAAGGTGTCCCTGCCCATGGCAGGGGATGGAATGAGATGATCTTTAATGTCATCACTCTGATAAGAAGGAAACTCCCAACACTTGTAGCCATTTGAGTTATGCTGAAATATTTCAGTTGTCACCGCTGAAAAGGGTCAATTTGTGCTTCCAGAGGTGCTATTCTGTTTTCCATCCCAGCTCCATCAGTGTTTCAGAAACTCATTTGTTGAGCTAATTCTCAGTCAAAACTCACAGCAGAGCCTGAGCCTGGAAGCTTCCTGTGCTGAGAGACAACATCTCTGCAGTGCCTCAGGTTTCCCCCGTGCCGGAGACTGGCTGTGCACACTGAACATTCCTGTTGAACCCCAAAAAGTCCCTACCCACCCTTTAGTGAGACTGGGAGCAGCCCAAACCCCGCTCGCAGGTTCTCACCCCTGAGCGAGCCCTGCCCAGGGAGAGCTGGCCACAGCCTGGCCCCAGCTGGCCCCATTCCCCAGGCCCTGTCAGGAATTTGAGCTGCCACACAAAATCCTGGCCTTTCCCTTCCCTTTCTGTGCTTTTTGGAGTCTCTGTTTCCACAGGGTGGAAGGGACCTGCCTCTCCCTCCCCTCAACAGGAGCAGCTGCCTGCAGCTCCCACCTGAGCAATTCCTTGGGGTCACCTCCCCAAGGGAAGGGAATTGCTCAGCTCCAGCTGCTGTGCTGACCTCTCACATCACCTGGAGCTGTGTCAGGGGGGGGCTTGGCTCAATTTCAGGCAAATTTTCCTCCCCCAGAGGGGCTGGGCACTGACCAGGGTCCCCAAGGAATGGGCACGGCCCTGAGCGTCTCCAGGATGTTTGGACAACGTTCTCAGGGTGGGATTTTGGGGTCTGTGTGCAGGGCCAGGGGTTGGATTGATGATTCCTGTGGATCCCTTCCCACTCAGCACATTCTGAGTCTGTTCTTGTCGTAGTCCCTTCATTTGAGGTTGAAGGAATGGATTCTGAAAGCCAGGCCTCCCCCTGCTAACACAGCGATCTCCTGAGCTCCTGCTGATGGGCAGGGGAGGCACAAAAAGAGCAGAATCTGCTTTTCCCTGACATAATTCACAAAAAGACACCAGACAGGGGGGTCCCAAGAGCTCCATTCACAATTCCCACTTTGCTCCCCTCAGGACTTCCAGGCCTGTGTGTGGGTGGAAGTCTCCACAGGAATAAACTGAGCCCAGGGAGAATCACAACTTAAAGGCAGAAAACTCCTCTAAGCAGCCACGTTGCCTTTGGAGATGGGCAGCCCTGCTTCAGGGGGAAAACTACTGTGTGAATTGGCCCTAAAATTTCATTTTCCCTTTAAAACAAATCCCTGTGCTGGCATTTTAAGCAGGCCCTGTAGTGATTTACAACACAGAGTGACATTTCAGGAAAAAAAAAGATAATGTGGGTAATGAATTATTTGCTGATCCAAACGAACAATTGGACATACCTACTTTTGGTGGATTTAATCTTCGCCGAGGCGTTAGCTGGCAAGCATGAAATATCACTTTTCAGGGGCATTTTGGTGCATTTATGCAGGGTACAATTACATGAGGCAGCTTTATGACACATTGACTCGGCCGGGTGTGATGCAATGTAATACAACCAAAGTAATATGAGCTTTTAAATGCAACATGATGGCCAAAAAAAAAAAAAATCCATCTCAGATCTGATCTTTGTTTCATTTCGGATGCCAACTGTCATAATTCACAGTTCTGCTCACGTGAGCAGCTCTGTCAAAGCCAGTGGGATGTGCCCTCATGGAGGAGGGAGCGTCACTCAAAGAGGGGTGAAAACAAGGGGCTGAATTAGCTGCAACAATCAGGGTGAATCGTCTGGGACACAAAGAAATGAGCTGCAGTTCACAGGGGGTTGTAAAGCGCCACGTTCAGGGCTGGCACAAAGGGTGCCACGCTTCTGAGCTCTGCTCCAAAGGCAGGAGTTTGCTCCCCTTGCTGTCTTTCGCCTGCACTGAGGAGGGATTTGGGACGTGCTGAATCTCCCTGATCTATTCCTGCTCAACAAGCTCATGAGAGAAGATTTCACCCCACCCCTGATAACAAGCAACACCTGATAACACATTTCAGCACTGAGTGGGAACGGTCAGAGCCAAGGCAGATACAGGGAGAGGAGATGGATTTGTTCCTTTTTCCTGTCTCCCTGCATTTGTTTCCCCTCCTGTGAGGTATTTCAGCTCCGCGCTCCTGCCCATCAGGGCCGGACAGTAGACAGAAATGTGTCCCTTCCAATTCTAATCCTGATCCTGGGATATTTCCAACCCTTTTCCATATCCTTGATAGATAATGGTTTAATAAGCGATCTGGTTTTTATTTAAAGGGTCGGTAGTAAAACCCAGATCACATTTCTCACTTGGTGGGTTAAAAAACCGCTTACGCTCATTTCTGCAATGTAAAACGACACTATATCAAATCAAACATTTCCAGATGTGGCCAGCTTGTGGATGGAAGTGCGAGAGAAGCCAGCAGTCGTGGACAAGCCTTTCCCAGGTTTTTTTAACAGGATTGGAACCCCACCTACTGGCAGAGAGGGTTATTGTGGTGGCAAGGCAAGAACTCACATTAAAAACCACACGCTTGCAGTGAGGTCCCAAATATTTATTGATTTCCATACAGGCTGAGCATCACTCAGGTCAATACGGGCACCTCAGTGCTTGAAATTTATAGAAATCATATCTTAAGGTTGTCCTAAATTCCAGCTGCAGTGACAGACACAAGGAAAAGCACAAATATCACTTTAAAGCTGATAGGTGTTGCCAACGCTTATGGTACTTCAGAAAAATTCAGTGTGGGTAAATAATCTTGGTTTTAATTTAGATAATGTGGGTCAAATCAGCTTTGTTTAGCAGATTTTCTAAACAGATTTAACAGATCTTGTTTAGTTAATGATCCCAAAACTCTGTAGTTTTATATTTTGGTTTTATATTCTAGGAAGGCAGAGGGATGAAATAAGTGATATCCCTCTGCGTTATGCTTCTCGTGGGAGATCAAAAATTAAGACAGAAATTAGACTGAAAAATCTCATTCTAAGTGCCCACTCCTGAATTAGACAACTTAGAAAGGAAAAGTTCTTGTATTTCACTTAGAATTAACTAAAAAACACCCCATCACTTCCTGTGCTACAACTTTCTATAAAAACAAAAATGAGCAAACCCATTCCTGCAGACCTTTTCTGCAACCTTGGGTCTTGTTAAAACAGCTCAATTAGCAGCCTGAAAATTTACATTTTAACACATTCCAAAGCCGTGTAAGTTTAAAGAGAAGAAATTCACAGAAAGCAATTTTCTAGCACTAGAAAGCAATGTTTTAGCATTCCCAAATGAGACAATTTCCACTTGCAGCCAGAGCAGCAGAGCCCATTCCAAAGGCAGAAAGTCTGCACCTCGTGTTGCTCCATGGTTGCTGTTTAATTTGCATCAATCCCAAATGCCCCAGGTTTGATTTCACCACCCAACAAAATGTGTCGCAACAATTTCTCTCTGGAAATCCCAAGCAAAGACTGAGGAGAGAGCGAGGAGAGGGTGGTACAGGAAAAAAAAAAAATCACCCATTTCCAAAGGGATTCATAGAAAAATCACTCTGGCTCTCCAGGGTTTAATGAAACTATTTCAATTTTTGGGGGAGCAGAACAGTAAAAAGCCTTTTAGAGTTCCAGGTGTGCTTGGAGATGTGCACTTTTATCCTTGCTTTGGGTTTAAGTGTGTAAAGGAGGAGTTTCTGCAAGGTTTGCCCCTAAATCTCCATTGAAAACACACAAAGGTGCCCAGTTCTGAGCAAATGATGGAGTGGGAGCAGTTCCCTGACAGCTCCTTCTGTCACTATTATCCCTTCTGCAGAGAGAATCCAGACCTGTCTGCCCCTGGAATGGCACAGGAGGAAAAAGTCCTGATGAAAGAAGAGAAATTGAGCTATTTGTGGCAGCTGGAATATGAACCAGGCATGTCCAAATATGAAGAAAAGCAATTTTCTGTCCTGGGACAAAGTGCTGAGAAGAGGTTTCCACAAATCAGAAGGAGTTGGAAAGGTTTTCCTTGCTGAATTGATAACAAAAGGATAAATTAAAGTTGTTTAAGGACAAATTAAAGCTGTTTGGATGGGGCTGAGGGAGAGCCACCCCTCCCCTCCACGTGCAGGGAAAGGAGATGTTCAAGCTCAGAGGGAAGTGTCAGCCCCTGAGAGTTTCTGCTGCATTTGGAGAAAATTATCCTTTTAAAAGTTGCATTTCCAGCACATTTGGAGTGGAATGGCAAACAGGGGATAGTTGTACCTGGCCAGAGAGGGGACACAGCAGGTACCATCTGTACCAACCCTCCCCTGCCCCTCCTGGGAGCCCATGCAGCTGGACTGAGCTTAACAGAGCTTGTTCTGAATAAAAAAAAAAAAGCATTTTGCATCAGCACTGGGTCTGCTTGTCCTGCTATCTGCTGTGATCAAAGAGTGGAAACAGCTGCATGTCTCAGCTCCCTGGCAATGAAAGCTGCAGCAGATCTGCTGTGTCCCCAGGCTGGGGAAAGAGCAGCACAGACTGGGAGAGGGAAAAGCCAGCGAACACCCAGGCTGTGTTTAGCCACACTCCACGTCCTCCTAAACTGCAATCTCTTAAGTGCCACTTACTCAATTAATCCAAGCTCTTCTACTTTAAAAGCCAAGCTGTAACATATTTAAACAGCTCAGAAACCCTACCCACCAAGCCCTGCTCTGTATCTGATCCATCAGCTGCAGCAGTGACTGTGCATTAACTAAGAAAGCCCGAGGTTTGATTAACGCTTCCACTGCCACTTTGCTGCTGCTCATTCCTGCTGGAATCCTGCTAAGGCTGCAATTTCTCAGCTTTTTTTAGCGGGGTGGATCTCATCTCAGCAGGGACCATCGTTTGGACCAGCTCCTAGAACATCCTTGCAGCAGCTATAGTAACTATTTTTATAGGCAAGTTTTATTAGGAAAGTATTTTAAATGGCCTTTGAATGCAATTTAGCAGCTGGAAATGAGGCAGTTTGCCAGCATCATGTGAGCAGACAAGCTGGGGAGCACCAACAAGTGCTACCAGAGATCCTCAGTCCCCTCCAGGCTGGGCATGAAAACCCACAAGAGTTCAATGAGCCAGAAGGTTCCCTTAAACTGCACATGCCTGCAAGGCTGAGCTCTGCTGTTCCCAGGTCTCTCACTAAAAATGACCCGACTTTTGGAGGCCTGAAGGACATATTTAGAGCTAAAATAGGTCTGGAAGGGGTGGTTTTGTTACACAGAGGATGTCAGCTCACCATAAATACAGGTAAGGGCATCAGCAGCACCACTTGGATTTCTCACGAGTGTGAGTTCAGTGCTTGGTCCTCAACAAACATTCCAGGGTATAAAATGAAGTGGCCCAAACGCACAGGCCCCAGCACATTGACCTTCTGCCACACGAAGAAGCAGGAAAAGGCCTGGATTTAGAAAACTGCTGAGCAGACACGAGGTCCTGGTGCTGCAGCCAGACTCCTGCACGTGGCCACGGCAAGGAACCAGATTGGCACCGCCGGGAGCAAGCAGATGACTGAGAAAGCAAAAAAACAAACCATGAAAGAGCTGGAGACCCAGTTCCAATCTCAAACCATGCTGGCACAGTCCTGTGGGGGGTTACTGTGGTTTCAACTCATGCAAATAGGAGTGGAAAGTGGCCTCCAGTAGGAGCGCACGCTGAGGGAAAAGGCAGCTTTGCTTTTAGACATGACTCCAATTGTAAAGTCTGAGAGTCAATTAAGCTTTGCTTTCTCCATATCTCCTTCCAAATAAAGGCTCAGCTTGTGTGCTAGGCATTTTGAAAAATAAAATCAAACAAAATCATACATTTGGCAGGCCCTGGGCATTCCTGCTACTAAATTGTTCTGTGCTTTATGCAAAATCTGAGTGTATTAAATACAGAGAAGCGGAGTAGCCCCTTTGACCAGTGTCCAAGTGTTTAGAACTGTTAAATGTGAGTTTCACCCGTGTTTACATGTGGAATGGAACACAGCCACTCAACCACAAAATGTTCCCAAAGCAAACATCCAAAACCTGGTTGCTGGCAAGGGACACTGACAGACTCGCCTGAAACCAGTCATTCACAGGATGCCAAAACAACAGATTACCACTGGGAAGGAGTGAGCCAGGTTATTTTCTTACCTCCAGGGAAGAGGCCATGGCAAGTGACAGGAAACAGCGACTGGCAAAGCAGAGTGTGGGCTCAGGGGGGTTGGCTGGATGGAGAAGGAAGGCTGGGGTTACTCCAGGTGTGCAGAAGAGTGACCATGACACAGGAAAGTCCCCACGTGCCAAGGGTGTGTGTGAACCTCCTGAAGTGCAGGGGGAATGTTCTGCTAAGTCAAGGCTGGCTAAGCAAGAGAATCACAGAAAGGAAGAGAGTCACAGAAAGCAAGAGAATCACAGAATGGGTGGGGCTGGACAGAGCCTTAAAGCTCATCCAGGAGCACCTTCCACCGTCCCAGGCTGCTCCAAGCCCCACCCAGCCTGGCCTTGGACACTTCCAGGGATCCAGGAGCAGCCACAGCTTCTCTGGGCACCTGCGCCAGGTGTCCTCTCCCTCCAGTTCTGGTGAACAGTCCCTGTTCATCTTCTCTGTGGCTTCTTCAGGTCCTGGAAGGTTCAAAGAGGTCTCCACACAACCTCTTCTTCTCGAGGTTGAGCAGCCCCAACAACCCCAGCCTGGATAAAGAAGTAAAGCAACAGAGGGAAAAGTGAACAGAAGGAAACTCCAGCAGGACACAGCAGCTGCAGATGTTTGTCAGAGGGGAAGGTGGGATCAGGAGGTGACCTGTGTTCCCTCAGACACAGGTTTTTGTGACAGCCCATGCTTGTCTGCCCCTGGCTCGTGTCACCGTGGGTCTGTGCTTATTCAGAGAAATGGAAATGCACCCTTGGAGCTGGCACACAATGGAAAGAGCATAGCAGCGTGCTGAGATCCGCCTCTGGGGTGTCGCAAGAGGGGAGAAATCTATGAAATAGGGCAAGAAATTACAAAAAATATGTGAGCAACAGCTCGGGACACAGCTGGGAAGGATCCTTCCAAGGTCCCTCCAGGATCCTTCCAAGGTCTTTCCAAGGTCCTTCCAAGGTCCTTCCAGGATCTTTCTAAGGTCCTTCCAAGGTCCTTCCAGGATCTTTCTAAGGTCTTTCCTAGGTCCTTCCAAGATCCTTCCAGGATACTTCCAAGGTCCTTCCAGGATCCTTCCAAGGTCCTTCCAGGATCCTTCCAAGGTCTTTCCAAGGTCCTTCCAGGATCCTTCCAAGATCTTTCCAGGATCCTTCAAGTGACACAAGTTTTAGGGTGACTTCAGGAGACTCTGCTCTGTGCTGAGGGATCCACCTGCCCCTCTGGCATGTTCCAAGCTTTTCCCACACCTGCACAACCCACAGGAGTTCTGCCCCTTAAAACAAAAAGTCAAGGCCAATTTCTGCCACCTCCAGCCTCAAGCCCTGCTCCCACCCACCCATCTGAGATTTGCAGCTGGCAGCACAGCCCAGGCTGTGCCCTGTGCCCCGTCCCACCCCTCTGAGAGCTGGGCCGTTGCTAACAAAGCCCCAAATACCAGCCAGCTTTCCTTTCCTCCTGCATGTTAACACCTCCCCACGAGCTGAGTGATCCCTGCACGCACCAAATTCGTGTTTTTATTCTGCCTGTGCATTGACACCTTGTTGCCTGAGCCGTGTTGATGGGTTGCAGGTGCCCCTCACTATGAAACTGGCCAACAACCCACTCACAAATTTGCTCCACTTGTTAATATCAAAATCAGATGGCCAATGCCTCCCCTAAATTGGTTCAGGCTTGAGGTACTGCTGCTTCACAGTAGGAAGAGTGTTCCAACAGGCTTTCTGCAGGACCTGCTATTTATGGTAAACACTCCACTTTGTTGAAATAACATAAAATTTTGAGATAAACCCATTCTAGACAGGGAAAAGTTAAAGTGCCACCGTCTCTGCTTTGCAGCTTTGCAATAACTTGTGTCTGCAGCTGCCTCGTGGGGCTGGGGAAGACCTGAGCACCACATGTTCTCTGCTTAGCGCTTGCAATCCAAGGAAATTTCTTTATTTTCTGGCTCTGCTGGGTTATGAGGCCGTCTGGGCAATGTCAGGCAGGGTTCTGCCTCTGATGTTTGGGACAATGTGAACTCTGTGGGACTCAGGCTGCAAAGAGTGGTGGAAATTTTGCAAGGTTCTGAAGATTCATGGCTTGCTGAGCCTGGAAGGGTGGAGGGGAATATTTGCTGGTACCCTTTTAATTAGCAAAGGAGAGAGGGAAACTCTCTTCAAACTGTAATTGTGGGCTGAATTTTTATATGGATTGGCAAAAGAAATAGTGATTATTCCATTCTCCAGCATTCATTTACAGGTCCCAATTATGATCCCTGGGGAGTTCAGCCACCATCAAAATAAACCCAAAGAAGCCCTCAAAGACAAAACATTATCCCAAACACTCCTGACGAGCTCCTACTCCTTTCATACTTTGTTGTCTGCAAAATATTTTAACAGGTGGACTGGCAACGGTGTGCAAAGTGATTTGAACCCAGAATTTTTTGGGTTTTTCAGGAGATAAGCACAAAGCTGGGCTCCATTACCCCGCAGTGACACAGAGGGCTGGAGTTGTTATAGAAACTGAGTCCCTTGCCAGAGATGCAGGCAGGAAACATGGTCGCTGTAAGAGCCAGAGCACCCAGCCAGAGCTGAGGAATTTGTCTCTTTTCTGCCAACTCCTCGCATGGAACAGAAAAATAAAGTAACATGAAACATGGCCCTCGGTGCTGGCACAGACCTAGGAAGGAGACTTTGCCAGCCAAGGCTGTTTCCTTCCTCTAAAAAAAGTGACCACCCTATTTTCTGATCATTAAAATATGTGCCTTTGTTGTACAGACTGATTTGCAGGTTTGTGGCCATCCCAGTTATGCTCAGAGAAGCAAATAAAAATGATGGAATTACCCCTGTTCTTTAACAATAATTCCAATGAGCAGAGGTCTAGGGAAATAACCTGTGGGACAGAGCTCAGCTGGCCCCAGAAGATCATTTATGATGTGCCATGGCTACTGTAAATCCAACTGGAGCCATCTGTGGTTGTGAGTGTCAGTGAAAGGCATCTGAAGTCTGTGAGATTTCCCTGGAAATTCTATTCTCATGTCAAAAATGAACAAAAAAAAAATAGGAAGCGTGTGTGATTCTGCAATTAATAGCTACTTTAAAAGGAGAAGTTTACATGGCGTATTTATCTGCTTATTAAAAGAATTCCTTGGAATGTGCTCCAAAGAATGAGTGACACTGACTGCTCCAGGATATCCCCTTAATCCCTCTCAGAGAACCTGTGGCTTCCCTCCACGAGCACATTCTTCAAAGCTTTGGCTGAGATTCCTTCCATCTACATTTTACATGTTCAGGTTAGGAGCAGATACATTCAAAGGCCACGAATTTACTCTTTGCTGGCAGCAGACTGGGGAATCTCATTTGGGATGAGTTCAGCCCTGGATTCAGGGAGTTGTTTGAACCCTAAATGCCAGGCAGGAAAGCAAAGGGAGAATTGGAGGAGCGGAATCATTATCAGAACAAATCAGCTCAATGCTGAGCTGCTAACAACGTCATAAACCAAATGTGAGCATCTTCCAGGGGGATTTTCCCAGAATAATGGCACTGCTCATGAAGGCCACCCCAGAAGTTGATGGTTTACGGTAGTTGAAGTGGGATTAGCCCTCATGAAAGACTCAGGAATACTTTTTCTCAGTGAAAGTTTACAATAATATTTTAAAGACTCTCAACCAACACCCACACTTAAGCTTTGAAAACAGATAATGCATTTTTAATGGGATTGCACATCTGACAAGGAATTTGACTAATTCCTCTGATAGCAGACAGCTTCCTCCCCATAATTCATCTCAAAAGGATCAAAAACCCAAACACTCCCTGCCATCTTTGGAATGGCCCCCTCCGCCCCGGCCTCCTGGAAAGGATCAGATCAATTCCAGCAATTCAGTGGCAGGAGAAAGGAGCCACAGATACCTGACCTCCCCTTGGTCTGTCCTACCAAAATAAGGGCTGGAGCTGAGCAGGGAAAGAGGGAAAAGCCTGGAGGACAGGAGGATGTTGGGCTGCTGACACTGAGCCCATTGTTCCCATTTGGCCACCAGTGCTTTGCCTCTCCCCGTGCTGGTGCAGCTTCCAAAACCTCCAGAGCTGTTTGAATCCCACCAGGGCTTTGTCTGGGAACTGCCAGGGATGAAGCACTGGGAGGCGGCTGAATTGGAGGTGGTTTAGAAGGAAAAGCATGTGAGCTTTCTTCAGCTTTGTTATGATTTGCCCAAATGAGGATTTCCTACTCAAAAGTGTGTGTTTTGCCCTTCTCCAGAGGAGGGGACCCTCCAGTGCTGGCCACAATCACAGGGCTGTGCCTTTAACACCACTCACAGCATAATCCCTTGTAGATGCTCCACAGCACAAACCCCAGCCAGGTCTGTCAAGGCATTTTTAGCATTTGTTCTGTTAAAAAACAAGAAAAAAAAACCCTGAGGTATTAGGGTGCACTAATCTTTAGAAAGGTTAATTTATTCATAGGGATTTTGACAGAGATGTATGGCTAGGCTGGAGTCCCAGGCACTTCTTCCCAAGGGGAACTGCTTGTGCAGAGCCTGACAGGAGGAGAGAGAGGCTTCAGAACAGCCCCAAACCACATCAGAGAGGGGCTCCCAAGTGTTCTGAGCATTGCACTCGCTGCGAGCAGCCCCTGCTGCTCCCCCTGCTCCCACCAAACCTCAGCTGCCTGTTGATGCACCCTGGAGACCACAGCCACAGGAGCTCCAGGCAGCAAAAGCAGCTCTATCCCTCCCAAAAATCCTGGATGCTGAAGCTCTTTCCCCTTTTAGAGCAGGTGAAAAGGCAGCTCAGGGTGGCGTGAGCTGTGTCAGCACACGGGGCTGCCTCGGGGAAAAAGAGCTCTTCTTTCAGACATCTCAGCCCAGGCTCTTTTTGGCTCTCCACAATAATATTTTGGATTTCCAGGCAGCATTTTGATGCTTGTTCTCAGATTGATGTTAGCAAGACTAAATGAAATGTGCTTTTCTGGGTATTCGGGGATCTCTTCTCCAAAACCACCAGACTACAAATCTGTGGATGCTCCAACAGGAGACATCTGCTAAAATAAACTGTATCCTTGAAACAAACACATTATAAAGGCAGGGAGGCATCACTCTAAGGTATCTGATCATGTCCTATTTTTTCCCACTGGGAACAGAGTCTACTCCATAAAAAGATTAGAATCTCTTTCCCATTCTAAATTTAGGCAGAGAGGATGTGGCAGAAACCAGCCAAACCTTGTCTCTGCAGAGGCCTCTGGGACCTGTCAGGACACTGCAGGAAGCCAGCCTGATAACTGATTTGGCTGCTTCTTTTTAATTTGCTTGGAGTCTGTGCAATTAAAACTAAAGTTTCCACGGGCTGTGGAAGGACAGAGCCAATTTGTGACTGCCCTCCCCTTCCTGCAGCAATTCTTCAACGTCAGGAACACCTGAGCTGATTCTTTCAGGCTCTTGACCCACAAAGCAACTAAATCCTGCTGGCAGGTGGGAGGGAACCACATCCCTGGCTGTCCTGGTGAGGATGCAGCCAGCAGAGCCCGGAAAATGAGCCCTTCCCTCTTTTCCCGTTAGGTTTGGGGCACTGTGCCCAGTTTGGGGCCATCAAAGGACCGCAGGACCAAAGGACAGGGGCTGGAGAGGGACTTAGAGGAGCACTGGGCAGAGGGGACTCCTCTGGGCACAGGGAGAAGGCAAAGGGGAGCCGAGGTCTGAGATGGGATCCTCTGAGCTGAGGATGCAGAGATGGCAGCAGGCTGTCCTTGGAGGAGAGGGGTGACAGTGTGAGGGCACTGCACACCAGCTGGAAGGTGCAATTTCCAAATACACACCAGGACAGCAATCAAACACCAGAACAGGCTGCCCAGAGAGGTTCTGCCCGCGGGGGTGTTCAAGCCATAGCCCTGAGCAACTCGACCTCAGTGGAGCTGCTTGCCCAGCAGGTTGGAACAGAGGATCTCCAGAGCTCCATTCCAGCCAGGGCTCTGGAATTCCATGATTTCTTTCAGTGGCTTTCCCTGACACATGAAATGCCTCACCACTGGGAGTTGTGCATATTTGAACTGTGCTGTAGCAAAGCAACCTCTTATTCCCACCAAAAAAAAAAAAAAAAAAAAAGAAAAAGAAAGAAAAAAAAGAAAAAAGAGGGTTTTGCCTGAGCTGCCTGTGCAGAGCCCTTGGCTGGACCAGGATCTCAACCCAGCAGGGCACAAACCAGCTCTGAGTGAAGAGCTCACCCCAGAGCTCCCACCTCCCTCCTCACACTAAGTTTTTCCATCAGTCTCTTCTTATTTCCACTCCAAACACTTCCCAACATCTCCCCCAGCAGCAAAATCAGAAATGGCTCATCTGCAGCTCACCTGGTTTGGTCTCCACCTGCATTTCTGGCACTGCAAGGGACAAGGGACCAGCTCAGCTTGCCTGAGCCAAAAGCAATAATGCTCTGCTGACCAGAGCTAGTTAACTGCTAGTTTAGATTATTAACCTCTTGCACTTAATGAGAGTCCTGAGGCTGCTTAAGCCACAAGACTGAATTTCCCCTAACCACAAACATGGAATCCTCATTAATATGAATCCAAGACACTTTCCCAGGAAGAAATAATTTGTAGAATGTAGAATCTACCCAGAAGCAAACGATGCTGGATTTAGAAGTATGCTTGAAACTTCTGCAGTTCAGTTTAATTTGTCCCCAAGGACAAGGAGGAAGGTCTGGATCACGAAATGGATTTTTATTTTTAATTGCCAGGTGTCACCAGACTTTAGCAAGAAAGATTTCTGATGTTTTCCCCAACACCCCCAAATACTTGTAATTATTTTCTGGGGAATATTACTTGAAAAACGATCCATTTCTAACTGAATTTAAGCCCGTGTTATGCAAACAGTAAACCAGCTTGTTTGAAAGTAATCTGTACCCAAGGGCTAGCAGAGGAATAAAAATAAATAAAGTATGAGAGGTTTTACAAAACCACAGACACCACCAGGTTTTCCAGGTCTAAAGGAAGAAAATCTCGTTCTGCAGGCTCCCTTTTACATCTTGGCAAGTGGGAGTTTTTCAGATGCCTTACAATCGATCCCCAGGCCGGGTTTCGCAGCCATCAGCACCTGCTCCCTCTGAAGCGGAACGTGGCCGTGTCCAGCAGCAAAGCAGCGAGGACAGGAAGCCAAATTTATTGCATTAATTTGGAACTACAGCAGGGAAGGGCTTGGCAGCACAGGGCCACTCAGAGAATTCACAGAATTCACAGAATCACACAATGACCAGGTTGGAAGAGACCTTCAAGATCACCGAGTCCAACCCAGCCCCAACCCCTCAACTCAACCCTGGCACCCAGTGCCACATCCAAGCTTTGTTAAACACACCCAGGGATGGGGACTCCAGCACCTCCATTCCAGAACTTTATCACTCTTCCTGTGGAAAACTTTTTCCTAATATCCAACCTGTATTTCCCTTGATGTAGCTCGAGGCTGTGTCCTCTCGTTCTGAGAAAGAGCCCAACCCCACCTGAGCTCAGCCACCTTTCAGGGAGCTGTAGAGTTGTCACTCAGTTGGGGGTGTCACCACTGCTCAGCACAACACCCAGGCTCTGGGATCTCCTTTATGGCCACAAGTGGTCAAAGCTCCTCTGTTTCCCTGGATGCCCAAAGTGACTGGGTGCTGTCAGGACCATCAGCCCCATCCTCCCGAGCTCCTGCAGCGGTTCCTGTGATGCCTCAGGTTTAGCTTTTCTATTTTCAGATTCTGTACTGATGCCTCAGGTTTTAGCTTTTCTATTTTTCAGATTCTGTGCTGCTTTAGTGTGTGGGTCTGGGCTCCATCTCAGGGGATGGCGAGTCCTGTTCACAGAGCAGGGAGACAAAACAGTTCCTTCTCTAGCTGAGGACCAAGGACAAATGATCCAAATCTCAGGCCAAGAGCATCAACAATGTGGGCTGAGGAGAGAAAACAAGCAGGACAGGACCTCATGGGCTAAAGCTGTAATTAGACATTAGCTCCAATATGCAAATGGAGCAGAACTTATAAAAGTGAGATTGATCGATCATCCATTGATCAATCATCCAATTTTTGTGGCCATTTTGGGTTGAGCTGCCCAAGGTTGATCTATTGAGACCTCTTCATAAATCTCTGCTTTATTCTTTAGCTCTGTCTAGTCTCTGACCTGGGTCAGCCTTCCCAAGGCATCACCTGAGCCAAACCTGGGTGCAGAGCAGGACCTGGGCAGGGCTCAGGAGAGGCACATCCCTGCCCGGTGCTTTCATCTCCGCAGGTGTTCTGGCGTGCTCCAGCTTTGAAGTGCCCAGCCAACCTTTCCCCGGGTGGGATTAAGCTGTAACAGGACCAGGGCTGCTGCTTTCTCTGTTTCCCCATTGTTCTGCCCACTGCCTGAAATCCAGCCTCCTCCTGGAACCTCAGAGGGGGCTGGGTGAAACCTGAGCGCGGCAGGAAGGTGGGGGAATTCCTCCGGACCAAGGCTGCATCTTTAACCTGCTCTGCCAGGGAGGGAAGCTGTGGCTGGGGATCACATCCTCCCGATGGAATCAGCAGCACAGCAGCCCTGGAATCCGGTGGAATCCACATCCTGGAAAGCATCAGTGTGTAATGCATTATCCCCTGGTGTCTGAGCTACTGTGCTGGCAAAAGCTTTTCCTAATGACAGTCACATCCCCCCCAGCCCCTCGCACACGCTGGTTTGCATTACACAAAACATGCAACAACAGAAAGGCAATTTCTCCAGGCTGCAACTGGGCTTGGATTTATTCCAAGCTGTCACTATCTCACAAGCTCCTTCCAGGGGTTCCCGCTTGCTCCTCCCCTGTTTTATGTGGGTATCTTGTTTTAATCTTTTCTGTCACGTGGCTGCAAGTGCAGCAGCAGCAGATGGGGCTCAGTTCTGTGCATCACTGGCTGGGCCATAATGCAGGTGAAGAGTTCTCCCAGGGGTGTCTGGCTCCTGCACCATGCACAGTGCTTTTCACCAGATCTATTTCTGATTTGGTTGAAGTTTGAAGGATCAGTGGGGCAATTCTTCCTCTCTCTAATTTAGCATCATTTTTATTCAGATTTAGTAGCAAAGAGGTGTCTGTCAGATTTACAACGTTCACTTTTTTTTTGCTGTAAGAAATAGCTATTGGACAAAACACAGATATTTTAATTCACAAAATAATAATTTCTTTATTGGTTAGGATGGGGATGTGTTGAATTCCCCAAAATGTAGGAACACCAAATTTCTGCCAGGTCTATTGGATAAAACACAGATATTTGGATAAAACACAGATATTTTACCTCACAAAATAATAATTTCTTTATTGGTTAGGATGGGGATGTGTTGAATTCCCCAAAATGTAGGAAGACCAAATTTCTGCCAGGTCTATTGAATAAAAACACAGATATTTGGATAAAACACAGATATTTTACCTCACAAAATAATCATTTCATTATTGGTTGGGATGGGGATGTGTTGAATTCCCCAAAATGTAGGAACACCTAATTTCTGCCAGCTCTATTGAATAAAAACACAGGTATTTGGATAAAACACAGATATTTTTCTTCACGAAAGAATAATTTTATTATTGGTTGGGATGGGGATGTGTCGAATTCCCCAAAATGTAGGAACACCAAATTTCTGCCAGCTCTACCCATGGGGTTTGTTCTTTAGGGTAGGTCAGACCTGAGCCAAGGAAGAGCTGCTGCCATCCCTGGTGCACAGCCCCTTCTGTGCACATAAATAAAGATTATTCCAATATTATTCCATAAACTGTGGATAAGGAGAATTCACAACGCTCATGTCAAACCACACATGGTGCAGCAGAGAGCTCAAACACAACAGCAAGGAATAATTATAATTGACTCTGCAGGTTTCATTCCTGGTGGTCATCCCCAGCTCAAGTGACAAATAAATTCCTCAGGCTTCCACCTCTTCCTGAAATCCAAGAGCTTTCAGGGCTCAGCAGGGATCAGGACAAGCTGAGTGCTGCCCAGGCATCCCAGCAATCTCAGCTTTCCCTCCCTCCTGGGGACACAAAGTGGTGTCACCCTGGCTGTTCCCTCCCTTGCACCGCCTCACGTGTTTGAAATGTCATTTTGGTGTGAGTTCACCTCCCAGAGTAGAACTCTGCCACACTTCCCCTCGTTTATTGGATGGTAAAAGCGACTTCCCAGCATCATTTAACATCAGCAGTTTTCACCAGCAAGGTGTAAAATCCCTTTAGTGCCACTCAGAATCTACAAGAGCTTAATATGCAAATAATCACAATAATCACAACCCCTTTTCTGCCCCATCACTAGGCCCAAACCCTGATTTTTTACAATATTTTCCCTTCCTTTTAACCCTCTCCTGCTGATGTATCTGATCATTTACATCGGGAAAAAACCTGCCTTTATTTTCTCAGAAACAAACCCCTTTTATAAGCCTGAAACAACCATTTCCTCCCCAGGTTCCTCTACCTGGGCACAGAATTCCTGGGATCATGGAATATGCTGAGCTGGATAACCAAAGTCCAACTCCTGGCCCTGCACAAACACCCCAAAATCCCACCCTGTGTCTGAGAGCATTGTCCAAACACTTCTGGAGCTGCCACTACTCCCGGCACATCCCAAATTCCATGGAACATTCTGACACAGGGACACAGCCCCTGACCCACAGCTCTGACACCTCCTTCTGACCTTTTTGCTTCTCTGAATAATGCAGAAAGAAATTTTAGGGGCTCATTTTTCCACATGTGGCTGAATAACAACGCTGATACCTCTCTGATTTTCACCAAGTTTTCTTTTTTTTCCCCTTTTTTTTTTTTTTTTTGACATTTTACACAGGACAGATGTTGTCACCACAGCTGCTCTTGTAAACAAGATATGGAGATGGTCTGGATTGGGTTACCTTGCTAAAATAGGCTAAAATAAATAAAAGGATGGTTGGTCTCTCTCGGATGAATTAGCTTGATTGGAAATGTCAGATTAAAAAGGCCTAAATAAACAGAGTTGGGCATCTACCCTTAATGGAGCCAAGAGCCCAGGAGAAGCAGTAAAGATACAGAAAATGAAAGGCTGGATCCCAGAATTATCCCTGCACAGACCCAGCTGATAGGAAGGGAAGCATCTCCTAAACCCCAGGCTGAGGAGGGTCCTGGATTTCCAGACACTTGGATTTAGCTAAAAGCTGTGCTGGTTCTTCCTCCCTGCTAATAAAGAACTTCACAGCAACATAAAATCATGAGCCAAAGGCACCTGGAGGTGACAGAGACTGTCACTGCCTGGGGGTGAGGTGGGATCTTCTTCCACAAACTCTGCTTTGAGTGAGTTTAGTGTTTAAAAACCAAAATCACTGCACTGATGTCTCCTTCCACAGGATTACCCACGTTCTAGGATACTCACAGGGTTTTTGTGCTTGTTTCTGTGCCATCACAAATCCTTCTGGCTGCTGTGAACTGCTGAGCCATCTTTGATATCAAACAATCCATTATCCTGCAGCTCCTATTTAATAAATTTAAAAGTCCCACGGAAACTGTTCGTGTGGTGCAATGGCAAAACATTGATAACCGAAGACTGGTTCTTGTTACACTATTGCCCTTTTCTACATTTAACACCTTGACCTGTTCAGACTGAGACTTCCAAACTCTGTCCCAGACCAAGTTTTCCCCCCTCAAAAAACCAAATCTTGCCGTGTACACAAATAAAACATGAAGAAAAGCATATTGTTTGGCCATGCTAAATATCTTCTATAAATGGCACGGCCTGAAACATCCAGGAGGTTTAGATTTCAAGCTATTAGAAATTCCTGGATCCTACAACTCCCCCCCAGTTAACAACTCTGAACACACACCTACCTACACAAAGAATTTGGCCCACAGCAAACATATATTATTGTAAAGTTGTCTAGAAAATAGATGCCGTTCAGACCAGAAATTACCTTAAATGACTGTTGAGTTGACTGGGTTACAATATTTTAAGGATCATAAAAATAAATATAGTTGTCCAAACAGCGAGGAGCAGGGCTTTGCCAAGGAAAACACGAGGCATGGAGGGTGCTTACCCCGCGCTGCCTCGACACCGCGAGGCCCAGGATGAAGTGGCTCTTTGTTCAGGCTGTGTGTTTAAAAATTGACGAGTGCTCCGTGGTATCAATCACGCCTGTCAGGCAGCACAAGTGCAGATCTGTTACACTTAAAGGCTTGTCAAACCAGACATGATTTAATTTGTCATTTTTCTCTCCCTCTCTCCGCGCGCAGCGTGCACGTGCTCTTCATTACTCTTCATCATCAGCAAAATGAATGCATTTTTTGTATGATTTTTTTTTTTTTTCCCCTTCACTCCGAGAGGGTGGAGGGATGGTTGTTTACCAATGACCCAGCACTTGTGAAGAGATCATAAGCAGCTGTTCCCTACATGCCCTCACGATCTGAGAATTTAACTGAAGCCGTGGGAGGAGTGGGAGACGAGAAGGGGCTTTTGGGGCCATTTTTTTTCAATAGACAAAGGCCCCAGTCCCACACAGCTCTGCAGGAACAGAGTCTCTGGAGCTTGTCCTGCTTTCTATTCCTCCTTTACATTTTCCTCTTCAAACTCCTCTAAAAAAATCAAAGTTATTGCACTGATGTCTCTGAAATAACTTTTTAATGTGGTGCGTTTGTGGCGTGGTTTTGGGAGCACAGTTGTCAGAGCTTTTGAAATTTGAAAACTTTCTGCTTTCTCTGTGAGCGTGGCTTGTTTTGTTCTTGGGAAAACCTTTTACCTGTTGCCATAATCTGGAGAGAAAAGCAGATATACAAAACATCAGAATGTTTTTAGGGAAAAGATGAACTCCTTCCTTTCACAGTTCATGTGGGGTTGTTTTTTTCCCCATCTAAGATAAAGAATGAATGATAAAGGAGAAAACAAATAACATAAAGCAAAATATATTACAATTGGAGAAAGAAACATTACCTATTCATAAACACAGTTTGGCAATTGATGAGAAACCTGAAGCTACATCCCCTAAAAAACTTTGAGATACCTGTCAATGCTGTTACACCCCTTCCCTTCAAAACAAGACTAAAACAACAGAGAAGTCATTAAATCTGGGCAAAATTCCAAATATATTTTGAAAGAGGTAAATCCCCTCTGCTGCCAGTGGGAGATGATGCCCCAGAGTTGTCCAAGGATGCCACAGTTTGGCATAATAACATTATTTTGAAATAATAGTAATAAGAATAATGATAATGACACTGGTAATAATGATAATAATGATAATGCTGCTGCTGCTGATGCTGATGATGATGATAATAATAATAATAATAATAATAATAATAATAATAATAATAATAATATTTTTTGATAGAATAAAGCTTTCAGCTGAGACCCTTCTAAAGAGCTCTCAGCAGAGCCAAGGCTGTGTGGGGCTTGTCTTCAGCACTTCATAGAAATGGGTGTTTCCTCTGTTTATAGAGGAGAAAACCAGAACATCTCTAGAAGGAAGGAATGTCACAGATCACCCATCTGTAAGAAAAAAGGACTAAAATCTCTGGAGCAGCACTGCAGGAAAAACAAGTCTGCTCCAAATGGGACTAGAACACCCTGATCCTGGGCCAAAGCCATAGTCTGAGCTCAGGAGTGCAGGAATTTAGGGGCATCATTCAATGAACATTTCATTCCCTGGGAGATGTTGGATAGGAAAGCCTAAACCCAGGGTTTTTTACTTTTTTTTTTTCCAAAACCCATCTTTCTGTGGCTCTCTGCCTTCTGCAAACACCTTCCCCCTGCAGCCAGGACCAGCCCAGCTTAGGAGGAGATGTCATGAGAAATTCCTTCCGAGCACAACAGTGACAGTCCTGTCTCCCGTGAAGGAAAGTCAAAGCCGAGCCTCACTTATTCCCGCATTTCCTACGGAAAGATTTCACAGGTCCTCACTGCAAGGGAGCTGGAATTAAGCTCAGTGTAAAGAGGAAACTCTGCCATGGTCCAGCAAGGTCAGATCAGCAAGGCCCATCAGCAAAGGGCAGCAGCAAAGTTTTTAAGGACAAGCACCTCAATAACTGGGGTGAAACATGATTTATTTTATCCCTCTGTGGTCCAGAGGGATCTCTGTGCTCTGAGCAGGAGGAATCCTTTCTGCAGAGCACACAGTTATGTTTCAGGCCTTTTCTGTATCCAAAAAAATCCCTGTGTCAGAGGCACAGATCTATCCAAGGATTAGGTTCTGCAAGTGTTACCCTGTTAGGCTGAATTTCTGCTGGTGGTGTTAAGAGTCTCAATTCCCCAATATCTAAGAAAGAGAAGGGACCAACAAGGAAAATTGTGCCCCTCACTGAAAAGTAATTTCTAGAACCCACATTAAGAACAAGCAGGTCAAATGATAGCAATCCCAAGTGGTTTTTCCATGCTTTGCCATGGCACGAGGCACAGCCAGCCCCCAGTGCCCAGGGACCAACTCATCCTCCTGCAGGACCAGTTCTGAGAGAGCAGGAAACCCCCAGGACTCTGTGAACCTTCCAAAGAACAGGGAATTCTCCTGGGGACTGTTCCCAGTTATGGGTCACTCATCATGGAGATAAAAACCAAACCAGGGGCCAAGCACTGAGCTGGAACTTGGGGCTTGGCCTGGAGCCCCTTTCCAAGCATCCCATCTGCAGGAGAGCAGGTACAGGGCTTCAGGAAGCTCCAGCCTCATAAAGCATCTCAGGACTGATGTTCCTGGGGCAGCCAAGAGCAGCAGTGGGGAGCCCAAAGGCCACTGAGCCCCCAGCACATGCTTCAGGGGCTTTCTGAACCCGGTCCCAAATCCTGCTTTCCCTATTAATGTCAATGGCCCTATTGAATTCACTTGGACTGCTTGTGGGAATATGGATAGAAGAGTTTGGCTCTGCTTTGGTAAACTAAACTTCAGGAAGTCTGAGTATACCATAACAAAGCCCCTAAAGCCAGCAAGCATCATGAAAGGAGCTTATTTCATTACTAAATCAATTTATGAGTATAAACATGGAGTTATCTGACTAAAATATGGATATTGCCCACTTGAAATACTGCACCTCAACCCCACTAAATGTCACCAACAGGCATCCCTGAAGGAAGCAGGCAGCATGCTGCCTTTGGATGCCCCAGCTATAAATCAAGAGATTTCCTGAAGTCTGCCTGGAATAGTGGAGAGTAGCCAAAATTGCATGAAGTGCTATTTGTGTGCTATTAGTTGTGGGGTGGGAGCAGGGAGGAGTGTGGGAAGGAAAAAAGGGGAAGAAGGAAAACCACTTTCTTAATAGTTCCTACAATGTTTGGAAAACATTCATTCACAGCATCCATTTATCAGGCTTTCATGTAATAACTCCAGGCCAAAAAAAAAATCCCAAAAAAAGAGGCTGGAGGGAGGTAGAGGGGGGCAGAGGGAAACAGGGATAGTGGGTTTTAACAGGGAAGCTTTGGAATGTTGTCAATGTTTCCATGTAAAAGAAATGCTGGAATTACAAAGTGCTGTTTGTGTCCAGGTGCCACTCGGAGGTAGCAGATGATGTCAATCGGTTCTGCTCAGTGCTCTCACATCTGAACAATAGCCCACTCTTAGAACTTCTCGGATTTTTACACCCCTCAGCCAACTGCAGCCTCTCACAGCCCAGATGAGTCCAAACCCGCCTCAGGAATATCCATGGTGTCATTTCCATGGCTGGAAAAACGGGTCAGGTCCTGGACTCTCAGTGACCCCCGTGAGCTGCAGCTGGAGCGTTCTGGGTTCTGTGCTCAGAAAGGGGTTCTGTGACACCTTTGGGGCTACCTAAAACAGAGGCTAGACAAAACTAACAGAATAAAGTGGGTATTTATTAAAGGCCTTCAATAGGTACACCTTGGGCAGTGAAAAGCCTCCAAGGGGCTGCACCCAACATGGACAATGGTCATGAGTTTTTCATGCTGTTATCACTTTGGTCCATTTACCCATCAGGGGTTAATCCTCCAATTAAAGTTTCAGGTAATGAAGTAATTTATTCCAAGTTTGACCCCCCCTAACTCATTGTTGTTTACATCTCTCAGGGCCTGAGACAGTAAGGTGTCCTTGAGTTTCAGGCCTAGAGAGGAATTGTTTTGTCTGAATAAAATTGGAGAACAGCACCTGACAGGCCATGGAGTTTTAGAGTTATACTCTAAAGCAGCGCAGGATCTGAACAATATAAAAGTTAAATCCTAGGTTAAATCCATCACCTTGAGGCATGTGTGCATTGAAAGGGGATATTTATGGAAGAACACATCCCCACTGCACACACAGGGCTCCACTCCAAGGGTCAGCCCTGCAGCTTGTCCTTTTCCCTGGCTGAAACATCCCACAGCCATCCCACGGCCAGGTGGGATCCTACAGGGAGAGCTGGCCTTTCCCAAGAAGAAAAATGAAAAGGTAGCAAGCAATCAGCCCTGGGATCTGATTTCAGTGTGAAGCTGAAAAATGCAGCAGGAGCCAGGACACGGAAATCCAGCAATGTGCACGTGTGGAGCTGAGGACAGGGGATGGGAGCGAGGCGTGAGCAGACCCCGGGGCTGCCAGGAGCGACCTCCCCTGCCGAGACACAAAAATCCTGCAGCAACTGAGAAGGACAGATCCCCCTGCAGCTCCAGCTCCCAGTCTTGTCCTCATATTTTAGCTGAACACGCTCGTGGTTGCCTTTTGATGTTTCTAGCTGAGAGAACATTTTCATAAAGCACAACAAAACAGAAAAATCTCTTTGGGAATCCCTGTCGGCGTGATGGTTTTGATTAGTGCTAATGTTTTTCTGGCTGGCTGTGAAAATGCATTTAACTCTAATTGACTGGGCATTGTAATTCCAAAGCTTTCTGCAACAAAAACCCACCGAGTGACAATCTGATACAGAAATCTGGCAAAAGATGATGTCTCTTGCTCCTCAGAGACAAGTTTAATGGAATAAAAATATTGATCTAATATAGAAAGATTGGATATACATTTTCCTATAACTTTCAGTATTATCAAGGGGCTAAGGGAGAAAATTCTTAACATGGAAACCTTTTCATATTTGGAATAGTTTCCTCTTCAAGGAAATGGTGTAATTGTAATTTCAGCACTGCAAACCAGACAAAGCACCGAGGGCTGTGCCAGAGAGAGGCTCTGCACCAGCTGACTCCAGCCCATCTTCCCCAGTTCCAATTTCTGTGATTCCATTATTTCCTTTTTCACTGAAACTATGAAAAGCAGTGGGGAGGGAGGCAGGAGGAGGAAAGCAGCAGAATTTCCTCCCTGGGATCACAGTTACACCAGCACTGGCTTCAGCCAGGCAGAGATGGACTCAAACACCATTTCCCATTTCCTGAAGAGCTCCTTTTCATGGGAGCCATGAGGAAACCACGTGTTTGCCCAACTCAGCCTCAGAACTGGAAAAAAACACAAGCCTGGGGGATTCTCACACTGTAAATTTCAGCCGGGACTTTTAAATAATGCCCTAAATTGGATCTTCGTGTGGGAAAAACAAATCTGTCAAGAGAAGAGGCTTTTTAATTTGTGAAACCAGGAGCTCAGCTGTGCAGCAGCGACAGTGACAGCATCAATCTGGTTCTGGTAGTTGATGCTAAACTGGGAGGGGTTCAGGGATGGAAATAGCACTGACTGGATGGCACCATGGACTGTCCCCTGCTCTCGCCTCAGTTCTAGGGGTGGGGTGTTCGCAACTTCATTTCAACCACAGCAAAAGTTGGGGATGGTTTTGAAAGGGAAAAGGGGGGAAAAAAAGGAAAAAAAAAAAAAAAAGACAGAAAAACAACAGAACAACCCAAAAGAACACTGAGGATAAGGAGGAAAAAAAATTGCAGCATCGAATCAATTAATGCGAGTTCTTCCGAACTTCCATGCAAGCTTTGCCTTCAATTAGCATGATCTCACTGAACCCTCTTGTGTAGGCCTGGAGCAAAAGCAATGGAAACTTTCTCCCTTCTTGTTTTAATCTTTCACCAAGTCCTGACTTTCGCCTCCAGCCCGTCTAATTGAAACTAATCTTCGCGGGCGAGGCCTGTCTCTTTCCCTTAATCCCTCTCTAAGGAAGCTCACATGGTCCCAATTACAGCCACACCGGCCCCTTTTATTCCCCTCCTCGGCTCCTTCTGCCAGTTTCATTTTTTGAAAGTTTGCATTATTAACTCCATGCTTGCGAGTTCCTGTCTGTCACGGGGGCCTCGAGATGTTATCACCGCTCGCCGCTGTCTAAGGTTACCATGAAAGCATTTTATGGATTACATTCTGCGAGCAGGCGATAGAGGCCACGATAGCCCAGCACAGTGGCCAGCTTCAGAGCAGCCCAGGGCTGCAATAAATGGGAGGCCAGGGAAGTGTTTATCTTGGATTTAAGTGTATACCTGCTCAGTTATCTGCGGGCAAGGACAATAAGAGCTAAGAAGGGAGCGCCGGCGCTCACAGAGATGCTTTTGAGATGGGTGCTCCTGGCCTGGGAGGAAGGCAGGACAGGGAGAGGAGACTGGCTGGAGAATGTGTTTAACATTACAGAGTTAATGAGGTTAGAGGAAGGCAAAGATAGCCCTCCCTGGTTCCCAAGCTGGCTCCTAATCCCAAGGCAAAGCCCGGGCTGCTAATACCAAAGCTCAAGCAATTTATTAAAAATAGACAATTTTCTTTCTCTTCCTTTTTTTTTTTCCCCCTCTACACTTCCTTCTCATAACTTGCAGACTCCCAGGGAATAGCTCCTGTGTTCCAGGATTTCTTGCACAGCTTCAAAGTCATGAATCCATGGTGGTGGTTGCCCCACTGAACACATTTGAACTTCTCAGCACCACCACAGTGACCTCCCTCCTTCCCATCCCCAAAGGCCACTTTGGATTCCTTGCAGCTTTCCAAGAATGACCCTCCCAACCTCATGTTCCTTTCCAAGAAGTCACACAAGAGAAGAAAGTTTTCCACCACAGCAGAGCAGATGAATCGGTGCTGAGCCAACTGGTGACAGGAAAATGAAGGGGGGACACGTGTGGTCACATTAAATTGTAGGTGTGGTCTTCATAATCACCAGTGGTTCTACAGTTTGGGCTGCAAGCAACCAAAACCACTGAACCACTGCCAGGAACGAGATGTTACTGCCAGGGACAGATATTCCCATCACCAAAACAAGCACAGCTCAACTCTGGAACCATCAACCTGCCCATTTTTTGTTCAGCTGAAGTCTCACCTTTCTCTGGTCACAACCACTAAGGACATTTTGTTGCCTAAAGAAAGTAGTGTTTTCTCATATTGTTTCCT
Organism: Motacilla alba alba; assembly: GCF_015832195.1. Taxonomy (NCBI): domain Eukaryota; kingdom Metazoa; phylum Chordata; class Aves; order Passeriformes; family Motacillidae; genus Motacilla; species Motacilla alba. The sequence continues at coordinate 2,873,633 of NC_052036.1, read as the reverse complement.
TTCACTTTGGAGAAATATTCATTTTTGAACATTTTTAGGTGTCTTTACTTCGGTTCAATAAAGTTCAAAAGCAAAAAGTCATTTAAACCAGGAAGATGACAACTGGACCCTCTGAAATTTCAAAACGACACACCTCGACAAACTCAAAGGGTTTGTGCAAAACACAGTTCAAGTCAACAATTGGTGAGAACCCATTCTAAAGAGGAAAAAATGGCATTTTTAGGAAAAATAATAACTTGCACATCTGGATAATGAATTTTTGGCCAAGGCTGATTCATTGACTGGGGTGTAGTGAGCAGCAGCTCCACCTGTAGCAGAGTCATAGCTGGACCCTCAAGGAATCAGCCATGAGTAGGACTGTGGCTATTTCAGCTACTCCTGGGTGAAGTCTGCTCACACGTTGGCTTTTAGTCCTCCTGACCTTCCCTTATAATGGAAATACAACATGGGCTTTTCTCCATTGGTTTTCTTCAGTATGGAAATCCTCATGACTCATTATTTCCTTCTCTTTTGGAAGATATTTTCAATAAATGCCTGAAAATGTCTCCTTTCAAAAACAAAAGTGGTTTTGACTTCTGCAGTTGAGAGTCAACCTTAAAAACCCCTCCTACCTTCACATTTTGAATGAAAAAAAAATGATGAAATAATGAAATAATTGAGCTTTTTTGAAGCCTGGCCAGTAGAGGTGCTGCAGTAGTTTGAAGCAGTATTTGCTTAAGTTTGCACCACTAATATAGATTTTAAAAAGAGAAAACACATCAATGCACACCTACATGTGATCCTGGCTGTCTCTATTCTCTCTCCTGGGAGATTATGTGGTTTCTGAACACATTTATTCCACCTCCTTTTGGCTTAGAAAGCAGAGTCAGCAAGAAACCCCTAAAACTACAGCCTCTGGTTTGCTGCTGAATTCCTCACCTGTGAGCTGAGGAGTAAAAAACTCATAGCACAACAGCCCCCATTTATGGCACAGCAAGAATTGGTTGTTCTTTTCCTTTGCCCAGGATATTTATGAGGACTTGGAGAATGATTAACTGAGGGGGAGGGTGGAAATGAATCCTTCTAAACAGCAAAGCTTTGGATTCTCCAACCAAATGAATGGCTCTTGTTCCAGATTTACAACCTTCCCACAGCCTGGCTGGGATGAGGGATAGCCTATCTTTGTCCTATTAAAGAATTTATGGCGACTATTTATCACCAAAGTAACATCACAGGGCTTGAGGAGGTTGGGAATAATGGGAGGAGAGCAGCCAACATTGTCCCAGTGCTCATTTGCCCAAATACTGCAGAGCTGAAGCGGGAGTGGCACCTGCTCCAAGGGGGAAGTGTCCCAGCAGAGTGGCTGGGTGGGAGAAAGTCCAGAGTCCAAAGGTGGGCATAGGAAGGGAACAGCTCCAAGGGAAAGAGAAGCAGAGAATATATCTGTGTGCACCTGCACCTCTGGTGTTCCCTCTTTATCCCCAGGCTTGATGTTAGGGAGGGAAATAGATTTGCAAGAGGATATTTAGGTGGAGTAATGAGGTTATTCCCCATGGAGAACAAATCCCTATAATGGTAATTAAGCGTTAACTAAGCCAGGCCCTGGAGATGCCCCATCCCTGGAAGTGTCCCAGGCCAGGCTGGACAGGGCTTGGAGCAGCCTGGGACAGTGGAAAGTGTGCCTGCCCATGGCAGGGGGATGGAAAGAGATGAGCTTTAAGGTGCCTTCCAACCCAAACCATTCCATGATCCCGCGCTGCCCACAGCAGACGGAACTGTAAGAAGATGAACAGCAATGCTGAGTGAGCAGTGAGCGCTCTGGATCTGAGGGGAGCTCCCCAAGGATGCCCTAGGAGCCATACAACATTCCACACACTGCTGGCTGGGCTTTCTCCAGTTTTCAGCTGTGGAACTGTCTGAATTACAGCTGCCTTTGGGACTTTTCAGGTTGAGAACAAGGCTTGAGCCCAGGGCACGAGGAGTTTCAAAATGCACTCTATCACCTGAGCTGAAAATATCCCTCCTGAAAGAAACCTCCCCAACTCCTTACAAGAGGCTGCTGCTAGATGAGTTTTCCTCTCTGCAGAGGTTCCATCCTGATGGCAGCTCCAACCAGGGAACCAGGAGCAATCATGGATTGGCTCCAGAGCCTCCGCGTGTAACTGAGATCAGCCCGTTCCACTTTGGAAGCAGGCTGTCAGTAAATGTCATATTTTATTTCACTTCTGAAAGAAAAATATGGTAACACACGCTCTGCTAGCAGGCCAAAAAGAATTCTAACTGCATTTTGCTGAAAGCAATGTTGATTTGGATTTAGCCTAGCACCGCTTGTAAAACTGAATTAGACTGAATTTGTTCTAAGCAGCTGCGACACAAAGATCTTTACACACACACACACACTCACACACACACACACACACACACACTCTCACACACTTTCTGCTGGCTGGAGGGAAACTGCAGCTGATGCTCAGGGGAAAGGCAGCTCCTCTCCAAAGCACGGGAAGCTCTATCCACTCTCTCCAGGCCTCAGGAGCCAGTGAAGTGGGAAGAGAGAATTCCTGGGCAGTTGTGGGTGATCCAGTACCAGGGAGACTCAGGGAGGAGAAGCTCCATGGGTACCTGGAATCTCAGTCAGTGTCCAGCCAACAAACCCCAGAAGCAAAGCACTGAGTTTCACAGCCCTTCACTCCCCTGGCACAAGCACCTGCTGCTCCAGCCCAGCCCACGGGCTGAGGGCACCAGGCAAATTCGAGGTGAGAACAGAGGGAGCAAAGCCCAAAGGCAGTGGGCAGCAAATGCAGGGGCTGGAATGGAAGGAGGAAATCAGCAGGGCTGGGCTGGACTCAAACATCTGGCACAGCTGCAGAGGCATCCAGGGCCTGAAGGTTCACACACCTTCCCAGTGGGCTGAGCAGAATGACAGGAGGCAGATGTGGGATGTGTGTGAGAGCCATGCAAACCACCCAAGCTGTTCTGGGTTTCCACTGCTCTGCAGAGACCTGACAGTGGGGGGGAAAGGAATGGGAGGATTCCCTGAGCAAAGGAGAAGGCTGTTCCCCTCTTCATGGGCAGAACAGGAGAAATAGACCTTCCCTGGACATCCAGGTTTGGATGGGAACTTCCTCCCCCATGGAGAGCTCTGCCATGGAGCAGTTGTGTTTTAAGGGCTCAGTTCAACACTGCCTAGAGCTTACAACATTCTGCTGGAGTTTAGGTCAGGTCTAACATCTCTGGGGCAGCAGTTCCTCTCTTTCCACAACGTATTTTTGTTCCATATTCAAAGAGTTCCAGGAAACTTCATGGGGTCATGCCCCAGTCTGAGCCAGAGTCTGTTCCCAGAATAGGATCCCAGGTCTGCCAGCTGTGGTGTGCCCACTGCTCCCTCTGAGCTGCTGTGTTGATCCCTGACACCTTTTCCTTCAGGAAAAACTTCCTAAAAGTCACCACCCAGAGCCTGCTCGTGGCAGTTGTTCTGGTTTAGGGACGAGGGTGGATGAGAGGGGTCACAGACACAACAGTGATGGTTTCTGTGTTCCCAGAACACAACCTCCAGCCCAACTCCCCAATGCCAGGGCTCTGAGTTCCCAAACCCCATCTGCAGCAATCATTAAATCAACTCTTAACTGTGTCTTCTGTAGCTTTTAATAGACTGGAGTACTTATACTGTCAGTTTTTACTGGGCAAGATGTAATTTTCCAATAAACACGACCTCTTCCAAAAAGCAGCACTTTCTGAACTTTTTCCAGAACCCAAAGGTTTTGGCTGCAGCTGCAGCAATGGGAATCAAATTAGAAAAACAAAAATCCCTCCTTTCACTCCATGCTTCCAAATGTTTTTCCAGGGCTGAGACGAGAGGAGCGCTCACTGTTTGTCTCTGCTTCTGTTGGCTTTTAAAAGCACAGGAGGGTGAAGGGGCTGGGTGGCTGGGACTGGAACTTTCACAGCTTGCTTATGTACACAGAGCCATAACCTTTGTGTCTGGCTGGGAGCAGCTGTGCTGCCATTGTGCTCCTCTGCCTGACTGTAAACTGTGGGTGAATATGGAAAACAGATTGTGAGTGATGGTGACTAATTGGAGAACATCTTGGGGGGACACCCTGAACGCGTGGGAAATGTCAGCCAGCTGGAGGCTGCCTTGGAGCTCTCTGGGTTAGCAGGGCTCACCAGGAACTTTTCGGATAAATGGCATGAGGAGCACCCTTTGTTTCAGCCTCTTCCACCTTTAGTAACTGATAATTAATCAGTTATTTAGTTATTAAAGTTATCAGTTAGGTGAGAAGTTACTGATCGGTTATTCTCATAATTAATCAGAAATTTAGGTATAAAACTCTGATTTCTTCCAGGTCATTCAGAGCATCCCTGCCCAGAGGAGCCTCAGGCAGTGGTGAACTTGGGTAAATCAGCTCCCTTTCAAAAAAAAAAAACAAAACCAAAAACCCAAGTAATAAAAAACATCAACACACAGAGAAAAAAATCCTAGTAGCACCCGTTCATATTCTAAAATATTTTCCCTGGTTCTGGTGCTATTACAGAAGGACTGAACTCTCCTAGAAAACTATGGCACTCCTGGCTTGGCATCACTGCCAGTGCCAAAGATACAGGGTGGGAGCCCCTGGTTCAAATTCCAGCAGATCCTACATCCCAAAAGGAAAATTTACCTGTTGGAAGGAGGGTTCCTGTTACAGGAACAAAGACTTGCACTGGATGAAATATTAAATTTAATTGTCAGACCACTGGTGTCATGCTGGTGTTCCTGAAAGATTCTCTTCCAGCTAATGTGGGTGGGATGGTGCTCCCACCTCAGAAAGCAACTCAGGGTTTATCTGTCAAAACCTTCCACTGCAGGTGATAAAGCCAAATAAATTCTGCAGGGGACTTCAAATGAAATCTCCAAAATTTCTTTAAAATTACAGCTCTGCTGCATAAAAGACTAATGGGTTTGTAGCAGTAAAATGTACTTTTTAATGGACACAGAAAGTGGATCAGCTCTTTTCTTAAATACCATTACGCAATGTATTTTAAAGAAGATCTTACACTTAAAAATAACAGATTAAAAAGAGTGCTCCAGAACAACAACAACCAGCTTTAATAAAAAACATATTTATAAATATAATGCTAATACTGCTGGTCTGTGGAATATGCCCACAGCTACTGCCATGCCACACACCCACTGGGGTCCACAGCAGGTGAAATATTGCAAATTCTGATCATTAAAGGGTTGCAGCTTTTGTCTAGAGAAGCCATTAGAGCTGAGAACCTGCAGGATTCCAGAGGGACTGGGAAGTCCTGGTTCAAACAGGGATTTGTGTGAAGGAGCCTCCTCAGGCCTGTGCAGAAACATCTCCACAGTCTCTCTGCAGATGCTCTGAGCCCTCGCAGCACAAGACACGAGGAGAAACCTCCAGCAGCAGAGCCCACAATGTCTCCCATTGTTCCCTGCAGCTCCCCTGGCCCACAACAATGGCCTGGTTGTAGTCCCGAGGAGCTGGGACCTATCTGTGAGCAGGGAGGGAGCTGGGGGAAAGGAACCCTGCTGTCCTCCTTGGTGCTGAAAAGCCTTTCATTTTCCCTGCTAGCCAGAGCCCTCAATTAAGCAGGGAGCATCCCCGAGCACAGGCTGGGGTGGGATTTCAGCTGCGTGGCCTGATGTGCCCGTTCTGAATTTAAACACCACTGGGAGGTGAACCAGCTCCTCCACGGAGCTCCTGGAGATAATCAGCAGCAGGGTTGGGGTTTGCAGCCTGGCCCAGGGGCTCGGCAGGGCCTGGGGAGCTCTGGAGGAGCTCCATGTGCTGCTCAGGTGGGGCACAGGAGCCTGGCCGTGCCCGTGACCGGGGCTTCACCCCCGGCGCTCCAACAGAGCCGTTTTGTTCCCCCGGTGTGGAGGGCGTCCAAACACCGAGCGTTCGGCGAGGGCAGGAAGAGCTGTTTGAAGCAAATTCTTGCAGAAATAAATGTGAATTTACTTAACTTACCATGTCTCCTGCTTTTCCCCTCAGCCCCCCCCCCCTTTTCCTTCCTACTGCTGTTCCTCAATAGCATCCCTCTCCTTTCCAAGTCATCCCTCACACTCACCGCTGTGTCCCCCGCTCCCTTTTGCCACCCACTGCCTGCTGCTTTATTTTCTTTTTCCAGTTTCTTTCCCCTCCCCTCCACCTCAGCACAGACTTCTTTCCAGGTGAGAATATTTTACCTAGTGACTCTGTTAAAACAGGCTGTAAAAAAAGCCCTGACTCTCGCCATTTTTAGCCCCTCACAAAGCCACTCCTGCAAAAAGGGACCCACAGAACCAAACCTGCATGGAAATATTTGTTTCCCATGTTCTTCCCTCGAAGTGGATCTGAGGTTTTATGGCTTTGTCAGCCACTCAGGTTTTTAGTCCTGACTTTCAGCACTTTGCATCAAGCCAGAGCTTTTGCCTGGCTGTGTTTACAAGTTAATTGAATTTTCCTTTACAGCAAGTTGTGGACCACAGGTTGAACATTGGAAATACAAACCTTCAAAACCCCAAATTTTAAAACAATCTTTCAGCAGTAATTTGTGGGTTGAAGCCAATCTCATCAGCTGGGGGCTGATTCCCTTTTTAAGGCTTCTTGGTGAGGAAGAGCAAAGCACAAGGTTTTGATATTCTGCTCCACAGGGAGAAAGGACACAAGGAGAAAGGTGGGAAAGATCTTTTTTTCCCACACTTCAGAGTCCTGCTCTGAGCCTCCACTCCCCCAGCCACAGCCCAGGGGCTGTGGGGACAGGTAACAGCCATGCTGCTGTGTGGGACAGTAAAATTTCCTTTTCTGTTCCTCAGTTATTTCTTTTTGGACATGTCCAAACTTCTCCATCCTCCACCCTGCCATGACTGAACACAGACACCTCAGTAACATCCTCCACAACAGCTGCGCCCTCTCTCTCATCTAAACTCCCCACAAATATGGGCTCCAAAGGAACATTTTCCAGAACAGAAATTATCCCAGCAGACAAAATAAGAGGACACATTCCCTGCTTGCCATTTTTGCCACCTGCCAACAAAATTCCCAGCACTGCTCTGTATGGCAGCAACAAAAACACCTTTGGTTCCCCCATGAGCCTGGGAAGAGTTAAATCCTCTCCTGTTTAAGCTTCTGGAGCTTTTGGAGTGCAGATATGTCCAGAATAATATTCAGGTTGCCATTAAGTATGTTATATTAATTCTCTGTATTAAATTTTAATATAGTGATTATAGAGGAGAAAAATTGTCCTTCAGATTAGGAAGGTATTAAAGAGTTTGGGGGGAAAAAAAACCCTTTCTTTTGAAAGAAGCATTTATCAGGCAGCTCCCAGGACATTGGTTATTCCTCAGAGCACTTCACAGGGATGTTCAGAACCAGGGGAGTTTCCACATTAATAAAAATGGGAGATTCAGCAGCATCTCTTCATTTCAGTTCCTCTAACATGGACTGGAAGTGTGCTCCCAAACCCTAAAAACCACCTAATTCCAAGGGCCTGGTGATGGTTCCTCCCAGTTTTAATTATCAGTAAAGCACAGTGAGCCCATTGATTGCAGATTTTCTTTACCTGACCCCATCCTTTCAGATACTGAGGAAAAATAAACAAACAAAAAAAAAACCCCAAACCCAACTTTTGGCAAGTCCTCTGCAAATCAGACTCAAGCCAGAGTTCAGCTGGATCTCAAAATCCCAGCTCCTTCGCCTCCATGGGGATTTTTATGGTGTCCAGTTCTCCAGACTACCTGGAAGGCTTCATATTTTCCAAAAGGAGGAAAAAGCTTGTGCAGGGACAGCACTGGAACCATTGATCCCAGAGGCCCAGATCCTCCAGCAGCAGAGGGAAACAATGGAGGCAGTGTTTTCTGGGAATGAAATGGAAGAAAAATAATTTTGGCTGAACCAGCACTTAGCAATGAAAACCCTTTTTGTCAGAAAATTCCCTGCTAAATCTGCTGGTGGGAAAAATGTAAATATCTTGTCCCATTGCTCTGAATCATCCTGATCCAAGACACAGCTGAGCAGGAGCTACTAAAGGGAAGGTCTCTCCCTTGGAAAGCCTCATGGCATCAGCAGCAGAAGAGTTTGTAAGGAAAAGCTCTTCTCAATTACAAACACCATTCCTCAGAAATATTTCAGGAGGAGAAGAAGAGCAGATTCCAATTTTCTTTTTGAAATTAATTCTTGAGTTTTGTATGACCAGCATGAAGATGAAACTGGAATGAAACTGATTTTTCAGCCTCACAGGAAGATACAGGAGGCATCTTGATACTGAGCTTTGTTCCGTGGAAAGTTTCACATTTTCTTTATCCTATTTTCAAACAGATAAGACTAAACATGTCCCAACGTGACAGCTCCAAGCGCTGCTCTGGCTTCCTTACATGCACAGGCATTGATAAAAGGCAGAAAATAATGGTCAGTGCTAATTGCCAAGAGTTGCCTTAACTTCTTGTTTCCCTCAGGTGCACCTTGAAGACACATCAAACACACCCAGAGCCAGCAGAGAGCCTGAATGAGTTCAGTGTCTCTGCACTTTCATTAGCAGAAAAGCCACAGTTCATTTCCTAAAGAAAAAAAAAAAAAGGAAATTGAAGGGTTGGTTTTAATCTTGTCCCGGCCTGAGTGAATCCAAGAGCTGGAGCAAATGGGATCCCCGTAAATCTAACGGCAGCCCCGGTGAAACCTTATCCCAGGCCTGCTTTAGGAAGTACTTAGTGTAAGAAGTAGCAGAACTGGTTAGTGGAAACAGACCCTCTCCTCCTGCTGCTGTGACCCTGCCAGATGTGGCACCAGGGCCAGGGAGGGACCCTCGCCATGGAATTAATCAGTTCCCATTTATTTAACCCCTCCCGTGCCCGTGCTGGGCGACTCCCCACAAGCCTGGAGGTTTCTGTGGCCACTCAAGGCTGAGAAAGGCACAGAAAACCTTCCCTGGCCACGGAGAGAACAGAAATCTGAGCGAGCCCTGAGATTCTGAGAGATCCCAGGAGCCCTTGGAGCTGGTGCTTGGAGCTGAGGAAAAGAGAAGGAGAAGGAGAAGGAGAAGGAGAAGGAGAAGGAGAAGGAGAAGGAGAAGGAGAAGGAGAAGGAGAAGGAGAAGGAGAAGAAGGAGAAGGAGAAGGAGATCCTGGGCTGTGCCTTCACCTGGGCAGTGTTTGCAGAGCCCTGTTGCAGCTCCCAGCCCCAGGACCCCTCTTAGATGTGACTTCACACCCTGGAACTCATCCTCACACAGACCCACCTCCTGCCCTGCCCCTGGAATAACTCTTGCAGAGGCTCTAATTCCCTCTCCAAGGTGAATTCCCTTCCTGGCTTCTCCCAGACTCACACATGGGGATTTCAGGGCTTGGGCAGCACAGCCCTGCTCTGTCCTGGGCTGTTCCCACACCCCCTGGTAACATCCCAGCTGTGCCTGCTGCTCCCAGAGATCCCAGAGATCCCTGAGATCCCAGTTATCCCAGAGATCCCAGGCATCCCAGTGGTCCCAGTGATCCCAGTGCCTGAACTGGCCAGGAATCTCTGGGATACAGGCAGAAACTGCTGCCATGCGTGGGGGGAGAGGGGAAACCTAACCCTGCAAAAGGGCTGAGCTCACATGGTCAGCGTGGTGGATGGGAAACTGGAAAACAAAGGGATGTCCTGGAAATGGAAATGGGAAGTTGAAAGGAAAGCTTTGGAAGCAAAAATGCACTTTTTGGGTGTGAGAGGAAGCTCTGGTATCTGCACTAATAACAAGCAGGAAAACTGCTGTGCTCCCTCTTCCCACCTGTGCCTGAGCAGCATTATTTCAAGCTTCCTCATGTTGTGTTTTTTATTTAATTTTCCAGCGAACGCACTCTTTTATCATCCAGAACCGTGAAAGTAAATTAAGAAGAAATGGTTTTCTTTCAATTAGACTCACAGTTGCTTTGAGTAACTGCCTATAATTCTATTTAATGAAAAAATAAAATCATTATTCCAGCTCTCCCTGTGCCCTGACAAGCACACAGACGGGCCCCATTAGCAAGCACTGTAGATTTACTTAATTAGAAAAATATTTTGTTTTCTCCAATTTTTTAAAAAAGGAGAAAGAAAGGGAAAAAAAAAAAGAAGCAAAAAAGAAACCTCCAGGCACAATATTAATCTAACCTGTTACCTGGTGCTTAATAACTTATAAACGAAAGGCATCTATCAATCTATAATTTAGTTTTGCCTTTGATCTGCTGCAGCCCTTGGCTCCCAGTCTGGCAGCTGCTGCTGTCTTATCCTTCCTGCTTCGCTTCCAAGAACGAGGTCCCACACCCTGCCTGGGCTTTAATGGGATTTTTGGACACAGAACCCCGAGGTTGGAGGGTGCAGAAGAGCAGAACTTACACCTTGAACTTGAGGAAATAACAGAACAACAGGAGGGATCCCAGTGCCCGCCCTGGACCAACCACTGTGCCCTTCCCTTGGGGTGATGCTCCCATCCCACTCTTGGCTGAGGGGTGGGAGAGTTTCAGGGCGTGATCTGGAGCTGTCAGCGACTGCCTGGACTGGTTTCAACACTTTGAGAACAAATATTCTGCTTGCACAGCAGAAGAGCCAAGTATCAACAGGCAAATGAAATGACACAACCATGACTTGGGCCTGGCTGTGCCCAGCTCTGGTGCTCCCAGGGCAGTGACAGTGCCAACAAGGGCATTCTCCAGGAGAAAAAGACCAAACCCCACATTTCTGACAACAAATCTCAAGGACCTGCTACTGCACTGCTGGTAAAACCCAACAGAAAGTCCAGTGGGGCTCCTTGAGCTGGGCGCTGAGGGCCAGAGTTTCCCTGGCATTTATGGGCTCCTGGGAACAATGCCCTCTCATTTTATCTGCATCTCCCTTGCTTTCCCCATGATTATTATTCCTCTGCAGCAGAATGAATGCCTCCAAGAAGAGGAAGTTTCAATTAGGACGCCGAAACCCTAAGCTGTAGTTTTATGGCTTTAAATTAACATATAGAGATTCGCTCCAGGTACCGTAACAAAATCAACATCCAGCCACGCTCTCTGATTACAGAGCTGATAAAGAATTTATGGAACATAGCACAGGAAGCTCTGCCTTTGCTGGCTGCCATTCCAGGGGCACTGCCCCTCGCTAGGAAATGATGGGGGCAGTGGCAGAGCAGATAAAACACACCGGGCTGCCCCTCAGCTGCTGTAAATCACCCCCTTTGCCCCCTTCCCGAGCCATGCGGGGCTCTGGAGCTGCCTGGAGCACTGCACCCTTGTCTCATGCAACAATTCCTTCCCCTTTCAGCATTCACTGTCTTTTCTTTGCTAAAATTACACATTAACCTCCAAGGACTGCAGTTTTTCACTGGACCCTTCACAGCCACTCTCTGCCTGCCTCAGCTGGGGACTTTCAGATTTTCACCCATCCTTACAGACTCTCTTGAATTAATAAAGGCCAGTGATGTGCCAGCAGGTAAATTCAAATGTCAAAAATCAAAATCTTTCTGTCTGAGGGGAAAAAAAAAAAAATATAAAAAGGGAGAAGCAAAGACATTTAAGGCGTTTGAGCCCCCCCAAAATTAACTCCTTCATTCTGGATAAAAAAAGCCAGGATTTTGCAGTCAGCATTTTGGGGCGAGTTCCGTGCGCTGAGCCCACACGGCAGCGGCAGCTATTGCTGCTCCTGCGCTAATAAAAAATAAAAATAAATAATAATTAATAAAAAATAAAAATAAATAATAATTAATAAAAAATAAAAATAAATAATAATTGAGGGACGGTTCCCACACGGGCCCGGCGCTGCCCTTGCCGGCGGTGCGCTGGCCCCCCCTGCTGGCGAGGGCCCGGCACGGCACGGGTGGCGCTGCGGTGACAATCGCGGCCGTGCCACCTCTTCGGCCGAATTCGGGCACAAACCGCTGTTTCTGTACGCGTCATGATCACGGGAGGCTTCGTCTTGCTGTAAGGAATCTCTGGGTTCCCGTGGAATGGGGGATTCAGCCCTGATTCGGGGTGAAAGCTGCGGTGAGAGGGGGTTTGGGATCCCAAATGTCAGCTTTGGGATCCCAAATGTCCCAAAGCAGCTTTGCGGTTTTGGGATCCCAAATGTCCCGGTGGAACAGCAGGGATGCTCTGCAGTCGCATCCCAGGAGCTGCTTCCAGGCTCTGGGTCCGCCCCGCTGCCAAGAATCAGCATCAAAAATGCCCAAACACTTTCTTATAGGTGTTTATCTGCCCCATTCCCAAAATCCCTGCTGACAGATCCCACAACCTCCTCGGACAATGTGTTCCCATCTTAGGACAAAATTCCTGCTGCTTTCCGTCAGATTATTGACTCCTGATCCAGTGAGACACGCTCTTGGCAGGGCAACGTGGGGTAATTCCCAGAATGACACTTTATCCAAGGGGTAAGAACAGGCTGAGCCTCATCTGGAGATTTTACCCATCCAGGATCTTGGAAAAATCTCCTAAATCCAAATAGGTCACTGCACCTGCCATCAGACAGAGAGGGCAGCGCCACTTACAAACCACAGCTTGCATTTCTCCTTCTTATCTTCCTTTAATTAAAATGTCCTTAAGACCAAATTCCAGCTATTTAACTTTTGAGTGTAATTTTTAAAAAATCCTTGAAAAAAAATTCTTTGAAATCCATGTGAACTGGCTATTATTTATATTAGAATATAAATAATATGATTATTATTTATAGTGTAGTTGTGGGATGGAAGTATAACCACCTGCAAAAAAAAACCCCTAACAAATTAACATTAAAAAATACAACCAAACAATCAAATTATATCTAAATAATCAAACTATATTTAAATTTTCCATTACATCAACTGAAAATTTCTGGCAAAAAGGAAACAAAATAGGGGTAGAACTAAAGTAAATTAGATTTTATTAGGAAGTTCTGGATTTCTTAAGTAGATACCAATCAGGAAGGCTGAGAGAGCCTTGTGCAAGGGTGCCCAGAGCCTAAGTGTGCACAGGGGTGTGTAAGGGCACGTCTGGGGGCCCCAAATTGCCCAAAACAAACCCAAAACAAGCCCAGCACTGCAGCAGGACCAGCACAGGGAGAACTCCCTCGTCTGACTTCATTAATCCAACTCTTGCTCGTGTATCAAAGTGCAGCACGTTTTCTTGTAAAAATGATTAAGCTGCTAATTAAGCTGTTTATAACTTGTTTCCCTGGTTGCTAATGATAATTAACATGCAAATTAGCTGAGGGAAGAGAGGCACAGGGGTCCTCAGTTCATTACCAAGTTAATTACTGTTTGCATACTTAAACATAACAGTTATAAATGGTGGCATTTAATGTAATGGCCAAGATGATAATTACACCAACGACATTTTGAAAAGTCATTTCACTCTGTGCTATTTTTCTGGGTGATTGATGTTGCCATTGCTCCTTGATAAACTTACTGCAGGCCCAGATGACTTGGAAACGGCAGAACCAAACAAGTTATCCCTTAACAACATCCCCTTATCCCCGTTTGTTTGGAAAGCAGGGGAGGAATGAGGGGAAATGAGAGCAGAAAGCTTCAATATTAACAGAGGAGGGATAAAGTGGGCTCGTTAACAGTGTTTAATTTCAGCTGGCAGCATTAACAGCTTCCCATTTTTACCCCTCCAAGTTTCAGCAATGTTAGGAGTTCCTTCTGAGGCTCAGCCCACCAAACTCATCACTGTCCTCAGCCTGAAGTGCTTCTATGCTAAATAAACATGGCAAATCACACATCACACCAGAAATGTGATGACTTTGTCACTTTGCACTGGGAAGAACAGAAGCAGAGGGCACAGCTGTTCTTTTGGAGTGCTCCTTGCTTGGCACATTGAGGAATTTATTCAAACCTGTTCCAATGTCCCTTACTGGCCACGGAGGTGCTGAGGCAGCTGGAAAATCAGCCTGATTATGAGGGTGGGAAGTCTGGGATGTTGGAGTGCTTGGATATCCAGAGGTTGGTCTTGGTCCCCACTCACACATGGTCCAACTGCTCCTGATCTCAGCATTCTCCAGCTAGAAAATCCTGGACTTGCAAAGCCAGGCTGGGAAATTCCAGTGGAATAACTCAGAGCAGGAAAGGACAAGATTACAGAGGGTGAATTTTGGAATACTCAGCCAGATCCTGACTGACTGGGTCAGATTAGAAAATGACCAGCATAAAACTTCTCTGGCCTGGGCCACCTTCCACCCACAGGTTTGAGAGCTCTCTTGAACACCAGTTTAATGAGTGGACATGGGCTCAGAGCTCTGGTCCGGGTGACAAGGTGGTGATTGGTCACAGGTAGGATTTGGTGAACTTGGAAGCCTTTTCCAACCTCATAATTCTGTGATTTCAGCTGGAAATTTCTACCCTCAATCCTTTGTATCAGAGGGGAAGGCAGGCAGGTGTGTGACCATCCTAAGGGAACACCATGAACCTCCTTCATGCACCCCACAGATTTTTACTCCTGGTCAAGCACAACCTTGGTGCCTGTGGAATAGGCAGAGCCACTTCCCTGCCTCACATGGAGCCACTGCAGAACTCCCAGCACAAGGAGAAGGGATTCAATTCTGCAACTGCAGAGCTGAATCCCAGAGCCACAGCCCAGCCAGCCACTGAGACAGCAAAGTCTGTGTGTGGTGACCTCTGGGTGCTTTCTGCTGTCACTGCTTTAATCTCCAGAACATAAACAAAGGGATTATTCCTTTTTCTAATGGAACAACCACGCTTTTCTTGTAATCTCACTCAAGTGCATCTTAATCCTGCTCCTTAAGGAGGATCCCTGCAATCCTTTGCCTTGTCATTCTTATTGGGTGGGCAGGGATGAAAATAGTCCAGTGCATGGAGAGATCACCTTGGCTCTCTGTGCCCACACACCTTCATACACCCAGGAGGTTGTGATTACCTGGTGAGCAGAAAAGTTTGACTGAGGAGCTGTCTAACATATTCTATAATAGGATTTTAAGTCCAATTATAGAATATAGGACTGGAATATAGGACTGGAATATATAAGATAAGTCCTGGAGAGAAGGAGGCTCAGAGGGGACCTTCTTTCTCCACAACTGTCTGACAGGAGGGGTGTCAGGCTCTGCTCTCAGGGAAAAAGGGGCGGGATGAGGCTAAACGGCCCCAAATTGTGCCAGGGAAGGCTCAGCTTGGACAACAGCAGGAATTTCCCCATGGAAAGGGTGCTCAGGCCTTGGCAGGGGCTGCCCAGGGAGCTTTGGAGCGCCCATCCCTGGAGGTGTCCAAGGAAGGCTGAAAGTGGCACTCAGTGCCCTGGACTGGTGACGAGGTGGGGATCAAGCACAGGATGGGCTCTGATCCTGGAGATCTTTTCCAACCTCAGTGATTCTGTGATAAAAACCACACTTAAAAGACTGAAAACATCCTGAAGATGAATATTTCCTACCAGACTGCATTAAGAAGCAGGCCTGTCACTGACAACCCTTAGAGGTCTCCATTGGAACTCTGCTGGGACCCAAAGGAACAGCAGCAGCTGTGGGGACATGGGGACATGATGCCAGGGCTGCAAATTCCCTCCACAGGAGAAGGAGATCCTACCTCAGGCTGACAACAGAGCTCCCAGCAGCCCAGCTCTCCCAACAGACTGAGGGCGTGGAACCAAAGATGCCTCGGGATGAAATTTCATCCTGTGGCTTCACACACCAGCAGAGCTCCTCTGGCTTCAGTGGGGAGGGCGGCCAGCCTGGATCATTGAGGACAAATATCTTCATTCCCCAGCCTGAATGTTCACACCATCCTAAAGAGAACAGAATTTGGTGTCATTCACACCATCCTAAAGAGAGCAGAATTTGGTGTCGTTCTCTCCAGCCCAGGTACAGCTCAGAGTGAAAAACAGTCATCAGATAAATTTAAGATTTGTTTACTTTATTAATACCCCACCCCATTATGCTCCTTTCTGTCAAAGAAAGGTCATCCCCCTTTTAAGCCAAATTTTCAACCCCAAAATGCTGGTTTCTCAGCCTCAGCCATAGCTACACGTGGCATTTAACAGCCATAAGAGAAGGAACTTGTTACACTGCAGGAATTAAGAGCCTTTAAAACAAAGAAGTGCAAGATTTCTCAGGCCTGACTCTGAGAAGGGCTGTTGCAGATGTGTTTGTGCACCTCCTGCTCTGCAAAGCAGGAAAAATAAAGTTTGCAAACTTGCTCTGTATTTACTCCCTCCCCACCCATCTCCCTTTAGAAATTCATCAGTAATCAGAGACATCCCAAGGAGCTGTTGTAGTAGAGTTACTATTTAATGAATGTGTGGCAGACTTAATATTTAATGTTTAGATAAACAGCTCCACAATTTCCCTCCCCTCCCTTGTGTTTTATATGACCCTTTTAGGAAAGGAGCTGGTCTTATCTACCCCACAGGACACACAGCAAATTCGGCGGGCTTGAGAAGAACCTGTAGTCTTTGAGACATTGCTGGTTCCACCTCTTACAACAGGTTTAAACATTCACACTCTCAGGGATCACACCAGGGCACAGAGAAATATTCTCTTTTTCCACTGAGCTCCGTGGATGTTCCTCCTCTCATTCCTCCAAGCTCCAAAGTTAGGAACCTAAATTGATTTAAGTTTGGTACACAACGTAAAATTGGTTGTGTTTTCCTCACCTATAGTCAACAAAACAACATTTCATGAGGCTGCTGCCTTTTTGGCCAAGCACAGCATCCCCTAAACCATCCGTGTACAAATCCTTATCCAAACCAGCCTTTTCCAGCTGGAAATGATGGATGGAGGACAATGCCATCCTCACATTCTCTGTATCTACAAGGCAAAACGTGGCTGGAAGCAACTTCCAGCCCACTCAGTCATGCAGCAAAGTCAGATGATGGGTAATGATTTTTGCAGCCTGGACCAGGCTCTGTTGGAGGCTCCAGTCCCAGTTTTATTCCCACAAGCTCTGCCTGAGCCTCTGAGGAGGGACAGAGGCATTTGATCAAGCCAGCTCCCCTTAATGTGATTTCTATTTCAGAACTGCTTCTGTCGTGCCCTTGAGTCTTTTGCTGGCAATATCACCTGTGGCCCGATGTGACAGCAATGCTAAATTATATCTTGATGGCTAATTAGGGTAATTAAAGTGAAAGTAATCAAATCAACGTAATGGGCAAACTCTTAATAAAATGTACAAAAATCTCCATCCATCATAGAGGGTTTTTTTTACTCTCTTGAATGTCAAAGAATGTGGAGAGAGAAAGAAAGAGTTGGACTTCAGAGTGGCCCTGGCTTAAAGGGACATCATCCGGCTAAACACTCCTTAAGACAGAGTTGATCTATTGCTAAAAACACTCTAATTGTTAAAAAATAAGGGCTATGATTTAAAAATAAGGGTTATTATTTAAAAGATAAGGGTTATTATTATTCAAAAAGGAAGAGTGGTCGTTAAAATGAGGATTACTATTAAAAATAACATTTATAATTAAAATACAAGGCTTATTCATAAAACATAAGGTTAAAAGTTTAGGCTGCATCACAGAGTTTGCTGTTTTGTGTAATTCCCTGTATCTTGTCCTGCTGAGGGTCATGAGCTGGGTTAGTTACCTGAAGGTGATGGGCAACATTTCTCCAAAGTGAGAGGATCCTGTCCCCAGGGTGATGGGGATCCTTTCCCCAAAGTGAGTGGAATCCTTTCCCTGAGGTGAGAGGGATCCTTTCCCCAGGGTGATGGAGATCCTTTCCCCAAAGTGAGTGGAATCCTTTCCCTGAGGTGAGAGGGATCCTGTCCCCAGGGTGATGGGGATCTTTTCCCCAAAGTGAGTGGAATCCTTTCCCTGAGGTGAGAGGGATCCTGTCCCCAGGGTGAGGAGGATCCTTTCCCCAGAGTGAATGGGATCCTTTCC
Source organism: Motacilla alba alba (assembly GCF_015832195.1). Lineage (NCBI taxonomy): Eukaryota > Metazoa > Chordata > Aves > Passeriformes > Motacillidae > Motacilla > Motacilla alba. Next base: position 2,855,875 of record NC_052036.1, on the reverse strand, counting down.
CTGAGGTGAGAGGGATTCTGTCTCCAGGGTGATGGAGGATCCTTTCCCCAGAGTGAATGGAATGCTTTCCCTGAGGTGAGAGGGATCCTTTCCCCAAGGTGAGGAGGATCCTTTCCCCAAAGTGAGAGGGATCCTGTCCCCAGGGTGATGGGGGATCCTTTCCCCAGAGTGAATGGGATCCTTTCCCTGAGGTGAGAGGGATCCTTTCCCCAAAGCAGTGGTGATTCTTTCCCCGAGGTGAGGGACCCTTTCTGTCAGATGAGGGGGATCCTTGCCCTGGCCATGCCCGGAGCATCCCTGCCGGTCCCTCGGGGTAAGGAGGGGGAAGCGCAGGCACGGTTCCCGTGCCCGTCCCCGCCCCGCAGGACACCGGGCCGGGCAGTGTTTGCGGTCTCCAGGCAACACAGCGCCCGCTCCTGCCCTGTTCTCCCTCCCTCCTTTTCTCCTTCCTTTCCTGCATCCCTCCCGTCCCGTGCGCCCCAGCCCCGGGCTCGTCCCCTCTCAGGTATCTGCAGGGATGAGGCGCAGCAGCCTCGTCCTGCCCACTGGCTGGAAAAGATCCGATTTTATCCTCCTTCCTCCATGCCAAGAGAAAAGGTAAGGGGTGGGTGAAGCACCAAGGTGTGGCTCTGTCTCCTCTGTGTCCCCCACCAGCGGCGACATTGATGATTAAAAATTTATCAAATGGCTGTTCCAGCCTCCTTCATGGGCAGGGAATGCTGACCAAGGCGGGTGGGTGCTTTCCCAGCCTCTGTGAAGCTCTGTGATGTTTCTCCTTGTGGCTTTACTCCCCCAGAAACCTGGCAGTGACCAAACCCTGGCTTTTCACAGCGCCTGGGCTTGCTGGCATCTGGCATTTGAAAAGCTGCTCCCTCCAAATGGAAAAACTTGTGTTCAGAGTTCCTCGTGGCTGATTTTCTGCTAAAATTCTGCTCCATGGTCCCCCATTGCTGATTTTCTCTCAAACCTGTGCTCCACAGCCCCTAGTGATAATTTTCTGCTAAAACTCAGTTCCACAGCCCCTCACTGCTAATTTTCTGATACAATTCTGCTCCACAGCCCCTCATGGCTGATTTTTCTGATAAAACCCTGCTCCTCACCCCTTCACTGCTGATTTTGTGCTCAAATTCTGCTGCAGGGCCACTCATTTCTGATTTTCTGCTCAAATCCTGCTCCACAGCCCCTCATTGCTGATTTTCTGTTAAACCTGTGCTCCACATCCCCTCATTGCTGATTTTCTGCTTAAATTCTGCTCCACAGCCCCTCATTTCTGATTTTCTGCTCAAATTCTGCTCCACAGCCCCTCATGGCTGATTTTCTGCTCAAATTCTGCTCCACAGCCCCTCATTTCTGATTTTGTGCTCAAACCCTGCTCCACAGCCCCTCATTGCTGATTTTCTGTCAAACCTGTGCTCCACAGCCCCTCATTTCTGATTTTGTGCTCAAACCCTGCTCCCCAGCCCCTCATTTCTGATTTTCTGCTCAAACCCTGCTCCCCAGCCCCTCGTTTCTGTTTTCCAGGCCCCGGCCATGTCCTGCCCGTGATGCCGCTCAGTGAAGGCCCAAGCCCAGGAAATGTCCCCCTCAGAGCTCGCCGCCCTGCTCTGTGGGGAAGGGGACGAGCGCCTCTCCCAGCAGGAATTTCCAGCAGCCACCGCTTTCTACCTGGCTGCTTTTAGCTGCTGTGCCCCCACAGCAGTGCAGAGAGTGAACTCCATGGCCCACGCGCTCTGGGAGAGAGTGGTGGCCACCTTGGAGGCCTGGTGCCAAGGCAAGGCTCAGATCCCCCAAATCCAGAGCAGGAACCTGGCCGTGGTGTCGCTCAGCGTGGGAATAGCTGCGATTTTCCTCTCCACCCTGATCCCCAACAACGTGGTGGCCTCTGTGTACGAGCTGGAGGCCCTGCTGAGGCGAGGCTGCTCGGAGGAGGTGGTGAGCAAATGCAATCTCCTGCTGGAGGCTAACCCAAGGGGTTCCATGGAGCTGCTGCTGCTGAGGGCGCTGGCACGGGTGCTCTCGGGGACACAGGCTGGCACGGGGATCGTGGATTATGTCCAAGCCTTTGTGCTGCACCAAACTGAGGCGGCAGCCTACGTGTGCCGCAGGCAAAGGGAGCACCTGCCCCAGGTCGTCCAGGCTTTCTCCGACCATCTCTCCACGTGCCAGGAGGGAAGCCCAGGCTGCAGGTCCTCGGAGCAGTGGCTGGGAGAGTGCTACAGCTTCCTGGCTGCGGTGGCACCGGGGCACGCCTGGGTGTGCAGGGCACGGGCAGCCCACCTCCGAAAAACAGGAGAGTTTCAGGAGTGTGTGGCTGTTTGCACCAAGGCCCTTGAGGGATTCTCAGCTGAGAATCTCAGAGGTGAGGACATTCTGGCTCTGCTCCTGGAACGAGCTGCTGGGTATTTCTTCCTGGGAGGATGCACGCAGGAAATGATGCAGGATTTAGCAGCAGCCTTTGCAGCAGACCCTGCCCAGGCAATGAAATGCTTTGAAGAGCTTTTCTCACCCTGTGATGTGGAGAAGGTCGAGGAGCAGGCCAGAGCTGCCCTGGAGGGGAGGTTTGCAGCGTACAGGGAGGCTGTGCGTGCTCGGGCTGAGCTCAGGGGCACCTGTGGCACTGAGCTGCTCCCTCCTGTCATCCAGACAATCCAGCTGCTCCTGCACATCTGCCCAGGGTCCAGCCGGGAGCTCAGTGTCCGACTGGCAGACTGCCACCTCCTGCAGGGACACCCCGGGGCCGCCCTGGACCTGTGTGAGCAGCTGCTGGCAGCAGAGCAGAGCACTTACCACAACACCCTGCTGGCACTGCGAGGCTTCTGCTCCCTCCACTCCCAGGACCACCACAGAGCCCTGCAGGACTTCCAGAGGGTCATCGAGCACGAGTCCCCACATCCCAGCAGCTGCATCAAAGCCCTGTGTGGGCGTGGGCTGATCCGCATTTCTGGTGGCAGCAGTTACTTGACAGCCCTGGATTATATCACAGCTTGCCAGTTAAAGCTGGATGAAACCATCTTCACCATCAAGTCCTACGTGCCATGGAACCAGAGGGGATTGCTGCTGAAGATCCTCCAGGAGGAAGGACAGATGATGCTCCAGAAGAAGAGGTACCCAGGAGGCAGCTCAGTTGCCTTTCAGAAAAAGCAAACAGGGCTGTGCACATCCCTAACCTTGAAGGTGTTTTGTTTTGTTGGCTTTTTTTCCCTCTCCAGAGATGCCCCTGGGGTTTTCCAGCTGGCTTCTCTCTTGGTGGAGCTGGACAGCTCTGATGAGGCATCCCAGATCCTGTGTGCTGACGCCCTGTACCAGATGGGCCGTGGGGAAGAAGCCCACAAGATGCTGTCCCTGGCCCTCTCCAGAAACCCCCAGAGGGCTCCTGTGCTGGCCAGGCTGGCCCTGCTGCAGCTCAAGAGAGGCTTTGTGTACGATGGCAACCAGGTAAGGAGCACCTGGAAAGCCTAATCCTCGGGGAGGATCCTCAACAGCTGATTTGCCAGATTTTTCCCAGACCACAGTGAAATTACAGATTAATCCCTGTGTTCGGTGGTTTGGGTGCATTTCCCCTTTATAACCAAACTTTGCCTTTAGGAGCTCCCTGAATAGCAGCAGGGAGAGCTGTGGCACAGTGAAACTTGGAGCCCACGTGCAGAACCTCTTGCAGAATTTAAAGGTGTAAACACAGGGCTGATATTGCCATAAAATCATAGAATCACAGGAATTTGTATCCAAAAAGGCCACACAAGGACTCCCAGTTAAATCCAGCTCATTCCTCACGTGCTTTTTAATGGCATTTCTCAGCACTTCAACCAGGCAGTCCCTGGGGACAACATTATGGGATTGGGAATGTTCCCTTAGAGAAAAGAAGGCACAAGTGCCACCTCCCCCAGTTATCCTAACAAAGCATTGGAGAAGAAAGACACAAATGCAGGAACTCCACTATCAGTCTGCAGTTTTCTTTCTCCAATGCTGATAAATTGTTCTCCAATTGATAAATTGGAAACCCTGAAAGCCATTCCAGCAAGTTGATTCTCCTACCCAGGATTACAAAGCTGAATTCCCAGGCTCTGCCATCAGAGGGAACTATTGTATTCTTTTTAAAATGCCAAATGAATTCTGCTAACCCATAAGGAGAAAGGTTTTGTTGTCAGCATTTCACTGCTCCCTAAGAAAAATAAAAGTTTGCTGTAATTTGCTGCTTTTAGGATGGCTGGTAATGAAGGGTGTGGCTTTATTAGGGCGCTCCCCTTGGAAACTGGATTTCCATCTGCAGCTTCTGCTGCAAGTTCTGCATGGAACATTAGAAAATTTCTCTCTAAAATAGTTTTATCCCACCTGCCTGTCAGATACCAATCACTTTTATCTATCAATAAAATAGAGAAAGTTATGAGTTCAAGGGATGTGTCTGGTACCTCAGGATAACTCTGTTCTTGTTCAGGCTTCTCTGGCTCAGATTTGAATATCCAGTCCCTGCTGAGCACTGTAAAAAAACATCTTTTGATTCATTTTCATTGGAAATGAAGTAAAAAAAAAAAAAAAAAAAAAAAAAAAAAAAAAAAAAAAAAGCTTGTTGAGGCAAAGATACCAAAGGTCAGACAGGATTCTTTTCCAGGAGTTTGTGGGTTTGAATCCATGCTTTTCCCAGATTACCAATAGCTATACTAAAAATAACTTACAGCACTTCCCTAATTTTCCATTAATTCACTGGTTTTGATTTTGCAGTCAAAAGGGTCGCTGGAATCCTTGTGTTCCACAGGAACATTCTCTTTTTTGGGCAATCATCCTGTATTTATAAAAACACTCCACATGTGAATGTTGCCCAAAACAAAGCAGGCAGCAGCAGGTATTTGCCCGGGATTATTTCCACAGCTGCAGTGGTGGTGAGGAAAGATAAGAATCCCTGTTTTCTCCAACCTGCATTCACAGCAGGGCCAGCTGAGGGGATAAATCAGGGAGATTTGTGGTCCTGGGCTGGCTGAAGCTCCAAGGAGAGGTGGGGAAGCCAGGGAAGGACACAAAGCTCTCGCACACAACCTCACACCCCATTCAGCTCTTTCTCTGCTGCCTTTTCCTCTCCCATCCTTAAGCTGCTGAGGAGACTGATCAGAATTGGAGATTCCTCCTGCCTCCTGCCAGTCCTGGCCATTTTCCAGGACGAGGACCGAAAGCTGCTGCAGAGCCACTGCCGCTGGCGAGCCCTGGCCATCCTGAAGGGCAAACAGGAGGCTGCTGCCATCAAAGAGGCCATTGCCCACCTGTCCTTTGCCATCCTTGCTGCAGGTAGGACACCAGGATGCCCACTGGGATTTGCTCCTAAGGGAAATCACGTGGGTGGGACAGGATGTCCAGATCTGCTCTGTCACCTCCCCGGTGAGGGCTGACACAGCAGGTTCACCTGGGCCATGAAGTGGTGTAATTAAACAATAAGGAATTTTAAATTCTTTGAAATGGGTTCAGCTCCGTTCTACAGGGACATCACCCTCTCTTCTTCACCCAGTGCAAAGAAGAGAATGCAGCCCCTCACACATTTCACTATCCCAGCTTTCCCTCAGGCTGACATGGAAATTCTTCTGGCGTGTTCCAAGTAAAACCATGTTTGTATGGAAATCTGCCTTTCACTCTGAGCAAATGTTATGACAGCAGCACTGAGGAGAAGAGAGACTGGCTCCTGGTAATGGAATAAAAACCCTGTTAATTGCTTGGAGATGGTTCCATTTCACAGCCCATGCATTCCAGCTTATCAGCTCCCCACCTGCTAGAACAGATGCTTGTTAAGAAATAGATATTGTCTTTAGAGGAGCCAACTGGTAGAGCTCCAGAGTGATAATAACCTTTGGTACAGAAGTTTTGGAGCAAATCAGGAGGGAGAAAAAGCCTCATTACTGCAGAGGAATTGCTTGGAGCCTGTCTGCTGGCTGATCCCTGCAGGCAGCTGCATTTGATGACCTCTCTATGAAAACATATTTCCAGTGGCACTGATGATTTATCATCCAATATTGGATGCCACAATTATTGATTGCAACCCTGGGCATGTTAAGATCCTTATCGAAATTGCCTTGGAAGGAAGGGATATGTGGATGGCAGGCAGAGAAATGCTCTGCAGGCAGGGAATGGAGGGACCAGGATTTTCTCTGACAACTCTATGTGTTTATTTGGGCAGCACTTGTGTGAAAGCAGAGGGGAAAAAAAAAAAAAAAAAAGCAGCTCAGTATCACAAGTCCCAGTGCATATTAATTCTGGCAGAGAATTAGTCAGTCCCATCTGGATAACTCATTTATCCATAACAATGTGTGCCTTCCCTGCCTGTGGGAGAGGTTGGGGACTCTTTAAGGTCTCTTCCAACCCAAACTATTCTGTGATTCTGACCCCACTTTATTAAAACAGCCAAATGGCTTCGTGCCTCCACTCTCACACAGTCACAGATCTCCCTCTTAGGGCTTTCTCCTCTCATTCCTGCTGCTCCCACTCCAACCTGACACAGATTCTTCTTTCCTTTCCACTCATGGCTGATAACACGTGGCAGGAATTCCACTTGCAACAAAAATAAAGGAAACTTCCACTTAAGCAAACTCTCATTGTACTTCATCCTGAGGTATCCTGAGGCCAAGTGGAGCTTTTTTGTAGCTTCCTGTGGGTATCCTTGCAGTAACCATGGCTGCATCCCTGTCCTCCAGGTGGTTATGCTGAGGATTGCCTCCTCACCAGGGCCCGATGCTATGGGCGCCTTGGGCAGATGAAAACTGCAATTTTTGACTTTAATGCTGTCCTGAAGGAGGATCCCAGGAATGTGCAAGCTCTGAGTGGCCGAGGCTTTGTTCACCTCTCTCTGAAGCAGCAGAAGGTACTGTCCATGTGGGGCTTTGCTGGTTTTTCTGAGGGTACTGAACAATAGGAGTGTAAAGCATCACAGAATTTGTCGTAGAATCGTTGGAATCAGGAGTTTCTCACAGAATTTGGGCAGTGAAAGGCTCTGAGTTTGTCTGGGTGTATGAACAACCCATCTGACTTTACTGACTTTCCCAAGCCTAGGGAGAGGAGGGCTAAACCTTGGTCATGATTTTCTGTGATAACCCAAGGAGTTTAAACTACTTGGCAAACACTCATTCAAACCTGCCTTTATGACCTCCTATCAGCTTTGCAAATGGAAAAGTTGCAGCACAAGGACAGGGAAGAGCAAAGTTTTTCCATGTGTTTTTTCCATGGTTCAGCAGAGAACAGAAAGCAGCTGAAAGAAGAAATGATCAATACTTAATTATTGCTTCCATTTCTTTCCTTGGTGTTGTTTTTCCACAGGAGGCAGTGCAAGACCTGATCTCAGCACTGAAGGTGGAGGCAGGAGCAGTGATCCCAGCAATCCTGTCCTTGAAGCCTGAAGCCCAAGGGTTGGTCACTGGGTGGCTCCTCCAGCATGGCAGGGCCACTCTCAGCGAGCTGGTGGCCACCAAAGATGTCCCAGGAGAAGAAACCCTCAGGGACCTTCTCACGATGGCAAAAGCACTGACCAAAATCCGCAGGGCTGCACAACATCACATCTTCTACACTGATGTTTTGATGGCAAACGGTGAGTTCCAGTCCTCCAGCACAGCTGCTCAGGCCTGGTGCAGGAGCAGAAAATGGCTAGAAGTGAATATGAAATGTCAAGAGTGTTGCTGGATGGTTCTGGATGGTGCTGGATAATGCTGGATGGTGCTGGATGGTGCTTCTCAAGAGAAGTTTAAAAACATTTTGGGACAGGGTATGACATAATTAACACTTTTAGACACAGACTGGCTGCCTGAACCCTGCCTTGCTGTGGTTTCTCAGTACGTTTCTCCCCATGGGATGGGTTATGGAGTTTGTGCTGGTGTTCCCCAACAGGAAGGCACCAAGAGGCCCTCAAGCACCTGCAGGAAGCCTTTGGCCACTGTCCTCCTGAGGACTTTGCCAGGGCTCGCTTGGCCGTGCTGCAGCTGCAGAGCAGGAACGTGGCAGGAGCAGCTGCCCCGCTCAGTGCCCTGGCCAGGAGAGATGAGAATGACTTGGCCTTTCTCCTGAACTTTGTAGACACCAAGCAACAGCAGCACCTCGCTCAGGTACAGCCCTCTTTTTTTTGATCCCACATCTGTGGATTCAGTGGGGAAAGAATTGGGAAGCCAAACTGGGATTTTGCAGGGATTTCTCCCTGCCTTGAGAAGTGTGCGGGGAGAGTTTTAGCAGATGGACAGGGCACAAATTGGCTTTTCCTCCAGCCAGGTCAGGGAGTTGGAGCCAAACTTCTTCCACTGCCGTGACCTTGCTCAGTCTCTAATCATCCATCATGGCCACATCTGAGCACTTGGGATTCCTTTTTGGTCTCCCTGGCACAAGAGCTGGTGATGCCCACACTGAAATTCAGGGGGTGTGAGGGGCAGGTAGGGATTTAAGAGATCATTGCTAATTGTACCCTTGGGGAAACACAGGGCTCATGGATGGCTCCTGGTGAAGGGGGATTCATATTTTGTTCATTTTCTTGGTGAAAAGAGCTGAGTATTTCAATTCAGTGACATTAAATACTTCCATCCTTCTTTTGTGCAGGATTTAGGATTTCTAATATGTTCTCATTTTTACAAAATTAAAGGCTTTGAGGCTGGTTTTCTTAACTAAAACTGACACAATGCCACAAATCTCTGGTCCCCCCCAAGTATTTATTATTCAGCATTTTTTCGTGTTTCTCCCCCAAAGTACACCCACAAAGTATGTCCAATAATAAGACAAGAGAAGGTCAGATTGATGGTGAAGAGTTTTAACACTCAGCCAAGCATCTGCAATTCTGATTACCCAGAAGCTCTGTGTTCTGAGAATCAGTTTGCTTCCTTTTATTCAATTTGTTGCTGGTGTGCACCCTGGTGAGAAGCTATATTGTTATGCTCTCTCCCAGGTTATAAAACAAACAACATGCTGATATCCTTAATGCAGCAAGAGGAGCCCTTGGAATGTATTTGAACAGAACAGCAGGAGGATATAAGTAAACAAGTATTAATTTACCAGTCCCCAGACATGACCCATTACAGAGAAAAGAGCCCCTCTCTTCTAAATAATGTAAAAAGTTCAGTCTTAGGGGGAAGAGTTGGAAGATTTCAGAGGCAATTTGCAATCTTCCACTTTAGAAAGTTGATAAAGTAACAATTGAGACTGTGACTAGGGAGGCCCTAAGGAGGTGTCTGTAAATGAAGACACATTTTACAGCTCAATTTCCCCTGCTGCCACATCACTCCTTCTGTGGGGGTCTCACAGCCCAGTCCATCCATGCTGCTTCCCAAGGCTACACAGGAGGGATGTTATTTGCTGTCAGTAAGAAAAGAAAAATGAAAAGAAAAAACCAAATTAACGTTTGTATCGCTTATACTGCACTGACATGTGAGAGCCCACTGGTGCCACAGGTGAGTGAAGCCTTTAAAACGGGAGAGAAGCTTATTTCTGTCTCTTTTTGGCAGCTATGTCTGAAATAAAACCCCTCACTGTGGTTTATTTGTCATGAGAGATTGAGACAAGGGGTGTGACCAGGCTGATTTCAAAACTGGAGCCAAATACCAGAGTTGGAAGTTCAAAAAGAAAACATTGCTCTCTTTCATCTCATGCTTTTGTTCAACTAGTAAATGTTTGAACTCAAGCACCTGGGGGTTTTTAGATGTATTTTGTGACCAGGGGATGAGTGTGTGCTCTCTGGGGTGTGGAAGGAATTGTTTTATCCACCTGCCCAGTGTCTCAAAGGATTTCCCAGCAGCGCTTCCTTTTGCCGGCCAGGTTATTCTGGTTTGTGAAAGGCAGATCTCAATAAAAGCAAAGTTTTAAAAGCTTTCATACAGAATCAATGCTAAAATTCCCAATGATGGCCTGACTTTGCCAGGGTTCCTACTCTGGGAGAGGGAGTTTGCTCTGTTCCTGAATTTCCCAGGTAGGAAAAGAAGAGTTCAGAGTTCACACCCAGTCTCAGCACTCCAGCACAAAAGCATGTCTGCCACATTGTTTTTTGAGAATTTAAAATTACAGGCATTTTAAAAACGTGTCATCATTATCCTGGAGCCAGGTTTGGAGAGCTAAAAATAGTTCTCCATAAGCTGAATAGGAAAGGGTGGAGGAAGGAGAGAGCTCCTTGATGTACTCTTTTTTATTTCATGGAAAACAAAGCCATAAAATTCCCCCATTATTTATAGTGAAAGGGGTCCCATGCTGAGAAATTTGTAAACAACTGGGAGAGCCCCATGGGAATAGGAATCTGAAAGATTTATTAAGCTGCAAAAGGTCAGAGGAAGGGAGTTTGCTTGCTGCTCGTGCAGCTTCAACCCTCGGCTTTCCTAAGTCAGGGGTAAATGCACGACTGATTCCCAGCCCCTCACACAGATCCTCGGGGCTGCAGCTGCTGTGGAGATCCAGATTCCTACAAAAAGGGTCTCCAAAACTACATGGTCTGTGCCAGAATCAGGTGAAGTTGCCATTCCACATGCCCTTCATGGCACGTGTAGATGGAGAAGGAAAGACTTGCTCCAAACTCTCCTGGAAACACCCAACCCTCTCCCAAAGCTCAGAGTTTATCATTCCATCTGCTGGGATTTACTGCTCAGGGTCTGACCCTTGGCCACAATTCCATGCCCAGTAAACTCCTCACGCTTTTTCTTTCTAAGGAATTAAGCCTTGGTCATGTCATGAGGTTGGTCCCCGGGGACTGGAACCAAAAATGCCACAAAAATATGTGTATGCTCAGGCCTTTACACCCAGTGAGGTGAATAGATGGAAAAAAGGGACACAGAGACCCAATCCAGGGATCCACTCATGGCCCTTTCCAGGTGACACCTGAATTATTTCAGTCTGGAAGCCAAAATCAAAATTTTAATGACAAGTTGGACTCCAGTTCCCCTGGAACAGAGGAGAAATCCACAGATTTTTCTGCCCTTCCAGGTCACCTGCAATGAGGCTGATGACAAAAATGCTTCTCCAAGGCCACGTGCAGGGAGCAGCTGAACTCAGCTGTGCCATCCTTCTGACTTCCTTTGCCTTCTCTCCCTGAGCCTGGTTTTCATCTTTATCTCTGTTAGGAGATAATGTGCAAGCTGCTGATTAATCCTTCCCTGTTACACACCAAAAACGTCCCAGCTCAGGTCCCTTAAGTCAGGCAGAGCCAAAAGAGAATCCAGAATCCAGCTGCCCAACCTTGTTCCATCAGCAAGGGTGAAAGGGAATCCTTTATTTTCAGATGGGAATTTTCCTCCAAGGGTGGCAGGAAAGGCAGAATCTCGTGGCTTGATGTGGAGACTCTCATGGAAATGTGAAGGAGTCAAAGCAGTGGCTCAGTGATGAAATGCAATATTGCAATATTGCTCAGTGAATAAATGCAATATTGTGGTGCAATAACCCCAAATGCCCCAGGTTAGAGCACTGAAACCTCCAGCATCAGATTCAGCATTCAGCACAACAACAACAATTGTGTTTTCTTCTGCCTCTGAGACATCAAATGCACCTTAGGGGCTGAAAATGACAATTTAACTACACAAACACAAGCTATCTTGAGGAACTGCGCTGAGTTCCTTGGAACAATGTGATCCAGAACTCTGGAATTCCTAGGGGGGAAAGAAAACACCTTCTCTTGCCAAGATGCTCCTCAGGCAGCTGCAATTCCACCTTGCTCCCTTGTTAAATTCCTGCCACTGAGGGGACACTTGAGTTGAGGAGTTGTCTTAAAAACATTTCAAAGGACAAAGCAAATGTTCTGCTCTTTAAATGTACACAAGACATCTGAGATGGGTTTGGACAGGCTGCCCGAAAATTTATGGCCAGAATTGTTAAAGCCAGGGGTTGACACTCTGTGGGGAGAAGTCCTATTGCTATTTCTCTGTGTGGAAGCTGAGAGACTCCTTAATAAATATGATTATGTCAAGAGAAATAGCAATAGACATATATTTTTATATATAATATTTATATAGCAATATATTATATCTATATTGCTATATAAAAATATATATAGATATATGTTATGTGCATTATAATGAAATAACTGGGGCAGAATTCCTCCTAAACCATGAGGAGAGGCTAAATTATTTCATGCCACTGCTCTCAGATGAGGTGCTGGGACTTGCCCTGCAGTATTGATCCCTCTCCTGCAGAACCTGTTCTCAGTCCTGGCAGACAGCAATCAATCCTAACCTCAGTCAGCCAAAATAAAAGGGGCACACAAAGAGACTGGAGGACCTGACGTGGCTGTCAAGTGTGGCTACTAAAACAGTGGCTGGGCTAGCTGGATTTCTGCATCCACAAGCAGGAGTTACCCCCTGAAATAAAGAGGATGGAAATATTTGTCCTTTGCTTGAGCCTCAGCTTGTTTGGCCCAGCCTTTTGTAAGCCCTCAGCTGCTGATGGCAGCCTGTTTATAACCCGAATATTCACTCTGCTGCAGCACGTTAAAAGCTTTATTTATTACCAATAAAGGGGAATAATGAGAAATCCATTTGAGGCAAATACTTCTAATGGAGTTTTCTTCATTGACCTCCATGAACCTAAAAATTATGTGGCTCTTTTGGCCTTCTCTATATTCTTGTTGTTGTTTTTCCCTTCAGATGAGGGCAGAGAGTTCAAATTGCACTCAAGATGAACAATTAGCAAAGCCACCAGTTGGCCTTTTTTTTTTTTTTTTTTCTACAGCTTAGGTAAGCTCCAGTAGAGACAAAAAATTCATTTTTAGCTCTTGCATGTGTGGGGCAGCACCTCGGGATGTTGGTCCAGGCAGCTTTTTGTTCATCATTCTTAAGGAATTTAAACAAATTCAGAAGAAATTCTGTGCCCAAACAAAGGACTTCAGAAGCTCCTGAGATAACAGCAAGTGCCCAGTGAGCCAAGAGTTTTATATCTTGGTCATATCACAAGACTGAATAGATGGAAAAAAGGGACACAGAGACCCAGTCCAGGAATCCAGGGATCCACTCATGGCCCTTTCCAGGTGGCACCTGAATTATTCCAGTCTGGAAGCCAAAATCAAACTTTTAGTGACAAGTTAGACTCGAGTTCCCCTGGAATGCACTCCCCAGCTTTTCCTGCCCTTCCAGGTCACCTGCAATGAGGCTGATGACAAAAATGCTTCTCCAAGGCCACGTGCAGGGAGCAGCTGAACTTTAACCTGCATGCAAAAATACACCAATTATTAGTTCTCCAGCTAGATGCAATTCCAACTTTTGATAAAATAACTACGATTTCTCTAGTGCTTGTTGACGGGGTCTCTGGAGGTCGAGATGACCCTGAGGTGTTAGAAAGTCTCTTTTTCCCAGCCCCGCAGTCCAAGAAGGAGTCAGGAAGGATTCTTCAGCTCTGGTTTTCAAGGTTGTTTATTTTCTCTTATCTAACACATTCTTTTCCTGCCCCGCTGAGGTCTGTCCAGCAGGTTAGTCTGTGGCACACTGCACGCCCCTGAGGCAGTGTTAGTTTTTTGTACTAAGAACCACGTGTATGTATTTACAATAATTCTCCAATACTTATGTTAGACAGTGTGTCTCTACTCTAAACCAATCCAAAAGTGCCACCATCACACAGAAGATGGAGGCTAAGAAGAAGAAGAAGGAAGGACAAGGCGTGCCCAGATCCCTCCATCTCAGCTCCTGAACCCCCATTCTAAAAACCTCAAAATTCAACTTTTTCACCTTGTGACAAATCAACTATCATTCTACTCAAACTCTTGTGGCTTGTACATCCTCACACGAAGCTGGTAGTTTTTTCTAGGGGTTAAAATCAAAGGCACAGGTGTCTTTGACTCCGTGCCAAGATCTCTGAGCCCCCTGCCAGGGGCTCGAGCCATGGAGGGCAGCTAGAGGAATGTTTTGGAACCAACCTGTGTGTATGACCAGTCCAGACTAGATATTCCCCTAATTTTTTTCCCTTTTTTAACTAACATGGATTACTCTGTCCCCACAGGCAGCAGCCCAGGAAGGGAAGGTGCTGATGAAGGGCCATGACCACCAGCAGGCTCTGGGCTACCACAGCCTGGCTGTGCTGGCCAGCAGGGCCAGCCCCAGGTACCTGCGGCGCAGAGCTGCCTGCCTGATGCACCTGAAAAAATATGAAAAAGCTCTGAAAGACATGGAAATAGTGATCCAAGGGCATGGCTGTAACAGCCCAAAAACACAGGCCGGGGACCACTGCTGCCAGGGCTTCCTGCTGCTGGCCCTGGCTCGGGAGGAGGCAGCAGTGCAGCACTACATGCAGGCCCTGCAGCTGGATGAGCCCCTGGCCCTGGGCACCATCACTGAGTGCCCCGGCAGGGAATCTTTAACCAAAGTTTTTCACAAAATTGCACAGTATAACTTTGAAAAGCAGCGTTACGAAGAGGCCTGGAAAATCACAGACTATGGGCTTAAAATTGATAAAAGTTCTGAGCTCCAGAAGCTGAAAGCAAGACTCAAAAGAGAGGCATCGAGCTGCAGCATACATTGATTCCTCTGTTTGGGGATTTTCCAGTCTGATTGCTCCCTGGGAGGCTGCAAGAATGAAGGAAAGATGAGAAAGATAAGAAAGATGAGAAGCTGATGATAAATATGCAACAGACGTGACACTGAACAGGGAGTAGAAAGTTTAAGGCAGCAAAACAAAGCTGACCAAGAGAGCAATGAGGAAAAAAAGCAAATTGCAGCATTCAGGATTCCTTAAAATTATTGTGGATTATTTAAACTCCCCATTGTGAAAAAAGCCTTTTTTTCTGGCTAAACAACAAATTCTAACACAGGGGTTCCAGTCCTACTGAAGGAAAACATTCAGATCACTTGCAGCTCATGAATAATAATCATCTATTTCCTAGCTAGCACTTGATGAGCTTTAACACTTACTGTTCAATCAATTTGCTTTATTTTTACGGGCCAGTCAAAAGGATCAGCCAAAAGTAACTCCTGCAAGGTGTTTGTGAAGGCCCTGTCTGTTGGTTACTACTGGAAGGAAATTGATCCAATTTTATTTTTCAGCTTGCAAATGGAGCCAACAGTTGTTTAAGGATATAATTTCATGCTTGGAAAGAAGCTCTCCCACAGCATCTTGATGCCCATTATGGAGAAAAAGCCTCATCAGTGTCACTAGGATTAAAATCTAATTTGAAGGGGTGTGTTACACCCCTCTCCTGCCCCACTCCTGGATGAAGGATCTGCCCTGGTGGGAATGCAGTGGATTTGCCAGGATCAGCACCAATATCAGGGATGGGGCAGCACAAACCCCAGATAAACTGTTCTACTGCCCCAGGGGACAGTGAAATCACAGATAAAACTGTTCTACTGCCCCAAGGAATAGTGAAATCACAGATAAAACTGTTCTACTGCCCCAAGGAATAGTGAAATCACAGATAAAACTGTTCTACTGCCCCAGGGGACAGTGAAATCACAGATAAAACTGTTCTACTGCCCCAAGGAATAGTGAAATCACAGATAAAACTGTTCTACTGCCCCAAGGAATAGTGAAATCACAGATAAAACTGTTCTACTGCCCCAGGGGACAGTGAAATAACAGATAAAACTGTTCTACTGCCCCAAGGAATAGTGAAATCACAGATAAAACTGTTCTACTGCCCCAGGGGACAGTGAAATCACAGATAAAACTGTTCTACTGCCCCAAGGAATAGTGAAATCACAGATAAAACTGTTCTACTGCCCCAGGGGACAGTGAAATCACAGATAAAACTGTTCTACTGCCCCAAGGAATAGTGAAATCACAGATAAAACTGTTCTATTGCCCCAGAGGACAATGAAATAACAGATAAAACTGTTCTACTGCCCCAAGGAATAGTGAAATCACAGATAAACTCTCTACTGCCCCAAGGAATAGTGAAATCACAGATAAACTCTCTACTGCCCCAAGGAATAGTGAAATCACAGATAAACTCTCTACTGCCCCAAGGAATAGTGAAATAACAGATAAAACTGTTCTACTGCCCCAGGGGACAGTGAAATAACGGATAAGGTGAAAGTTGAGACTCAACGGAGATCAAACATCCACTCAGGGACTCCTGCCCTGATACCCACTCCAGGCTTCACCTTGGTGTCTCCCTTGGCCAGGGCAGATAGAGGGATTGTCTCTCCATACATTGATCCTCTCTGGTGTCTGCCAGAGCTGCTGAATCCCATCCCTCACACTCCTGGCTGTCCAAGCCCCAGAGCCAGCCCTGCAGCTCATCCAGAAGAGGCGATGCACAAGCAGGAGGCAGCATCCAGGATGGGATTGCTCCCGGAGCTGCAGCATTCCTTCCTCCTCCTCCTCCCTGCTGGCCAATGTGGAATCAGCCCCTGGCAGGCCCAGGAGGGCTTGTCCTGCTGTCCTGTGCCTGTTTTCCAGCTTTCAGCTGGACTTGGGGCAGTGCTGGGATGTGCCTGGTCATTCACCTGTGTGATGGTGGCCCTCAGCTCAGCCCAGAAGCAGAAAGGACCCGAGGTGGGGCCCAGAGCAGCAGCTCCTTCCTTTGTTTTGGCTGCTCCAAAGGAGCTGTCCCAATGTTTTTGGAGTGTGGTAATACAACCACGGAGAAAAACACAAACTACTGCTGAAAGCAAAGATTAAAGCAATGCTGAGGAGTGCTCAGCTGCTTTGATTAGGATGAAAGGGAAGAGGGAGCATTCTCTTTTTTGTTGTGCTGTTGTCTCAAAGGCAACATTCCAGGGTGGAACTTCATTCAGAAGCCATGGGATCAACCCATAGCAATGATACAACCTGGAACCTTTCACCTTTTCTCTGCATACTCCTTTTTTTTTCTGCCCTAAGGACACAGGTAAGTCAGCTTCTTGCCCTTCAAATTAGATTTTAATCCTGGTGACACTGATGAGGCTTTTTCCCCATAATGGGCATCAAGATGCTGTGGGAGAGCTTCTTTCCAAGCATGAAATTATATCCTTAAACAACTGTTGGCTCCATTTGCAAGCTGAAAAATAAAATTGGATCAATTTCCTTCCAGTAGTAACCAACAGACAGGAAATTCTCTGTGTCTCAAGAAATTTTTTGAGAACTGGTTGTTTAGGGCTTTGTAACTTTTTCTGGAAGTCTTTCCATTATGTAAAAACAGGGTATCCCACTTTTATCAGACCATGGAAAGCGCTGGGAAGACAATCCAGTTGTCCTGTCCCCCAGAGTAATACTCTCTCCATTAGTCTGGAAGTTTGGGGCATTTTGGCCTGTTGGTTTTTTTTTGGGGGGGGGGGGGTTTTGGGGGTTTTTTGGGGTTTTTGTTGTTGTTGTTGTTGTTGTTGTTGTTTGTTTTGGTTTTTTTTTTTTGTTGTTGTTAAGCAATGTATTCTCCTGGACAGAATGCATTTATTGCCCCTAAAGAATTTATTTTTTAAAATAAGATTTTTTTTTTCTTTAAAAATTAAGCATCCCTGAAAGACTCTTAGAGAGCTGTCCTGAGGAAAAATTCCTATTCAGGTGGCTGCCTGTTCCTCGTGGCCTTGAGGAATGGCTGCTTCTCCCAGCAGCTTCTGACTCTTCTCATCAGCATTTTCATTGGTTTCTTTTATTTTCCTTGTCCTCTGTCTGCACCCACTAAAGTCCTTTGCCTGTGCCCAAGCTTCTGATTTATTCTTTAATTCTCTGCTGTGTTCTTACTCTTCCAGCCAATTTCTAGGAGAGGGCTGGGAGCAACCTGGGGTAGTGGGAGGTGTCCCTGCCCATGGCAGGGCTGGAACCTGGTGAGCTTTAAGGTCCCTCCCAACTCAAACAAGTCCATAATTCTGTAATTAGATAACAGCCATTTTCTAAAAGAAAAACAACAACACAAAAAGAAGAAAAAAACCCACAAAAACAAAACAAAACACCACCACCACAACAACAAATACTGATTCTACTTCTTCCAGATTGAAGAATCCGGCAGAAAACCCTGCAGTGATCATTTCTGTACCTTCCTTTAATGTTGAACTGCAATTCATGGGGATTGTGGAGCTCTTCTGCTTTGAGGCCCTTCCCTCACTCTCTGCAAGCAGCCCAAGGCTGAACACTTAGAAAAGGGACTTTATTGCTGCTTGTACAATGTGCTGTGGGACATATCCTCAAGGAGTTCTGCTGGAAATGTCACACAGCTGTGAAGAATTCAAATATATTATCAAGATTAATGTAATCAAGAAGGAAATACAGCCTAATAAAAGATGAAACTGGATACCTGTTTGTAATCCAGCTTGAAGCTGCAGTCATTAATTAATTACAGCTTAAATATCTGTAGTTTATTCAGCTCTGAGCTCTTCACAGACACTACCAACTATTTCCTTGCTCTCCATATTTTTTTTTCCTTTTAAATATTCTGCACCCTCAATAACCATGTTGCACATCATCACCAGGTAATGAATGGTGAAAGAAAACTGTGAAATCGTGGTTGAGAATGTTCCTGCACAAACAGCACCCTGCCAGGCTTGCCCCTCTGAAGTATTCAACATTCCTTCTAAGCATGTGAAAGGAAAATCAGATGTGAGAATATTTGCATCACAAATAGAGTTAGACAAGGGAAGTTTCCTGACCTCGTGCTCTGCAGTCCAGCAGGCAAAGAACAGCTTAGAAATGATGGCAAAGTGTTTGGAATTAAATATTCCACTGGAAGCTTTTCCTCAGAGTTCAGGCAGAACTAAACTTTGAGCTTTTGTGGTCTCAGAAGGTTTCATTTCCTTCTAAACCCCATCACTCCCATTAATATTTCCTATTTCACTTCGCTGTGTGCTCCCAGGTACTGAGGGAACCTAAACACAGGAACCAACTTCTGCAGCTGCTTTGGAAGCTGACACATCTCCAGGGAATTCTTCTTCCTGCCTCTGAGCCCAAGTCATTGTGCTTCCCAGCTCCAGAGCGTGGTGGAAGTGTGGCTCTGGCCCAGAGCCTGGCAAACCCAGGAATTTAATGAGCTTCCTTGTGCCCGAGTGAGGACAGTCCCCTTGGCTTGCAGGGGCAGATGTTCCACTCTAATGACAGCTAATCTAAAAGCCATTTCTTTCACCATCATGCCCCTGCAGAAGATTAACTGTTATCATTGTGCTGCTGCTGCATCCAGCAGTTTCCAATTTGCCAGGGCTCCGAGGAGTCGCTGTCACCAGAAATTGGATGTGGTACATGAGATGCTCACTGGCACTGGAGCCTGCCTTTGGAGCCTTGGCTGCTTCCCTTGGATTTCAGCCCCACTGGTCCGGGCTGGGATCTGCTGCTTCACTCAGCCGTTACTCAGTGGCACCTCAAGAAAAGCAGGTGATTGTGTAGGAGGCACAGCATTCCAAAGCTGTGGGATTCAGGAGACTCCTTCCCCTCCTGCTCCTGCTGTGCATTTCAGGAATGACTTTTCCGTATCCACTGGTTCTGTCAGTGCTGCAGAGGCTGCACCTGCCCACAGGTGTGTACAGACAACCCTGAGCACAGGAGCAGTGGTTTCTTGGCTCCCAGCAGTGGTTTCTTGGCTCCCAGCAGTGCCTGGAGGGCAGAAAACAAATACAGCTGATATTGCTGATATTGCTGGTTGTAGCTCTCAGCAGCTGAGGATGTTTGAGGACAGGTAGGGAACAAATTTCCACCCCAAATGGGAGGTTGGGGAACATGAGCCAGTCCCAAAGATGTCAGCAGAGAGTGGGAAGCACTCATGATCACAGTGATGCTGTTTTTTAGTGCCTCACTAATGAACCAGCAATTGAGAAAAGTGAGAAAGTGAGAAAACAGCTCCTGTCCTGGCCTTCCCTGAAGTCACAGCCTGGTGCCACGGACCCTCTGGGTCCCACACCTCAATACAGGTGTGGAACCTTCACCTCTAAGGTGTGCAACCAGGTAATTTTCAATTAATTCACTTCCAAAGTCTACCTTAGGCACCACATGCATGGCCAAGACCTCCTGGAAACCTTGGCAAGCCTCCCTTGTGTCCCTGAGAGCCACAGGGGACATGTTCTGTGCCAGAGCTGCTGTGGCTTCAGGTGTGTCACCAGCCAACCGGATCATTTTTGTGTTTGTATTCTCCCTACATAACCCCAAAGAGTCTGGAGTTGCAGAGAATGAATGAGAATAAGAATTTCCCCCTGGACTCTAAAGGAAATTAAGAGCAGTAGCTCATCATCAGTTTGCATGCCTCATTCCTGAACTGCACCAGTAAATGAGAAAATTTAGCTGTAAAGCCGGGGGGGGTTGTAGGAGGGAGCAGGAAGCACAGGAGGATGTTAATGATTCCATTCCTTTGGTTTGCATTTTGTTATCCCCCTCATTTGTGCTCTCATCTCCAGGTGGGTGCTGCCACACCAAAAACTTCCTTGGGGTGACCCAGAGTGAGGGACCTGGAGTCCCCACGGAGCCCCAGCCTCAGATCCAGATCAGTAGTGGATGAAATGGAAAACTGACAAGGATTAGCATTTCCCCACTTGAAATGACCACCTCAGAGAGCTTCTTGATTGCTGAGAAAGCTCAGATGTGCTGTTAGAAGACATTCCAGCACTGGTAATGCGCTCCATCTGTTCCCTGGAAGTCACATTCAAATCTGAAATTATTGGGAACACCTCTGAGTGCCTGTCACGGTGCAGGGCTTGTTCTCTCACTGTAGACTTTAACAATGGGAACAATTATACCTTGCCATGTGCTGATTTTTGCAGCCTTGCCAAGAGGATTTTTGCAGTCTTGTTTCTTTTCTTCTCGTGCATCGTTTGGCCATTCTTGATCTGCTTCCTGAAGTAAACAGGTAATTAGCCATCTACAGAAATTGCCCCGTGTCCACACCATTAATGTGCTTGGATGTTTTAATTGATTGCATTCTCAAATGGCTTGGATGGCTTAAATGCCAGCTAATGCAATCCAATTAAGACTCCTAATAAACCTGCCTGATGAACTGCAGGATAATCACACATCAAGCACAGATGTAGAGGAAAATGCCACGGAAGTGACAGTTCAGAATAGATTGTGTCATTTGGAAAGATCCAAACCATTCTCAGCAGGGAAACTGGGAACATTCACTCTGACTGGTGCTGGATTTGGGCCCCAGGACCTGATCCAACATAACTTTTAAACACACACTTACATTAGTTCCTATGCACACAAGCTTTTACACAGAGTCATGGAACAGCCCAGGTTGTAAGGGACACCAAAAGGTCATGTGAGCCAAGCTCCAGTGGGAAAGGGGTCCTAGATAAGATTATCCAGCACCCTGCCCAGCCTGGGAAATCTTATAAACCTCCAGTGAGGGGAGCCTTATCATGTTCCTGGGGAGGCTCTTCCAGTGATTGATTATTCTCACTGGAAAAAAAAAGAATTCTTTTATCAAGATTAAACTTTTCCCACTCCAACATCCTTTTGGCCCTCGTCTCCCACATGAAAAGAACAACTCAATAATCACCTCGAGGGAGCACAAATGCAAAGGAGATTTCAGGTGATATGGAGGGGGGAGGCTCTTGAAAATATTATTCAAACAAAATTAGCTGAGGCAGCAGGAAATAAAATAAACTCCTACTGGGATAGGATGTGAACATCCAGTAGTGCCCCACAAGTAACTCATTTGAAGATGGTGCAGTGTCTTTGTGGCAGCTCTGGAGGTCTTTCCTCAGCCCAAACAGAGATTAGGGATTTAATGGAGCAATCTGTGTGAAATTCTCTGCTCTGTTCTGCCAGATGCCAGACAAGACATAATAGCTCCTCTGGCATCAATGTCTATTAATCTAATCTTGACTTTGATTCTCTGTGTGACTCCCTTTCATCTGTAACATGGGGATAATTCTCTCTTTCAGATGCTTGTTGGTTCCTCTTCGTTCCGGGTACACGGCGCTTTGAAGATGACATTATTTGTACATTTTCCATTATTGTCAAAGAGCTGCACGTTGTCCCTGGGCCCTGTCTCTGTCCCCAGCCCCTGTCCCCAGCCCCTGTCCCTCTCTCCAGCCCCTGTCCCTCTCCCCAGCCCCTCTCCCCAGCCCCTGTCCCTGTCCTCAGCCCCTGTCCCTCTCCCCAGCCCCAGCCCCTGTCCCCTGTCCCCAGCCCCTGTCCCTGTCCCCAGCCCCTGTCCCCAGCTCCTGTCCCTCTCCCCAGCCCCTGTCCCCAGCCCCTGTCCCCAGCCCCTGTCCCTAGCCCCTGTCCCCAGCCCCTGTCCCTGTCCCCAGCCCCTGTCCCCAGCCCCTGTCCCTGTCCCTGGCCCCTGTCCCTGTCCCCAGCCCCTGTCCCCAGCCCCTAGCCCCTGTCCCCAGCCCCTGTCCCTGTCCCCAGCCCCTGTCCCCAGCCCCTGGCCCTGTCCCCAGCCCCTGTCCCCAGCCCCTGGCCCTGTCCCCAGCCCCTGTCCCTGTCCCCAGTCCCTGTCCCCAGCCCCTGTCCCTATCCCCAGCCCCTGCCCCCAGCCCCTGTCCCCAGCCAGGGCTGCTGCTGGAGGTCACCCCTGCTCTGTGCCCAGGTATTGGCACAGCTGCCCTGGCACAGACCCTCAGCAGGGACCAGGAGATCTCCTGGGCATCCCGTGGGATCCTGTTGCCCTGGTTTTTTTTTAAGTTTTTCTAAACCTTTTGATGTTTACATTCCTGTAACGAATTTTCTCATGCACTTTATGTAAATAACCTATTGTTTTGCATTCTTTTATAGAAGCAAAGAAATTTGATGGGCTGTTGGTTTGTCCAGTGCCATTGGAGAGGTGGCACTGTCACCCTCCAATCCACTGTCACTTTTAGAAATCTATAAATGTAGGAGTCAGAAATGAAAAAGTCTCTTTTTTACCTTGTAAAATCCAGTATCCTGTCTTTCTGTTTCGTGTCCTAAAGCAACAGGATCCAGCCCTGGTGCAGGCTCTGTGTTTGCCTTTGACAATGGCGAGCCTTGAGAAATAATGAAGACATTCAGATCCCCTGTGCCGGCCTGGCTGAGCCCCAGAGGCTTTGCTGCACAAGGAGCCACCCAGAGCTGGCCATTCCAAGGGGAACCCACTGTCCCTGCTGGGAAACTCCAGCCAGGGGTGCACCTGGATGTAGCCCCATTTCTCTTCACGGAGAAAAGCAAGGCACAATTCTTCCCAAGAATATTTCTGGGTTTCTCATTCTCTGAAGCTCAGAGAAAGGAAAAACAATTCTTATCATTTGCTGTGCCTGTGTTTGTGCAAAAGCAGAATGCAATATGGAGATTGTTTACCCAGAGTGATGGTGTTTTGTTTCCTTGGCCTGTCAGGGCCAAGTGTGTGTTTCTGTCAGGACTATTGGCTGACAGCCATGAGATTTTGGGTAGTTGAGTGCTTGGCAGATTTGGTTTTAGATGTATAGAATAATAGAGTATAATAAAGTAATTAATTAGCCTTCTGATATCAATAGAGTCTTCCTCATCATTCCTCCTTCATCAGAGCCTTCCCAGCACATCAATACCTGGAACCCAAACCCTCCTCTGAGGGCACCCAGGCACCTCTCTGCACCCCAGAGCCCATTCCCAATCCTAAATCCAAGGAGTGATGGCCATAAAATAAAACACAACAAGCTCCACCTCAGCCTGAGGAAGAACATTTTCCCCTGGAGGTGGCAGAGCTCTGGAGCAGCTTCCAGAGGATGTGGAGTGTCCCAGGCTGGAGAATTCCAAACCCACTGGATGCTCTCCTGTGCCACCTGCTCCAGGTGACCCTGCCTTGGCAGAGGGCTGGACTTGGTGATGTCCAGAGGGCCCTTCCAACCCAAACCAGCCTGGGATTCTGGATTTGAGGCACCTTCAGCAGCTGTTACACGACAGAGCTGACCAGACTCTGCCTCCTGCTGCCCTGCAGCTCCTGCCACAGCCACCCCTCACACTCACTGGCCACTCAGGGGCAAGTTCAGCCCTAGGGTTGAAGGATGCCAAGCCCCTGATTTCACTCCCATCCTCATTGCCAGTGGGAACACAAGGAAAAGATAAAGGGCTGGGTGAAAATGGGAATTTTGCTGGAAATGAAGCATATTTATAAGGATTTTGATGATCCAGCACTTCACAGTCTTGCTGAAACGAAGTGTAATAATTTATTGAAGAGGATTTTATGGCTTGGACTTCTGTGCTGCATTAAATAACAGGTGCCTGGTGTTTAAATACAGGACTAGGGTTAGATACTCTAACTTTTCAACTAGTCTGAACAGCTTTCCTTGGAAACGGGAATTATCTCCTTGTCATTTTTAAAAGCAGTATGGAACAGCTGAAAATAATTTAAGGTAAAATATCTGAGATTTATTTTGTTTGGAATCTGTCTTCCTATGCAGCAAAGCAAGGCAAAAAATATACCTTTATACCTTTCAAGTCATGTGCGTGTAATTTTGAAGTGGGTTTTTTTTCATTAAGAATATGATTGCAATACTGAAATAATTACAATACTGAAATTGGGTGTGAAAATGAGACACTGCATTCCAGAAGTCCAGAAAAACCTCCTGGGGAAAAAGGTAAAGCACCTCATGGAAAACGAGAACTTTCCTAAGAATTAATTACTGTAATAGAGGAGAATTCTCCAAATGCTGAGAAGCAAGGAAACCACCTTGTCCTCCTAAAGGCAGCCCTGCTACACAACCTGATTTCCAGTCTAGACATAAAACCAAGTGATTTCAGACGTGTTGGAAGGGGTTAAATCCCTGAGAAGTCTCAGAGCATTTAATTCATTGGGCATTGGGAGCCACCTGCGTGTGAGTGAGGGGGAGAGAGGGAGATTTGGGCACAGCACTTTGCAAAGACCATTCCTGGGGACAGCCTGCAAGGGGCTCAGTGCCGGGAACATGAATAAACATTTCCTTCTGACTGCCAGAAAACACAAACAGCCCAGTTCCACCCCAGAAACTGCTCGAGGCACCTCTGCAGCTGAAAAACCTCCTCCACAGGAGCCAGGTAAGACACCTTCACCTTTTTACCTGCTTGTCTCTGCAGTGAATGCATCCAGAAACTCAGGGCAGGAGCTGCTGTACCTTCCCTGCATAACGACACTGATGTCTGGTGGGTTTTAATTCTGGGGGTGCTCCAAGGATGCTCCTCTCTAAAGGGAGAGCAAGAGAAGAGTTTTGAAACATCACCTAAACTTCGAGGTTTTCCCAATTCTAAACTGTTTCGGCTTTGCCTCTACCAGGACTTATTTCCACCACACACAGCTGGCAGCCAACCTGCTCCAAGGAGATCTTTCAATGCTGAGCTTTATTTCTTTTCTGCTGGCTGACAGATGACAGGGTTCTGCTGGCTCTCAGAGACAAACCCATTATTTCTGAGCACAATGAGTTCTCCTCTGTGGGCAGCATCCCTGCCACAATAAATCACAGGCTACATCCAGCCATTGTCCTGGAGCCAGGCATCTGCTGATTCACCAGGGAGAGGCTGCTGGGTTGGGCTTTTTTGTTTTACTGTCACCCTATAGCTTCAGATCTCCTTCTGTATTTAAGTGAAAAGTGAATAATAATCTCATTTGCTGGCATTTTGACTGGAATAATGGACACTGTTCTGGTTACTAAACTGACCGTTTCACACAGGCAGTATAAATCTTGGTTCAGCTCAGTTTTGCTGCTTAGATTCATTTATATACACAGAAGAAATAGATCTTTGTATCTGTGTAAGCTGAACACTGAAACTCAGATGACACCAGGTAACAGCTCTCTTTCCAGACTCATGGTTCTTTATTGTACTAAAACCAGAAAGGTAAAAAGTAAAAGAGATTTTAAGCAGACTTGGAGGAGTTTTGGAGCTGCTCCTCACACAGGGGAGCTGATCATTTCTAACCTGCACTTCACACACAGGTGATTCCAGAGCAGGAATTGCACTTCCACTGCCACAAAACTGCTTCCAATCTTTTTTATTTTTTCTTTTTTTTATGCATAGGCAAAGGATTCAGGGCAAACTACAAACCCTGACAGCCAGAGGGAAGAGAATTTCCCTCACATCTCAGATAGTTGTGGATATAGATATATACATGGATGGATATCTATAGGGATGTGCCAGATAGAGATGGAGACCTTGTTTCCACGGCAACAACTCTTAAGACAAATCCCACTAAAGATGCTGCCACGTCCTGCTTGGCTCAGATTGCTTTAGGACATGGAATTGTTTTCACATTTGGTGGAGCTGTTTAATTCCTGCAGGAGAGCCCCAGAGCTCCAGCTGGGAAATCACTGCTCTACTGCACATCCACTCCCTGGATTTCTGGGAGCAGCAGCCACGGGATCATCTATTCAGGTGACCCAGAGCATTCAAGCCCATCAATATTAACCCTAATTAACACTGCAAAAATAGGGCAGGCAACTCAAGTAGGCAATATATTCTCATATAATAATATCAGGTGCATATATATAATTTTA
The DNA here is from genome assembly GCF_015832195.1 of Motacilla alba alba. NCBI lineage: Eukaryota > Metazoa > Chordata > Aves > Passeriformes > Motacillidae > Motacilla > Motacilla alba. Next base: position 2,829,674 of record NC_052036.1, on the reverse strand, counting down.
GGTTATATATTCTCATGCATTCTTACAAGCACAAAGTTTTTGAGGGTCACATCACTGGTGGCAAAACAAGCACAGGAGGAGGGGAAAAAATACACAACTCCTGACAATTTCTATCTTCAGAATCAATTCCTTCAGAAGGAGGAGTTGAAGGTCAACTTGACATTGTGGCAATTATGACACACCAACCAGACTTCTGAGCAAGGCAAAAATATCCTTGAATAGTCTCATCCCAGGTAGTTATTCCAGATTCTCCAGGGGAAATACGAAGACAAAAATATTCAAGTGCTGTCTCCCAGACAGGTGAAGCACCAGCTCAAGAATTTGCTGTCCAGGGCAGGAATCTCTCACCTGAATTCCCCCCAGACTTGAGAATTTTTCCCAAAAAGAAAAGCCCTGCATAAAACCCCAGAGCTGCTCCCTCTCTGTGTGCAGTAGTTCTGTGCAGTTTGGGATGCCTCGTGCCTGAGGAAGCCCTTTTGGAGTAAATATTCACATGTGGGGTCTCTGAGTTCTCACTAAACACACCCCACAAAGAGGCTTGGCTGCCCAAGGCCCATCCCTGCAGGATCCAAGGGTAAAAATCCCTGATTTTAGGTTTTTTCAAGCTGTAACCCTGCCCCACGAGCTCTTTACACTTCCAAGTTCCAGGAACAGGAGAACCTCCTCTGCAAAGTTCCAAAGTAAGCAAAAAAGGGAAAAAATCCTTTCAAGGTGGCCCAACCCAAACAGCAAAGGCCTCCTTGCTTCATATGGTTTGTGTCTGCATTGCTTTGGGGAGAGAGGATGTTTTCCAAGAACTGAAAACCCCCACAGTTCCTCAATCTCTGGAAGAAGAAATCCCCAGAGCAGTGTTCACCTTCCCAGATTGCAAAGAGGAATGAAGCTTTTAAAAGCTCTTTTGTAAAATGAAAGGGCTAACGCATGGTGGGGTGGACCAGCAGATGAGAATTCCTGCAGGCAGCAATTAAATGATGAATAATTTAATTGAATGTGAGATTTAGGGGAAAATAAATAACCGAGCAACCCCATCCCACTTCCCAGCATGGAGCTGCCTTTGCCACAGAGGCTCCAAGGTGAGAGTGAGACTGTCAGGAACCAAAGCAGCTCTGTCCCCCTCGAAGCAACGACCAGAACAGGGACCTTGCTGCACTGCCAGGATGATGGATTGCTCCATTCCAGTGACCACTCAAAGCTGCTCAAGACAATCAAAACTAATGATTCTGCAAATAAGTCACTTTACTGTGGGTTGCTGGTGCTCCTCACACAGAAAATAAGGGGTTTCTTGAGTATTGTTGGGTTGTTTGTTTGAGTTGGGTTGTTTATTTTGGTTTTTTTTTCACTTGGCACAGCAGAAGGAATAAAGCTCTTAGATTCTTGGCACCTCAGTTCTCCACCTCCAAAAGGAGCAAAATAATACCCTGCAGTGTCTTATAGCCATGGTGTAAGAATAAATATATTAATCTATGAGAAAAACTACATTAAAACTATGAGAATAACCACATTAAATCTAAAAAAATTACATAAAATCTATGAGAATAACTATATTCAATCTACAAAATTAACTACATTAAATCTATAAAAAATGCCACATTAAATCTATGAGAATAACCACATGAAATGTACAAAAATAACTACATTAAATATACAAAAATTGCCACATTAAGTCCTGTGAGGCACCTGCCTGGTGCAGTTTTCTGGATGTCAACCAGGTAGATCCTACTCTAAGAGCTCCAGGTAGATCCTACTCGGAGCCAGCTCAGTTGTAAAGTAAGAGTAAAACTGCTCAACAACAAGGAAGATTCCCATAAATACAGGAAACCGAACATTGTTAGCTGCAGAAATTTCTGCAAACAGAAACGAGAGCTCCCTTAAACCCTAATTAAATGTACACATTTGTCCTTAGAGGTGCCCCTGCCTTCTGTTTGCCATATGGACACCCAGGAGCTGCTCGAGCTCGTGTGCATTTCCCATCCCTGGGTTCTCCTACTCCTCCTCAGCTGCTGGGATGAGAATTGCTGCCCTCACAGCTGCCAGGAGCCTGAGTTAACGTGACTCTGGAGAAAAAAATGAAAGGGACGTTCTCCCAGGGATTTTGAGGCAGAGTGCTGACTGGGAGAGGAGACCTGGGCCCCTGGCAGAAGGAGCTCAGAAGGAGCTGGTGTTTCTTGTTCCCCGTTCTTGGGATGCTGGGTGTCCATTGCCAGCAAACAGCCACAAAGGAGCCCCTGCTCTGCCCCCAGCACCCCCTCCTGAACTCACACACAAAACTTGGAGTGCAGAGGCACAGCCTGGCACTTCTGCCGTGTGAAATCCTGCAGTGAGAGGAAAACACCCCCAGCCCCAGCATGCTCCTCCCCGGCCCCATCTGCAGCGGGGTGAAGCAAAACCCAAAGGAAACCCGCTTTGCCCTTGCTTTTACTGCCTGTCCCAGCTGTTCCCGGCCAGATTTCCATGCAGGAATTGTGTGCACTGCCTGCACCAACCCATAAGTCAGCCTGTTTGCCACGCTTCTCCCGTTCATCCCACCCCAAAGCTGCCGGCGCTCTGGGAAGCCGGAGAGCTCCAGCAGGTTCCCACCTCCCCACGAGGGCTGGAGCCAAATAACAGGGCGGCTCCAGGGATAACGGGATTCCGGGTGGAATTCAGGGATAACAGAAGCCTGGGTGGCATCGCAGGGGTAACAGAATCCCGGGTGGAAATCCAGGGATAACAGAAGCCTGGGTGGCATCGTAGGGATAACAGGATCCTGGGGGGAATTCCAGGGGTAACAGAATCCCGGGTGGAATTCAGGGATAACAGAATCTCGGGTGGCATCCCGGGATAAAAGAATCCTGGGTGGCATTCCGGGCTAACAGGATCCTGGGATAACAGAACCCCGGGTGGCGTTCCGGGCTAACAGAACCCCGAGGATAACAGAATCCCGGGTAGCACTCAGGGCTAACACAATCCCAGTGCATCCCGGGCTGACAAAACCCCAAAGATAACACAATCCCGGTGCATTCCGGGCTAACAGAACCCCGGGGATAACACAATCCCGGGTAGCACTCAGGGCAAACACAATCCCGGTGCATCCCGGGCTAACAGAGCCCCGAGGATAACACAAACCCGGGTAGAGCTCAGGGCTAACACAATCCCGGTGCATTCTGGGCTAACAGAACCCCGGGGATAACACAATCCCGGGTAGAACTCAGGGCTAACACAATCCCGATGCATCCCGGGCTGACAGAGCCCCGAGGATAACACAAACCCGGGTAGAGCTCAGGGCTAACACAATCCCGGTGCATTCTGGGCTAACAGAACCCCGGGGATAACACAATCCCGGGTAGAACTCAGGGCTAACACAATCCCGATGCATCCCGGGCTGACAGAGCCCCGAGGATAACACAAACCCGGGTAGAGCTCAGGGCTAACACAATCCCGGTGCATCCCGGGCTGACAGAGCCCCGCGGAGCTCGGGAGAAGCCGCCGCGGCGCGGAGCGCCTCCAGCCCATCCCACTCCCTCCTCCCCCGGAGCATCTCCCGGGAGCCGGCAAGGGCTCGGGGCTGAGCTCCCAAGCCTGAGCATGGCTCGGAGAAGCCTGGCCGAGCCGCAGCCTCCCGGAGCTGCCCGCTGTGCCCGGAGCCGCCCGCTGTGCCCGTCCTGCGCCGCCGCTGCCCCCGGAGCCGCTCCCGGGCACCTGCGAGGATCCCAGCCCGGCTTCCCTGCCTGGTGACAGAGCCCTGGGGAGCTGCTCCAGGGCACTGCGAGGATCCCTGCCTGCTGACAGAGTCCTGGGGAGCTGCTCCAGGGCACTGCGAGGATCCCTGCCTGCTGACAGAGCCCTGCAGGGCACTGCGAGGATCCCACTCGAGCTTCCCGGTTGGTGCCAGAGCCCTGCCGAGCTGCTCAGAGCACTGCGAGGATCCCAGCTCGATTCCCTGCCTGGTGCCAGAGCCCTGCAGAGCACTGCGAGGATCCCAGCTCGATTCCCTGCCTGATGCCAGAGCCCTGCCGAGCTGCCCAGCGCACGGAGGGATTATTCAGGCAGCGGGGAGCGGGCAGTGGAAGGCAGCAGTTTGCCCCCCTCCTTCCCTGCCTGGGAGAAAGGAGTTGCCCAACCTGGTCATGAGACTTTTCCAGACTTCCCAAAGAGGCTCCTGAAGTTGTGACACTGCAGCACGGAGAGCCCGGGGCAGCACAGCCCCCCCCAGGGCAGACACCAGGCACTGGAGATGGAGAATGAGGTTGGCAAATCTGTGGACAATCAAATGGACAAATACATGTAATAATTTGGAAGTTTTCTTGCTCCTTTTGCTTTTATTCTGCTTCCTTTTTTTTTTTTTTTTCTCCCTATCCTGATGTAGCCGTGCTGTTAACCCTTTCTCGCCCTCCCCTCCCCGATTTAGAGTTACAATAATGGGGAAATCAGAAAGTCAAATGGATATTGTGGAAAAATCGACCAAATCTGGGAAGAAGCCCTGGAGCTTTGTGGCCATCGGGCTGGCTGTCCTGCTGCTCCTCATGACTTGTGCTGCCGTCGCCCTGGTGATCCTCTATGCCAGCAGCAGAGGTAAGAACCTGGGAATGATCTTCCCCTTCCCTCTGCAAACAGCAGAAAAAGTCCTTTTTTCTCAGAGCTAAATGAAAACAAAAATACAGGGAGACCATGAGGTCACCTCTGTGGGGGACTGAGCTCTCTCTGCCTCGCTCCCAGCTTGGGCACAGAGATTGTGTTGGCTTTTACTTAAATTTTGAATTATGCTCCGTAAGATTCTGTGCTTTTATTTGATGTTGGACTCAGAGCTGTTTTGACAAAGCTGATGTGCTGTTTTAGAGGGAAGGTGTGTGTCTGTGTGTGAGGACTGACATTTCCTCATTTTATCCAAGCACAAGCCAAGATTCATTATTGCCAGGGTTTTTAAGCAACAGCTGCTTTAAAACACTTCTAAAAAGAATCTCCCTGAAGGGGAAATTGCTTATTACAATGTGAAAGCTTGGGGAAAAAAAAAAAAAAAAGGCAACTTGCTGCTGAGGAAAAGGAGACTTTTTAAATATTCCATCAGGCAGTTGGAGCTCTAAGTGTGATTTGCTTCAGTGACTTGAATGCAAATATCTTGCCAGAAACCTGACATTGAGGCACGTTATTTTGAAGTGTTTTGCCTAAATATTTTAACTGCAGAGCACACTTGGTAAAACCAAAGTTTCCCCACTGGCACAGCAAGTATAAAGTCCCACGTTAAAACCCTGTGAAGCATCAAATGCTCGGGAGCAGCTCTGCCTCATGTTTGTCACTTGCATTAAAGTCTCTTGGATTGGGAGCTTTGTTAAAACACTAGAGAATGAAGTTAAAGTGGGAGCAGCAAAACTGGAGCAAAACACAGCAGCAAAATGCACTTTCTCTGTCTCCCCTGCTGCAGGGAGCTGCATTTTCAGCACTTGTGAGTGAAACACTGCACAACCCTGAGCAATAATTCATGGGAAAAGCCTTGCTATTGTTCACTCCTTTTGCTACCAGCACTCGAACACCAGGCAAAATCTGAGTGTTTGGTATCCATAAAGTTCATCAGAAAGTTTATTCTATTAGCTCAGGAGAGGAGAGGAAAGAAATTCCCCAGAGCCAGGTCCTGGAGGAGGAGTTTCTGTACCAAACCTTGAGCTTGGCAGGGTTTGGCTGCCTGCATGCAGAAAGGATTTGAGAAATCTGCCCCACATCCTTTGCTGGCTCCAGACAATGCAGAATTCAGGTATTAATTACATTTGCCCAAGTGCTGGTCTCATCCAAAGGCAGAGACAGAGTCTGTGCTCACTACGTGTCCAAGGAAGGCTTATCTGTGAGAAAACAGGTCTAAAAGCTAAATATTTTTCTCAGGCTCATATCTGCAATTAAACTTTCCCTGGAAGTGTTCCCCAGACTGACCCTGAGTGCAGGGCTGATGTTCTGCTGCCCTCACACCCCACCAGGTGTGCCCAGCTGTGCCCTGGAGCCGCTTTGTGCCTCTGTCCCCAATCCCAGCTCACAGCTGGAGCAGCCACCAGCTTCAGGTGATTCCAGGTGGGAGATGAAATTGCAGGTGGGAGATGAAATTCCAGGTGGGAAATGAAATTCCAGGTGGGAGATGAGATCCCAGGTGGGAAATGAAATTCCAGGTGGGAGATGAGATCCCAGGTGGGAGATGAGCAGCAGGAGCTCCATCCTCGCAGAGCACTGTCCACAGGCACTGCCTGGGTCAAGAGCTGAGGCAATGAGAGCTCTTCAGACTCTTCCTGCAGCAGAAATATCTTTTTTATTTTTTTTTTCTGGTCTTGAAAAGTTTTGTCCCAGTGCCCCCCTTAGCTCTGTTTTGCTGTCACACTTCAGCCCATTCCCAATGCTCAGGCAAAGCCTCAAATCCCTTTTCCCCATGGGGAAAAAGCACCTCTGGCTCAGAGCTGCGCCACAGAAATCCCACAGAACAGCAGGAAAAAGCCAGTGTGGCTGAGCACCCTCCATGTGATACAACCAACAGTGTTCTCCTGGGAATCTTCTACTGCTAATTCCACGGAAATGTTAATTTTGGGATGTGTACGGGACACTGGATTGCTCACTAAGAGCAGATTCAGATTTTTTGCTTCACCTTGATACACCCTTGATCAGAATGACACAACCCAGGCTTCTAAAATAATTTTGTTTAGCTTGTAATTAGGGATTAAATTAGAAAATTAAAGCACTGCATGTCCTGCTTTGCATTCACTTTTTTTTTTTTTAATTTCTAGAGGCATGTTTGGGCTTTGTGGTTCAGGGAGAATATTTTTCTGCTTGTATATATCCTGCAGAAGAGCACTGTGGTGCATGAAACAGGCCTGTGGGCACAGCAATAATTCCTGGAGTTCTGTTAATGCTGACTAGGATTTTTATCTCTGTTCCCAGCCAACTAAAACACTCAAACTCTCACAGCAGTGCAGCTACAGAGGTCTGGACACAATTTGGGGATTTTTGACATCCAAGGAACTTTTCCGACCCGAAAAACACCCTCATCTAAACAAGCTGAAAGAAAACATAGGAAGAATCATGTAATATTTGGGTGATATGTTCTCAGTCCTTCCCTCACACCCATCTCAGCAGCCTTTTCACAGCTCCCTCTCAGGATTTCCTGAATCGAAACCTCCTCCCTTGCTGGAAAGTCACAGCCTGAGGAACATCTCCAGCCTCTCTGTGGCTGACACATCAAATCACTCAGCAGCTCCTCCAGCAGCTTCCAGCCTCACCCAACTGCTGCTCCTGTAGTTCTGGTTATTTCCCTTGACTTTCTGGCTCTGAGGAGGAAGGTTCACTGCTGGTTTTGTGTCTGCATCCCCACACTTGTCACTGCTGGCTGTCAGGAAGGTCCCAGCCCTCTGCTCTCTGCTTAGGCAGGCTCCAAACAAACAGAAACACAAACCAAGCAGCACCTTGCTCTGGGGGTGGTTTTTAACAAAAAAAAACCCCACATTTTCCTCCTGCATTTCCTGTGCTGAATGTGATTGCTGTGCACTTAAATACCAGATTTACACGAGCCTGGTGAGCAGGAGCAGAATCTAAACTAAAAACTGAGGCAAGCTTGGGCTGAGCTCTGGCTCCTCTCCTTCCCGGCTGCTCCAATGTCCTCTGACGTCAGGAAGCTTCCCTAACGAGCCAGCTATTCAGGGGACATGCAGAATTTCAACAAGTGGCACTAACACACAAGTCATGGTGACATTTGGGCGGCAGGGCTCTGCTCAGCCCTGGGCAGATGGAGCCACATGAATGCAGAGCAGTAATGGGGAGTGAGCGGCCATGCAGGGCTGCAAAACGGGCAAATAAACACAAAACTTACTGGTTCTCACACCAAATTCTGGCTCAGACGTGGTTATAGGTAAGAAATCCTAGCGAAGGTGGAATAAAACCAAACATTTGTGTCCTGCACTCCTTGTGAAGACGCTGCCACCTGGCACAGGCAGCCCTCTCTGAGACAGAAAACCTGAATTTGGCAATTCCCCTGTTTGCTGGGAGCAAATTGCTGTTCCAACAGCACCAAGGGCAGCTTGCAGTGCCAACAGCACTTGTGCAGAGGAGATCTGAGAAAAGGGAAGGTGCTGAGAGGTAAAAGCTCCCATGTGAGTGCCTGGTGACAACTGTGGCTCTAATTGTCTCCATGTGTGCCATCCCCGGCCATCTGTGCTGCTCCAAAGGCACAGTGGGGAGACACCAAACACAAGCTGCGTCCTCCAGAGTCCTGCAGAAGGCTTGGCTTGGCTTTTGTTCTCTCCAAAAGGAGCTGCTGAAGGCTCTGGGAAAGCAATTTGGGTTTGAAAAGCAGCACCCCTCCAAAGGTGAGCTGCTGAAGGGGCTGCAGCCACCCAGAGATGCCACAAGTGATTTTCTGCTCCTGCTGCTGGCCAGGAAATGGGACAGGGCTCAGTGGCTCCTTGTGAGGCCAAATTAAGACAATAAAATCCTCCGGAGTGACCCCAGGGGGTCTGAGGCATGTCCCAGCTCTGCCAGCTCTCAGGTGAGCAGTTCACCTCTGGAGTGCTTAATTTCCCTCATTTTCTTCCATTTGGAGCAGTCCCACAGCTCAGGTCATTTCATTGATCTCCATTAAAGCTTCTCTTGCCTGATCAATTCTCTGCTGCTGCTGTGTCAGGCTGAAATGGATGCCCAAGCAGGAGCCCCTCTATCACTGTAACTCAGCCTGTCAGCAAAGCCTAACCAGGGAGGAAAATAAAGAGAGAAATACCTGTGCTTGTGCTGGAAACTTGGGCTGTTCTTCTAGAAAAGTGATTGAGATAAATTGAGAAATATCTGTGCTTGTGCTGGAAACTTGGGCTCTTCTTCTAGAAAAGTGATTGAGATAAATTGAGAAATACCTGTGTTTCTGCTGAAAACTCAAGCTGTTCTTCTAGAAAATTAATTCAGATAAATAGAGAAATACCTGAAAAGTTGGGCTGTTGTTCTAGAAAAGTAATTGAGATAAATTGAGAAATACCTGTGCTTGTGCTGAAAACTCAAGCTGTTGTTCTAGAAAAGTAATTGAGATAAATTGAGAAATACCTGAAAACTTGGGCTGTTGTTCTAGAAAAGTAATTCAGATAATAAAGAAATACCTGAAAACTCGGGCTGTTGTTCTAGAAAAGTAATTCAGATAATAAAGAAATACCTGTGTTTCTGCTGAAAACTCGAGCTGCTGTTCTAGAAAACAAAAGGCAGAACTGTTGAGAATTCAGAAGGTGCATTTAAAGTTCATTTCTAGTTTGTGGGAGGCGCAGGTGACAAAGTTCCAGTCGAGTGAGCAAAGATCAAAGCCAAAGAGGGCAGAGCTGGTCATGCCCAGAGCCTGTGGCAGGGAAGGTCCTGAGGAACAAAAGAACAGAATTGATGGAGAAACAAAGGAGAGACTTTTTGAGGTAAACTGAGATCTCTTCCACGGGCATTTCCCTGACTTTATCAGGTTATAGTAAAGAGAGAAGCTTTGATTCAAAATAAATAATTAAATAAATAAATAAATAAATAATCCATTTCAGTCCTGCCTGGTCCCTGGGAAACAATGAGAAGTTGTTTCCAGGAAATTTGAGAGATTGTACTACAAAATTCTTGTAGTGCAATTATTTCATCCTCACGTTGCTCTTTGCTATTGCTCCTTTCCTTCTGCCCTTGAACTACTCATCTCTTTTCCTCCAAGTATTTTATTTCCCCCTTGGAGATTCCCTGGGCTTTTAGGTTTGATTTTTTTTGCCTTTTTTTTTTAATTATGAGAGGGTTTAAGAAATTCCAAAAATTTGGCGCGCAAAAAAAATCCCAACAAATGCTGAAACAAACACCAAAAAAAAGAAAAAGAAATAAGAAAAAAAAGGGAAAAAATGAAAAATTTAACTATCTCTATGAAGCTTCCCATTGTTCCAGGTATTTTGCTCCTCCCCTGATCAGGTTGTCAGACACAGAATTTGGGCAGGACAGCCCAAATTCAGGGCAGGACACAGAATTTTTCATTTTTCTCTTGCAGATGTGCTCCCACCCAGCACGGCCACGCTCAGCTGAGCCCTGAACATTCCCCAGCACAGTGGGGGCTTTTTATGTCGCTTCCAGTGATGAACTTCAAAGCCCTCTTTTCTCCCCCACTGTTTTATTTCCCTCTGAATTACTGCAATCTTGTTTGCTCTCATGTAAAGCACTTACTTGCATTGAAAGCGGTTTTTTTAGTAACTCTTTTCTGCAAACAAGGATCAAAAACAAAGCTTCAAAATGGCTAAATCTACTGGAAAGAACCTTTGTTTTTCAGATTGGAACCACATCGTTGCCTATTTGACAGAAGTGGGTAGAAAAGCAAGGCGTCCAGTTTCTCAAATGGGAAATTCAAGCAGCAAAATGAATTTCCTTCTCCCAGGGCCAAGGCCCTCAGGTCCCTCCCAGTGCAGCTCTGCAGGGACAGCTCAGGGAGGGACCTGACACCTGCCCAGCATCACAAGAGCCTTCACTTGAATACTCAGCATCCAAAATGATCTGTGTGCATGGCTTTTTGGGCTTCTTCTGCCCAAAGAGAGACAACTTCACAAACCAAGCGCTCAGAAATAGAAAATGAACAGCCGAGAGCAGGACTGCAGTGGCCTTTCCCATGCTGAACTCAAGGCAGAACAAATTTGAACACAGGTCCGGAGTCTCCTTATCCCTGCACTGAAAATTCCAAATTAGGGACAACTGCTCTCAGAGGAGCAGCAAGGCCACAGGAAATTGTGAAACACGCCTGTGACAGGCTGCCCCTCCCCAGCACACAAATACCTGCAGAAATTAAAGCCATTTCTTTTCCTAAATTGGATCCTGGTGACTCAGAGCAGTGTGGCAGCACTTACCCAGCTCTGGGCTTTTTGCCCCCTGTTTAAACCTCTCAGTCTCAGTGACTTTGAAGATGCTCAGAGCATTTTAATAGATTATCTAAAAAAGGATCCCACACTTTGAGTAGGCTGTGGAGGCAGTTAGCAGGTAGAAAAGATGGTCTTATTCTCCTTCCAGGAGAGATAAAACTCACTGTCAAGACTGTTGTAGTGCTGCTGCCAATAAATTTTCCTCAAAAATCCCCAGATTTCTTCACAGTTGTCATCTGATGTCTTTGACAGCCACCACCATTCACTCTCCTGCTCTCAAACCAAGCAGAGCTGTCACTGGGGTTGGGCTCTGGTGAGTGACTCTGGGAGCAATTCCCTTCCAAAACAAGTCATTCCATCTGCTTTTCTCCTCTCCCTGCAGGCTCCCACTATGGCACCAACTCGGGCAACATCTGCACCACCCCTGGGTGTGTGACAGCAGGTAATGGGGTGTTGGGAATTACTGCTGCAGAGGGGAGGCTTTATGAGCTGTTACTGAACCCAAAAAAGAGATAATTCAGAGTTTAAGGCTGCAGTAGATGAAAAGGAATGAGATTTTCCCTTGGGTAAGGAATATCCTTCATAAGAGGCACAGGGAAATTGCCGGTGTGGCCAAGAGCTCTGGCTCTGAGCCACAAGGCCATGGACTGACCATCACAATCTCTATCTATCAGCAGAATAAAATTCCCTTTGGACTGAATTTTCTCTTTTACCTTCTTATTTGGGGTATCTACACCTCAAGAGAGGTGAGACTCCAGCACAGATGATCCCAACAGCCCCCTGGGAGCACTGGTTTCTTGGGCAGTGCCTAAACTGGAGCCCAAGGGAGCACTGGGCACTCTGCCCTGCAAGGCCTCGTGCTGTGGGACAACTCTTCTGCCACTCAGATCCGTTTCTAAGCAGAAAATAGGATTCCTCGAGTCATAGTATATGGGAATGAGTCTTGCCAAGCAGATCCTTGAGAGTTTTCAGCAGTCCCAGAGATTCCTAGGCAGTCTGTAGAATTCAGCTCTCCCCTTTTGCTGCCCAGCTGCCAGGATCATCCAGAACATGGACCCCACAGCTGACCCATGCCAGGACTTCTACCAGTATGCCTGTGGAGGCTGGCTGAACAGGCATGTGATCCCAGAGACCAGCTCCAGATACAGCATCTTTGACATCCTGAGGGACGAGCTGGAGATCATCCTCAAAGGTAGGGATGAGCTGCTCCATCCCCAGCACCTGTGCTTATCTCAGAGGTTCCTCACTCCACACACACAGAGAAATAAACTTGCACAGAAGTGTTGATTGGGATTTTTTTTTCTCTCTGGTCCTTTTATCTCTACATCTCTCGCTACACCCATTTTGTGGGGACATCCTGTTCCCACTAAAAATTAGCCAGAGGTGACTGGGTGCTAGCTCCAAAGGAGCAGGACAAGCTGTCTGCAGGTCCTCCCTCCTGACACTTTTTTTCATGAATAGCATGAAGAGCTCTCTAGTTTGACAGAAATTGCAGCCTACAACTCCCAGCCCTGGATCCTCAGGGATTTCTGTAAAATGATCAAAGGTCTCCAGGGCAAAAATATCTCACGGCAATGGTTCCTTCCCCAGGTGTGCTGGAGACTTCAGACCAAGGGGACAGAGAAGCATTTCAGAAAGCTAAAATCCTTTACAAGTCCTGCATGAATGAGAGTGAGTGTCTTATTGTTCCATCAATTCCCCTGTTCAAAACCAGGGGTACAGAAAAACCAAAGTCCTGTTAAGCAAAATCCAGTCAATATCTGTCTGATCCTCATGGCCGTGCCTGGAAAATTCATCTTCAGATGGAGGAAGATGCCTTGGTATTTCATTAAACCTCAAAATACCCCTTTGGGATGTGGAAAGGATGGATGCTGGGTGCCCACCCCTGGTGTGGATGCAAAGCCTTTCCTTCAGGAGGCACAAACCTGGCCCAGCTCATCTTTCCCAAACCAACCCGCTCCAAATCAGCCCTGGAGCCACAGAAGTGCTTCCATTCCTTTTCTGAAGACTAATACAGAATTGTTTCAGGACATCTCTTGTTTTTTGCTATGACACATTCAGTTGCAAATTTAAGCTGTTAGGCCTGTTACCTATTTTTCCTAATTTTATTTTTTTTTTTGTATGAAAACAATACAGAATTTGTCTTTGCTCCCTCAGGTCTTATAGAGCAACGAGATTCCCTGCCTCTGCTGGAGGCCTTGAGGATGGTTGGAGATTGGCCAGTGGCTTCTGCAGACTGGAGTAAGACCAAAGGTAGTGCTGGGACAGGAAGGGTTCAGTCAGAATTATTTACTGAAGCAGAGAGGCCACCGTCACCAAAATAAATCCTCCGTTTTCAGTTTCTCTTCCCAAACACAAGTCAGGGTTTTAATTTAATACACACATTTAATACTCATTGATCCATTTAAATAGAGCTCCAAAACTTCAGCAGCCAGCTTGTGAACTGCCCAACTTCAATCAGTCTGACACAGATTGACAAATTAACTCTATTTTGCCTTTTATCTCCCAGAGCCAAGCTGGAGCATGGAGGAAACCCTTTCCATCATGAACTCCAGGTTTAACAAACGTGTCCTCATCGACATGTTCGTGTGGAATGATGACAGGGATTCCAGCAGACACATCATTTATGTAAGAAAAAAAAAAGGACAGGGAATTATTTATATGCCAGAAATCATAATGGATCATTATTTACACTGCAGACAGATGAGCTTCCCATTGAACAATAGTGGTAAAATGTAGGCAATAGTTCTGTACCCCGAGTGTCAGATCTGTCTCAAAGACATATTGGGAAACGTTTCATGGCAGCATAATTTTTGTTTCAGCAAAAGAAATAAGAATCAGTGGAACTTTTGCTGATTTACAGCATTTAAGGCCTGTAAATTCTTGTGACTTACAAAAATGAGGATGAGGTTTAATATATAGCAGGAAACCACGGGTTTAAAATACATAAAGAGTATTTCAGAGTTTGTTGATGAGTGGTTGTGCAACAAGTCCAGCCCTAAAGTCAAGCAACGTAGAAAAGTTACTTAAATTTGCTCTTGGGTCTCCATGGTTACTGAAAGATTTTGTTTTTTAACCCACACAAAGATCCACCCTGTCCTTACCTGGAAACCCAGAGATAAGAGCTGTACCCTCCACCTCCCCCCAGACCCAGGAGAGCCCAAATTCTCTGAGTGTGTGGCAGTGGTGTCATCCCCACCCTGACAGGGGGGCACTCACAGCATCTCCTGCTGCCCTTCAAGGACTCCTTTGGACAGCCCCAGCTCCTGCTCAGCACTAACCAGAGAAATGCATTTTCCTTCAGATTGACCAGCCAAGTTTGGGAATGCCATCCAGGGACTACTACTTCAATGGGGGCAACTATCAAAGAGTAAGTATTCCTTTGATTTACTCTGTGCCACTAAAACAACTTTATTCCTCATCCCTGTGCTTTCAAAAGCCCCAATACATGAATTTTCACACTATGCAACAATCACAACTAGACTGTGACATTCGTGGCCACGTTTTTTTCCTAATTAAGCCAACATTTTGTAAAGTTTGCAAAAGAACTGAGCAACAGTATTAATATCATGCCTGCCCAGAGCTGGGCAACTCATGAAGAAGGTTATGAGAAAATAAAATTGGGTTTTGCAGCTTAGACACTCTCTCATTTTGAAGGACGGCTTCACATTTTCAGTGCAGGGGATTTGCTTGTATCTTCCTCTGAATCCCCGATGCTCAGCAAGTAGGAATCTGCTGCCACTTACCCTCCCCTTCCCCCAAAAATTACATGAAATCGTGAGAGATTATTTTCTAGCTGCTTTCCTCTGCCAATGCTCAGGGCAAAACCACTGATTCTGCAAAAACACTGTTTCTGTAAATACACAGAAAGCTGTTACAAACAGAGCCAGACAATTTGTCTGTTTCCAAGATGAAAATACTGCTTTAGTACATTTTATTTTCCTCAATTATGCCTTGCTAACAAAGAGCATTTGCAGCCCAACATCAAACCAATTTTCCTAACAAGAATGGAAGGGAATACAGAGGGACAACAATCAGCATTTGAGACTCTTTTGTCTCGTGGCTGTAAAGGCAGATGAAAACATCAGTGGGAAGAGTCTTCTTCTCACTCCAGCGTGTTTGACTACACTTTATATAGAATAAAACTAAAATAAAGCCCTGTGAGATTTATAGGGGATTGTCCCCACACCTTCTGGGCACCTTTAGGTGCTGCCAGCTTCTGGGACAAAACAATCTCCTGGAAATGGAAAAATGTGGAAAGCTGCTGACCCGGGAATCTCCCCTGCAAGTGTCACCTCCACAGCAGCACTCAGAGCAGAAAAGAGGGATATTTATGCATTGGGGCATGAAGGTCAGACATAGATTGACTTGGAGGAGGTAGGAAATCAGGTACAGCGCAGAGACAATCCTAAATTAGAGAAAGAAAACCAGTTCTGCTCAATACAGCTTTAATTTGAAGGCACAAAGCAGGGGGGCTGAGGCTGTGCTTTTAATCCTAATGACCAAGGAGGAGACACAACCCCTTTTTATTTGTATTTACCAGCTCGCTGCCCCCAGACAATGAGCCCAACTCTGATGACCCAAACTCCCCCTGTGCTTAGTCCAGCATCTTTTGGCAAAAACTCCTCCTGAGGCCTGGGGGAGTCTGGCCTGATTAAGGCTCAGCATTCAGCCTAAAACCACAAATCATCATCTGTAAGTGCCCAGACTCAATTTCACCACAGCCACTGTGTTTGTCTGGCTTCCAGGGTCTACAGAGGGAGAAAAGTATGTGAGGAGAACAGGTAGCATCAAGCTTTCCTGCATCAGGGATCAGCACTCCCTCAGCAGCCAAATGTCTTTTCAAGGCCCTTTCTGAGGCATAAATCAGTCAGAGCCTCCCATCAGGAATAAAGCAAAGGTGCCACTGGGAACTGTCTGAAACAGAGCTTTTCTTTCAGACACTAAACCCAGACCTGAGAAGATTTATAGTATTACTTTCAGAGAACTCAAACCTTCCCTGTTCACCCTGGAATTTTGGATCACTGTTCCCATGGTGTAACTCAAAGCACAGAGCCTCCTCTTTGCCCAAGCAGTAATTCTAACTCAGAATGCCAGGCTTGGATGGCACAGAGAAGCAGAAAGTGTGTTTTGAGGCTGGCAAGTGCCCTGCGAGGTATTCATGACAAAGAGAATGCTTTGCTGAGTGAGAAATGTGAAGATGGACCACAGAAATAATGAAGAGAGATTCTTTACAAGGGCCTGGAGAGACAGGACAAGGGGGAATGGGTTCAAACTGACAGAGGGCAGGGTTAGACGGGATATTGGGAAGAAATTCTTCCCTGTGAGGGTGGGCAGGCCCTGGCACAGGCTGCCCAGAGCAGCTGTGGCTGCCCCATCCCTGGAAGTGTCCAAGGCTGGGTTGGACGGGGCTTGGAGCCACCTGGGACAGTGGAAGGTGTCCCTGCCCATGGCAGGGGTGGCACCGGATGGTCTTTAAGGTCCTTCCAACCCCAACCATTCTGGGATTCTATGGAATGATGGGCAGCCAACCTTTTCTACCTGTTCTGTGCCTGAGTGCAGGTGAGAGAAGCTTACCTGCAGTTCATGATCAGCATCGCCAAAATGATCCGGGAAGACAAGAACGTGTCCAGAGATGATTCCTTTGTCCAAGGGGAAATGGCAAAGGTCATGGAGCTTGAAACAGAGATTGCAAACGTGAGTAGAGAGGTCAAGAACTCCTCAGGAAGCTGTGGAGGGCAAGGGGTGAGGGGGAAGAGTCTCCTGCTGGTTTTTCAATGCAGCAGAAAACCCACAGACCAGAGCAAGTGGGGGAAGAAGAATTTTTGTGCCATGAGCAGCCCAAAAATCAGAGCCTCTGTGTCTCTAATTCTGCCTGCTGTGTACACTGCTGCTGTGCTGCTCCAGTCCCAGCCTTATTTCTATTTGGAACTCTTCTAAAGCAGGATAATTTGCCTTCTGCTAACCATGCACTGGGATAACACCAGGGCAGGCTCCCTTGCATCCTTAATAATTCACAGCACCCTAAAAATCCCCCAGAAATCCTTCCATTCTAAAGAGGACTGAAGGAACCCCTTGGCTCAACATACCCCTGAAACATTATTGAATTGGGGGCACCCAGGTTCCTGTACTGAATTTTTGAAGCAGCACTGGGCACAACCAAATGATTTTCCTTTTCCCAAACAAACTGGTTAATCTGAATATTATTGGGGTGTGTTTATGTGCACCTGCATGTGATTTCAGCCATTGATCTTTCTGTCAGTTGATTCCAGTAATAACCTTGTGAATGTCTTCAGGCCACCACCCCAGCAGAGGAAAGGCACGATGTGACCTTGTTGTACAACAAAATGACCTTAGCAGAGCTGCAGGAAAAGTTTGCATTCAATGTAAGTGTTTCATGAGCAGTCTCATACTTCAGGTCTCTTAATTACATGCCAGTTGGAAATGGCTTTGTGAATTGATCAGTGCTTCAACAAAGAGGTATAAAATCATTCCCATTCCTGATTTTGCCTTCAGAATCTCTTTAAAGGCTCTGTCCTACTGAACAGCTGCATTCAAGGTTATAAGACTGTCAAAAGTCCAGTTACTGAGGCATTTAATCATCCGACACCGGAATGTCTCTCTGTCTGCCTAGGAATTCAACTGGACCTTCTTCATCCAACGTGTCATGTCTTCAGTGAGCGTTCAGGTGGACCCAGAGGAGGAGGTGGTTGTGTATGGGATGCCTTATCTGCAAGAGCTGAAAGCAATTATCTCCAAGTACTCAGCCAGGTAAAGAAACTGCAGGATAGGTTGGACAAAAGCCACAGAAGGATTGCTGAAATGTCAGTTATTGGACCCCCTTGCTAGTTCTGGGCTTTTGAGGGAAAATGAGACCCCTGTAAAATACAGGAAATGCCTTCGGAGGTTTCAAATTCCAAACACTGCAGTACAAGGTGTCTCACTTGCTGCTTGCTTAGAAAAGGTTAAACGGGAAGAAAAAAATACATGACAGTCTTAGCTCTTGTTACATTCTAGAAGGAAGAAAAGGAATGAATCCCAGAACAGACATGACAGCCCAGTCCTCAGGCTGGATGACTCTGCAATTAAATGAGATGTTGTGAAACCCAGGACTGGCAGCAATGATTTCCTTCCTTGTCTCCATCCAAAACTGAGATTTCCCCTCTGCCTGCCTGCCCTAGTGCTGGTTTTTACAGCGGGTTAAGCTCAGCTTTGCTTTCCCACACAGCACCATCCAGAACTACCTCATCTGGCGGCTGGTGATCGACCGGGTCAGCAGCTTGAGCCGGCGCTTCAAGGACGCCCGGGCCAGCTACAGGAAGGTATTTCCTCTCTTCATGAAGAGGAGAGCACAACTGCCACCAAACCCTGCCTGCTCAACACAACCACCCTGCCAAGGGTTTGGAAAGATATGAACTTTAAGCTCCCTCCCAGCCCAAACCATTCTAGACTCTGATTACATCACGGAATCCTCAAAGAAGCCAAATCCCAGCAGTGGGAACCTTTGGGTTAATTTAGTGTTGGTTTGAAACCTTTGGGTTAATTTAGGCAGTGGTTTGAAAGCTTTGGGTTAACTTAGGTGTTGGTTTGAAACCTTTGGATTAATTTAGGCAGTGGTTGGAAACCTTTGGGTTAATTTAGGCAGTGGTTGGAAACCTTTGGGTTCATTTAGGCAGTGGTTTGAAAGCTTTGGGTTAATGTAGGCAGTGGTTTGAAAGCTTTGGGTTAATTTAGGTGTTGGTTTGAAACCTTTGTGTTCATTTAGGCAGTGGTTTGAAAGCTTTGTGTTAATGTAGGCAGTGGTTTGAAAGCTTTGGGTTCATTTAGGCAGTGATTTGAAACCTTTGGGTTAATTTAGGCAGTGGTTTGAAAGCTTTGGGTTAACTTAGGTGTTGGTTTGAAACCTTTGGATTAATTTAGGCAGTGGTTGGAAACCTTTGGGTTAATTTAGGCAGTGGTTGGAAACCTTTGGGTTCATTTAGGCAGTGGTTGGAAACCTTTGGGTTCATTTAGGCAGTGGTTTGAAAGCTTTGGGTTAATGTAGGCAGTGGTTTGAAAGCTTTAGGTTAATTTAGGTGTTGGTTTGAAACCTTTGGGTTCATTTAGGCAGTGGTTTGAAAGCTTTGTGTTAATGTAGGCAGTGGTTTGGAAGCTTTGGGTTAATTTAGGCAGTGATTTGAAACCTTTGGGTTCATTTAGGCAGGGGTTTGAAACCTTTGGGTTAATTTAGGTGTTGGTTTGAAACCTTTGGGTTAATGTAGGCAGTGGTTTGGAAGCTTTGGGTTCATTTAGGTGTTGGTTTGAAACCTTTGGGTTGATTTAGGCAGTGGTTGGAAGACTGCAGGGGCAGGGTTAATGCTGGGCTCTGGCTGCAGGCCCTGTACGGGACGACGCTGGAGGAGGCGCGCTGGAGGGAGTGCGTGAGTTACGTCAACAACAACATGGAGAACGCGGTGGGAGCCATGTATGTCCGGGAGACTTTTGCTGGTGAGAGCAAGAGGATGGTATGTAGTTTACCCTTCATACTACTGTACATCCACTGTGGTGGCAGCTCTCTGGTCAGAGAGAGAGAGAAAGCTTTGCCGTGAGTCGGCCTGGGAAGCTTTAGGGAGCTGGAGAGAAAGAATTCTGAGCGATCTGCACCTGGTGTTTTGTAATAAGCTGTTTACAGCCCATAAGGATGTTTACTAATGGGTGTCTTCTTAATTAGCCAATGGTGATGGTATTTTGATTAAGGTCCACCTGTAGTGAACTGGAATATAAAAAGGAATGGGATTTCTGATAAAGTGAGTTAGCCTTCTGAATGCCTTGGGAGGCTGTGTCGCTCATGACTCAACAGCAACACATCCACAATGCCCACAGGGCCCATTCCCTCTGGTGCCAGCTCCCTGGTTTTTGCCTGGGAGAGTTATCCACCAGTCAGGAAGGTGCAAGGACTCATTTGTGATGCTCTTTTATGTCATTGTCTTATTAAGAACAGCAAGAAGCAAATGACATTTGACTCCAAAAGCTCAGAAAGCATAAAGCAAAACTTTATTACCAAAGTCCCCATATTTATAGGCGGGATTGCTCCCCTAGAACCTGATTGGCTCCCAAACAACATTTCTCATACAATTGGATACTTAGGAACAACACTCTCTTGTTCATCTCTCTCTATAAACATCACGTACAACATTCCACATGTTCCTAAATACCAGGTGCACAGACCAAGATAAGAATTGTTTTAATTCTTTTCTCTGAGCTTCTCACAGCTTTTCCCAGAACGATGCCTGGGAAAGTTACCTGTTTCACTCCCTGACCAAACTGTCACATCCACACTTTTAGGTGCCCAGTACCATGGTTTAGAGCACAGAGTTTGGAGCCGTGGCCTTCCAGCAGGAAGCTTTTCATCCCTCCTTAGCTGTGCCTGGGAATAGGGCATGGGAATGATGAGTGTCTCCCTGGCTCTCTTTCAGGTCCGAGATTTAATAGAGAAGATCCGCGAAGTGTTCGTGGAGACCTTGGATGAGTTACAGTGGATGGATGAGGCATCCAAGGAGAAAGCTCGTGAGAAGGTCAGACATAACAAAGAACTTCAGTTTTCCCTTATGAACATGAAATATTTGGAATTTTGTAGTATCACCATATCCAGTTTCTCCCCAGACAAGAGGAAAAGAGGACATTATGATCCTGGTACATTTTCTTTTCCTTTCAATCCTTTGTTAGCCCACATCAATAAAAATGCCAACTGGATATGACGCAATTCCCCCAAAAAAAAAAACATTTCCAACTTTTAATTGACCTCAGGACCATCAGCACCATTCCAAAGCCAAGAAAAAACCCCAAATATTTAACTATTCTTTGTATTAAAACTTTACTAAAAACAACCCAACAACAGCACTCCAACAAAAACCACAATTAAGAGGAAACATTCAACTCTTTTCTTCCAGGCAATGGCAATCAAAGAACAAATTGGCTACCCAGATTACATTTTGGAAGATCACAATGAGAAACTGGACCTGGAATATGCCAATGTAAGTGTTTTGTGCATATCTCACTAAATGCCTCAAAATAAACCCCTGCATTTGCTCTCTTGCCACTGGGATATTTGTACCTGTGCAACTGCCCTTTCCAAGGACATTAAAATGAACATATTAATAAATAACTGGTGAAAAGAACCAACTATTCAGTGAAACCATGCAACCAAAACATTCTTTAGAGGACATTCAGTGGGACGAGGAGTTCCTCTTCCTGCTCAGCTGACCAATGTTCTTGGATCCCTGTTTGTGCAGTTAAACTTCAGTGAACACAGCTACTTTGAAAACATCCTGGAAAACCTGCAAGCTGGAGCCCAGAAGAGCCTGAAAAAGCTTCGAGAGAGAGTTGACCAAGATATGTGAGTTTCCAGACAGAGCCACAGACACAACCTAAATTCTGGGTTAATGGTGGGGGCGTTCAACTCATGCTGTGGGTACCTGGGAATGCCTGTGGCTGAGCTAATCAAGGAATTAAACAATTCTAAGGTAAAGTGAAAAATGCTTTTCCCCTTGGAAGTTGTGTGTTTGGGATGAGAGCTGCCCATGAACAAGCCACCAGGTATTTCCTGGTATCAGGAATTCTTCACAGCTGTGGTCAATGCACCCTTTTTCCTACATTAATTCTTGCCTTATATTAGCTCTTTATAAGGGTTTTCCTTCTTGTTGCAAGGTTCTTCCTTCTCCTAACAAGGAAATTCTATTTCTTTTTATAACCATGTATACATTCTTGATAATATATATACATATATATATATATAGATGTATGTGTGTGTATATATATGTATACATATATATATATACACATACATACATATTTTATATATATATATATACAAATATTCCCTGGGATCATATCCTTACAATCCTTTCCTATGTACCTTGCACTTTTTAACCAGAATTAAATTTCAAAAATGTCTGGGCATAAAAGCCATCATGACTAACTGTGTGCAACATTTCTTTTCAGATGGATAATTGGAGCTGCAGTGGTCAATGCATTCTATTCCCCCAACAGGAACCAGATAGGTAGGTTTAAATACTTTTAACCAGCTTGATTTTTTTCCACACAACAGAGGCAAACCTGCCCGTGCCCATCCAGGAATTGTGGGCAAGGCTGCCTGGTTCTTCAGCTCAAGCACCTTGTTGATGAAAATTCAGCTCCCCAGTTTATGCCCTGTCACTGAACAGCCTTGGGTTTGAAAGCCTGGGACAGCACCAGTGCCAGCACCCAGAGAACACCCCCAGTGTGTCCTGGGCTGCTCCTGCTCCTGAGTTGATAGCACATGGGGCAGCTCTGCAGTTTGCTCTGTGCAATGACACTGCTAAGAGCCACCCAGAGTGCAGAAAGCGCCTCTGAAAGTCCCAGAGCATCCGCTGTGGGAGCTCTGCAGAGCTGCTGGGCTGCCCTTGCTCCTTCTTGGCACAAGAGACCTTCAGAGCCCACCTGGCTCCCTGTGCTCCCTGAGCCCAGACCTCATGCAGGAGCTCAGGTTAAAACTGCTGAGCCTCTGCTGAATCCTGAGCACCCCGAGCAGGAGAGGCAATAGATAATTCCCTCCAGAAGTGCTTCAAATTCCCAGACTGCCAGGAAGATCTGCTATCAACTGCTGGTACCACAGAAGGACAAATCCACAGGGTTTTAGGCCAGACAGAGACTGCATCCTGCTCCCAGGGCAAAGGCCAGGAGAGGAAACAGCTCAACCCACCGACAGTCACAACAGAAAAATTCTGTAATTGCTAAAAGCAGAAACATCCAAATTGCTGATAATTCAGCCCTCTGACCTCACCCAAAATCTGATTTCCTTTGGGCAGCTTCCACTCACCTCCATCCTGCAGGTACAGCAGCACCAGCACCTTCAGCCACAGCAGGGCCGTCCTGGGGGCCAAGCTCAGCTCCCAGCTTATCCCCAGTGCTTTTACACAGATTGGAATCAGCTTTCCAGGCAGGGAACTCAGGTCCTGAAGCCACCCGGTTCCTCTCCAGCCTTGTCCTTATAAATCATACAAAAGTAACTCATTTAAGCAGCTTGGAGATGAATATGCCTGTGTAAAAATCCAAGCACAGCCGCCCACAATAGTGTGTATGTCAGTTAAATTCTGTTTCTTCATGTCTCTGGCTTGAGAAAACAATTTTCCACACTGCTCTGTCTTACTGCAGTCTGGATTATGCTTTTCTCCACAAAATTGTATGGATAAAACCTGTGTAGCCAAAAGGGTTTTGTCTCTGAATTAACTTCTTGCCACATAATTTCAGCATCTCCCTTCACAGAAAATACCTCATTAGAGTGAATTACTGCCAGTCTGAATTCCTCTAGAAGCATTTATGCTTTTCAGCTTGTGTAGAAGGGGTGAAAAGCAAATCCCATGGTTCTGGATAAGGCTTTTCCCAGCAGACTGAGGCAGCACAGATCTCATTTTCCCCCCTCAGCTGGCACTGAGTGCCCTTGGTGGTCTATAGGAATCATTCCTGTGCATGTTTCACACTCCAAGTGTTGGTGGTATCAGCAGATGATTTCTAGCCTCTCCTTAACCCAAATAAAGCAATAAAACCTCCATTAGTTCCCCTGTAAAATGGCTCTGACACACAAACTGTGCCTGTCTCCAAAGGACAGCTCCTAAACATTCTGTTCTTGACTCACTGCAGCAAACGTTATGGACCAAATTAGGCTAAGCTCAATGTAAAAGCTGCTTGGGTCTCAAACTGGGAGATACTGTAGCTGCAGATGTGCTAAATTAAACCTTTATTAACTTGTCATTTTCCATTTATCAAGAGAGAAACAATTTCACATGAGGCATGAGCTTGTTTCTAATCATTTTATATTTTCTGTTCCTTCCTGACCCTTACACCAAGCAAACAATCTGTCTGCCAAGGA
This sequence comes from Motacilla alba alba, assembly GCF_015832195.1. Classification (NCBI taxonomy): domain Eukaryota; kingdom Metazoa; phylum Chordata; class Aves; order Passeriformes; family Motacillidae; genus Motacilla; species Motacilla alba. The sequence goes on along the minus strand of NC_052036.1, from coordinate 2,805,953 downwards.
TGCAACATTAAGCCACTTTACAGCATTTCTCTCTTTCTCCCTGTCTTTGCAGTTTTTCCTGCTGGGATTCTCCAGCCTCCCTTCTTCAGCAAACAGCAGCCCCAGGCCCTGAACTTTGGAGGGATTGGGATGGTTATTGGGCACGAGATCACTCATGGGTTCGATGACAACGGTGAGGAGATGACTGAAAATATGTCATTATTTCAGCTAAAATGTTCTTATTTCAGCTAAAATGTTCTTATTTCAGCTAAAACTCGTGGCAGGAGTGGCAGGGATTAAAGTGCCCTGGGACTGAAGATCCCTGCACAGTCACATCCAGCTCAGCAGCGATAGGAGCACACTGGGAACACTCTGTGGAAAGTTTTGCAGGGAGTGTTCCCTGAACAGAGCACAAGAAATAAGCAGATGTTAAAAAAAAAAAAAAAAAAAAACTGAGGCAGTGACAATTCTCAGGGAAAAAAATTATTTTTACAGCACCATCGGATCAGAAACTCAAATCAAGCAGATCCAGGGGCTCCTGAATACAGTGAAATCTGTGAACAACATTTTTGGGATAGAACAAATGTCAATAGTGTCTTGAACTCCCAGGAGACTTTGTTTTTCAACACCAATGCTTGAAATAAATTGACTTTTTTAAGTTTCTCAAGTGCCATGTAAAAGAATTTGGGGGAAAAGCACAAAGCACAAAGCATACAAGTCAGGAGTTTCTTCCATGTGGTTTTTTTAATGCTCATTAATGACACATAAACACACAACACAGCCTCAGAAACTGAGTTCCAGAGCAAAGAAAAGCCTTGTTCTAGCCAGAGAACCAAGAACACAAACTCCAGCTCTACAATTCCAGCTTTTAATTCTCTGTAAACCTCAGTTCTGTCATTGGCTACACAGAGCCAGCACCTCAGACACCTCAGAAGTGAGGGAAGGTTTTGTTACATGATATCTGCAAAATCCACTTGGAAATAAAACCAAGCCTTGGAGCTATACCTGAAGTCAGGGCTGAAGACTGAACAGAAAATCAGGGAATAACAGAGACCACAATTCCACTCCCTTGTGACAAAGAGAATAAACCGTGCCCAAAATATTTCTGAGCATCTAAATTCAGGGAGGAGAGAGGAAGGGAGTGCAGCTCCAGCATCCCAGCTGCTACACTGCAAGAGCTGCCGTTTTAAAATCTTGCTCAAAACTTTCCTTTTGTCCCTGGGCTTTCCTGCAGGTAGGAATTTTGACAAGGATGGGAACATGCTGGACTGGTGGAGCAACTTCTCGGCGCTGCATTTCAAGGAGCAGTCCCTGTGCATGGTGCACCAGTATGGGAATTACACCTGGGAGCTGGCAGGGGGACAGAACGTGAGTGACAGCCACGGCCACAGCTCTGGCTTTGTACAAATATTGGCTTTAACAGGGGATCCCTAACAACCACAGCCACAGCTCTGGCTTTGTACAAATATTAACAGGGGATCCCTAACAACCACAGCCACAGCTCTGATTTGTACAAATATTGGCTTTAACAGGGGATCCCTAACAACCACAGCCACAGCTCTGATTTGTACAAATATTGGCTTTAACAGGGGATAAGCACAAACCCCAGCTACTACAGGGCTGTGATGAGCTGGGAACACTGGTGTGGCCCAGAAAGCTCAGGGTCTGTGTGCAGTGATGCTCTGTCCAGCAGCAGCACAAGTTCTGTCCATGTTATATTTGCGTGTGTTCTGTTCCAATCTACAGCTCTTACCCTGTGATTTGTTTTATTTTATTCTCTCCTTTCTTGTCCCAGCACAAAGTCACAGCTTCCCTCTGCTCCAGCCATGTCAGGCTGTTGTATGACTGACCTGTAGTTCTTAGAGTTGCTGATTTTATTGACAATAGAGTAAATAAATTATTCTTTTTACAGGTCAGTGGCATAAGCACATTAGGAGAAAATATTGCAGATAATGGAGGAGTCCGACAGGCTTATAAGGTAATCCTCAAACACCCTGTGAGTTAACTGTACCTGTTCTGTGACCTATTCTATGCTAAAAAAATTGACAATTAGCATGTTATTAGCATATTCCAAAAGCTGAAGCCCCAGAGGCACACCTGGAAGCTCACGTGCCCATGGCTTGCTGCCATTCTTGCACCCAGCAGCAGCCCAAAGGTGGAGCTCAGGTGTGAGCAGGGAATGTTCTTCCCTCCAAAGAACCCTAACAGATGTCACGGTAAAACCTTTTATCTTTGGTGTTTTGAGTATGGTGTTAAGGGTGTTTATGGAACACCCTGAATTTGAAATCTGAATTCCAACCCTAAGGGACACCATTCCAATTAATTACTTTGTTAGGATTGTTCTAAAAGCCATCACAGGCGTGGAGGGGACGTGTGGGGTGACACAAAGTGCCTGCACATGGAATCCATGGATGTTCTGTGGGGCTGGATCTCTTTTTACCCTCAGCTCTCCCTTTTTGGGACTGTCTCGGCACCTGAGAGGCTGCAGAAAGAGAATGTTGGGAATTAACCAGCATGAGGGCACATTAGCTTGTCCCCATCATGTCGATATACCTAAAAAAAGCAAATTGGCCAATTAATGTGCAACAATAACAGGTAATGGATTTAACATTGAGCAAGGTTGTTATCTGCTATTTAATGAGCAGTTACCTGAAGAGAGAAAAATCATCACTGTAGGGAAGCAGAGGAGATTTAACACTTTATTTACAGATACAAATTCCTGTAGAAAGAGACCATGAAGTCAACAGTGCTTATGCTGACAGCTTTTTCATAAAATTCTCTGCACTGTTTGTATGAGAGAGAGAAAATGTATACAAATACAGAAGGGTAGCATGCTGGTTCATGCATGTGGGGACTAAAATCCCTCCTCCCATTCAAAATCCTCTTGCTGCTCCTCTGAGTTGATCTGTGATCATTTCCAGGCCTACTTGAAGTGGCTGGAGCAGGAAGGGAAGGAGCCAAAGCTGCCTGGACTGAACATGTCCCACAAACAGCTTTTCTTCCTCAACTTTGCCCAGGTGAGAACACACAGGGCTGTGCCTCAAGCCCTTGGACTTTGCTGGAGCAAACTCCTGGGGGAAATCAAGGGCAGATAGATCTGTCCCAGAGCACCAGATCTTGATGAAACAAAAGCTAATTAATAAATAATTGCATCTATTCTGCCTGTCTATGAAACGCACCCCAGCAAACTGGGATGGTCCTTGGGAAAGCCACTGAGAAAGTTCCCAGCATGAATTCCCTTCAGTACTGACCCACTAATGATGGATCTCCCTGTGCAGGTTTGGTGTGGTTCCTACAGACCAGAATATGCCAGTCAGTCCATAAAGACAGACGTTCACAGCCCTCTGAAGTACAGGTGGGTTTTACTCATTTGCTAACTCACAACTCATTCCATTCGACCCCCTGCACCACGACAGCACGGGAGAGTCTGGTACCACACAAGATAACTCCTGAGAGATTCCCAAATTTTCTCCCATGGCTTCTAGGACACTGTAGGAGAGAGCACGTACCTGTACCTGACCTGCAGGTGGGTTTGCCAGTCCATAGGGGATGGGGCAGGACCAAATTGTCCTGGTTTGGAAAGACAGGTGCCTGCTAAGGAAGGCAGGAGCCTCCTCTGAAATGGAGAATGGGAAGCCCACCCCCCCCCCCCAAAATCCCTCCCACCCCCTATAAAATTGTTATAAATTTTAAATTAAGGGGCTCTCGGGCAAAAAATATGGGAGCAGGAAATAAGAGTTCTTTAATAGGGAAGAAAATAAAAAGGTAAAATAAACAATGCAGTAAAACAAAACAACACTGACAGAGTCAGAGCACAGCCTGACACCCTGTGGGTCAGGGTGCGGGCAGCAGTCCCATTGGAATTGTGGCTGCAGCCCTCCTGGAGTGTCAGGGGTGGTTCTGCTGGAGCAGGGATCCTGTAGAAGGGTGTAGTCTTCCTCTGAAGATCCAGGGGAAGAGGCAGCTGCTGTTCCTCTGGGAAATCCAGTGGAGAAGCTGTGCTGGTGTTCCAGCATCTCCAGATTCTATCCAGGTAGGAATGCTTGGCTCCTCCCTCTGGGGGAGCATCTCCCAGTGGGCTGCTGCAGTTCTTATCAGCCATGCAGGGACATTCCATGGCCTGTTATCAGCAGGTGTCTCCCCGGGGGGAGGAGTGATTGTGGAAGAGATAAGGAAAACTGCCCACTGAACAGAAGACAACTGCCATACAGATGGCAAATAGAATACATCTTGCCTTGCAGCCTGGCACACAAACCCACTCTGTTCTTGCATTTCATTGCTCAGATTACCTACATTCCCTAAAGCATCCCATATTCTGAACTGCAGTCAAGTTCTGAGGCTCCAAACCACCTCCTGTTCCCCAGAACAACAATTTCCACGTGTCCCTTCTCTTTGTTTAGGGTGATGGGCTCGCTGCAGAACTTTGAAGCCTTCTCCGAGGTGTTCCACTGTAAGAAGGGCACGGCCATGCATCCCGCCGGGAAGTGCCGCGTGTGGTAACCGAGATGGGACACTGGTGACACCACAAACAGCTCCTGGCAGGGATGTGCCCGCTGTTCTGCTCAGCCCCAGCCAGCGCTGCCGGGGCAGCTGCTGCAGTGAGAGCCAGGGAAGCCCTCAGCTGTCCCAGTGGCACTGGAAGGAGGCAGGGATCACGGGGATGGAGCCCGGGACTGGCGAGGCCACGCCGTGTTCCCGGGCACGACGACTGTTTCCAATGACATCCTGACTGTTACTAAGACACTGCTTCAGGGTTACAAGGACTAATTCTTACATGAAAACAAAACCAACAAGCAGCCACAAATCTATTTTTCGGAAAGGAATAATAATTTTAATATGTCAGCTCCACTTTCTGGGGCTCAGCAATGCTGTCTGAGACGTTCCACTGCTCCGTTTCCAGTGTTCTGGTTCTGTTTCTGGCGCATTTTTTCCCCAGATCAGGTTAGAGCTGGTGTAAACTCTCGTGCTGTCTGTGCCCCTGCACTTTGATCACTGCTTTGTTGTTCATGGATTGCTATTTGTCGTGACAGTGAGCTCTATGTCAAGATGCCTGTCGCACTCTCCTCCTACACTTGAGTTCCTCTGCTCCAAAGAACCCCCTTCAAGTGAGGCATCACTACAATTATCACCTTTTAAGAGTACAAATTCTGTCTTTATGGTTAAATTACAGGGTCCCATCCTTCAGAGATATATTTAAAATGATGCTTATTCTTGTAGAAAGTGTATAAAATACCTTTTGCCAAATAGCAGACGTGTATCCATGGAAACAATTAAGCTGGTTTTAATCCTGTGCCTTTTTATTTTGCCATAGGCTATTTTTCAGTATTTACACTTGAAAATGTAACATGAATAAATTTTTAATAAAATTTAAAAGAAAAAAAAATCATGGTGGTGAATTCAGCAAAGATTTCCATGTGGAGAATATGGGGGGCTTCCCTTGGTAAGCATCTTACTACAATGAGAACATCTTAAATTTCCAACATTTATAGTGAGTTTTTAATATTATTCCAGCAATATTATATATTATTTTCTTTCTAGCACAGGAACCACTTGACAGCAAGGCAGTAACTGCCTGTGTGACTCTGCAAAATCACTGAGCCCTGGAGATGGCCCATTAAAGGTTCTGGCACCTGCAGCTGTTAAAGGGATAACTAAAATGTGCCCGGGGGGGTTAATTCCAGGTGACCATCCCAGCACATGGAAGTGCCTCTATTTTTCATGTAAGTTCATCCCACCTCCTGCCTGCAGAACACTTCCCAGCTGCCAGTTTGTGTCAGTGCCACAAAGAGCCCCTTGCAGCCCCCCTGACCCCGGTGCTGTGCCCACACAGAAACCGGAGATGAGAGACAAAGCTCCAAATCCCCAGGGAATGGTCCCGAATTCTTACTGACCACTCTGTCACCCTTCCACGATGACAAAATGCTTCAGCCCTGCGGGAAGTTCTGCACCCAGAGGTGTTTTGCTGCACTTTAGACTCGGAGCTTTATTACATGCTTGGGAAAAGAAGGAAGATCCTGATGTTTCCCAGGAGGAATCCGAAGCCTTTCCCTCTCCCATGCTGCCACCTGGTGACAAATCCTGCTCCAGCTCCTAAAAGACCAAAACTCGCATCCAACAGGAGCAGCTTTCAGGCTCCATCGAACCACAGATGTCAAATCCTACAAAAAAAATCATTTTTAGTTGGTAGATTGCTGATCCCGGTTGGTGCTGCGCCTCTCTCCCTGGCTGTGCAGAGCTCCCAGCTCACCTACAGCAGCTGGGGTTTTGCACAGCCATTCCTACAAACCACAGAGTTTCTGAAACATCACCTTACTCTGCAAAAATACCCAGAACTAACTCTGCTGAAAAAAATAACACAACAACAACAAAAAAAAAATTAAGAAGCCTATCATATTGTTCTTGATTAAAAAAGACAACATTTCCCATTATTTCCATTTCTCATGGTTATGTGGATGTCACCTCCCAGATGTCCCAGCACACCCATTTAGGGCTTTCTTCTGTGCCTCTCCAGAGTCTTCCACATCTCATTTTATAGACAGTTCTGATAACTAAAGCATTTCTATCCTCACCAAATTCTTCCTTAAAAACATTCACAAGGGTGCTCTTCCAGAATAATCCTTTTCCTTAAGGTGAAGCCACATAACTCAGAGTTTTCCTTTCTGCAGGTACCAGGAAAGTTCTTCAGAAAGAAGAACTCACATTCTCTCTCCAGAAAGAGAATGTGTTTTCTTCAGTAAAAACTTTATTTTTAGACACAAAGGACACAAAGTATATTAACCTTCTTTACTAAAAGCTACCTGGTTTGCTTGGCACAATGAATTTTTTTAAATTTGTTCCATGTGGAATTGCTGCGTACAATTCCTTTTCCCAGCAATATCTTCTTTTCTCCTAAAAACTGAAAAATCTGTACCAAAAAAAAAGCATTTGGAAACTGCATTGTGTATTATGCAGAATGTTTAAAATGGAAAAAAAAAAGCCATTTTTTTCCCGCCAACAAGCAACAGCAGAATAATTAATGCATACCAAGTGTCAACTGGCCATGGGGCAAGAAGAAAAGTCCGGGCATTGCACACAGCCCACTGCTCCTGAAGGGGATGTAAAAGGGAAGTTTCCAGCCCCTGTGACACTCCCAGTGCCTTGATCACTCAGCTATTGCCGACTTTGATGCTTCACAAGATGCCACTGGGCTGTTTCATTAACTCCTTTGCAAACCCTCCTTTTCATTTTCAAGCTGCCTTTCTCTTCATGATGATTTAAAGGAAAAAAAAAGAAAAAAAAAGGGGGGTTGTGCTTGGGTTTTTTAACCATTCCCATTGTGTGTCACAGTTCAAACAATGTCCAATTCAGGCCTGGTTTTTGGGGGTAGGCACCAAGTTCCTGCACAGGAGCAGTTTTTGATCCTCTTTCTCCTCGTTAACATCAAAACCTGCCCATGCTGTTCCTGCTTTATGACAGGTCAAGGGAAAACACAGAGTATGAACAGTCAGCTTTTATCAGCTTTTATCAGCAAATCCTTCTCTTTTCACTCCAACAGCCAGGCTTCTACTACTCTTTTAAGAGCAAGAACATTTGGGTCACTCAAATTAGATTTTAATGTGTTACTGTCACTGTCTTATTTTCTGGAAAAATCCTCTTTGCCCAGGATTCTTCTCCTGGGAAGTTGAGAAGCCTCAGAGGAAAAGGAAAACAATAATTATCTCATTTGCTTCTCCTGTGTTTTGCAGCTTTGGACATTGTTTACCAACAGGTGCATGTTTGATTGGTTTCATGTAAATTGATTTAATTTAATGACCAACCACGGTCAGGCTCTGTCAGGACTCTGGAAGGAGTCACCAGTTTTCATTATTATCTTTTTAGCCTTCTGTCTGTATCCTCTCTCTATACTTTAGTGTAGTTTAGTATAGCATTCTTTAATATAATATAATATCATAATATCATAAAATAAAAAATTAGCCTTCTAAGAACATGGAGTCAGATTCAGCATTTCCTCCTCCGCCTGGGGACCCCAAAAATCCCACATATTACCCAAAAAGAGAGATAATTCTGACTCCTGCACTGCTGCAAAGGAAAGGAAGCAGCCCCACCAACAAGCAGTGAGGGAATTTTCAGCTGGAGAACTAAGACATTATTCAGGATATTATTACAAAACTACCCCCTTACAGTCATGTTCTTCATACTTATGGGGCACATAACTTTTCCTCCTTTGCCAGATATTTGTGAGGGCAGCTGCACCAGCCAGCAGAACCACAGAGACAAGGATTTCCATGACTGTGGTCAGAAGTGGAGCTAGGGAAGGGTTCTGCTCCTCAGGGGTGATGTGAGAAAACCCCTCAAAACCTGACAAACCCCTTAAATTGTGGCAACCCCCTGAAAACCTGACAAACCCCTCGAATCCTGGCAAAAACCAACCCCTCAAAGCCTGGCACTAACCCACCCCTCAAAACCTGGCAAAAACCCACCCCTCAAGTCCTGGTACAAACCCCACTAAACCTGGCATAACCTCACCCCTCAAAATATGGCAAACAAGCCCTCAAATCCTGGTAAAAACCAACCCCTCAAATCCTGATAGAAGCCTCTCTGAACCTGGCAAAAACCCACCCCTCAAAACCTGGCAAACCAAGCCCTCAAATCCTGGTAAAAACTCCACTAAACCTGGCACAAACCCACCCCTCAAAACCTGGCAAACCAAGCCCTCAAATCCTGGTATAAACCCCTCAAAGCCTGGCACAAACGCACCCCTCAAAACCTGGCAAACCAAGCCCTCAAATTCTAGAACAAACGCCTCTAAATCTGGCACAAACCCACCCCTCCAAACCTGACAAACCCACCCCTCAAATTCTAGTACAAACTCCACTAAACCTGGCATAACCTCACCCCTCAAAACCTGGAAAACCAAACCCTCAAATCCTGGCAAAAACCCCTCAAACCTGGCACAAACCCACCCCTCAAAACCTGGCAGACCAAGCCCTTAAATCCTGGTACAAACCCCACTAAACCTGGCACAAACCCACCCCTCAAAACTCGGCTTAGTGGGCTAAGTTTGTGAACAAATGGTGTGGAAATAGCAGTCAGTTCTGGGCAGGTGCAGGACATTGCTGCTCAGGTGAGGGATTTTGGGACAGGAGGGGCAGTGACTGAGGAACGCTCAGTAGGATTCTGCAGGATTCTGTGTGACAGGAGCACTCCTTGAGGTTTGGGGTGACTCACATGGTGGGATTCATGAGAATATGCGGAGTAAACATGAATGGGAGTTCCTTGAGCTTTAAAAAAACCCCGTTTCTTCAGAATGATAACCTTTCTCGGGTGCAAGCAGCTGCACATCCTTCAGATGGAGAGACCCACACAGAAGTTGCACACAAATGCATTTTATTGCTCTCTACACACACAGAGATGCATACACAGTATGCAGGTGAGCCATAGGGCAGTCCCAGCACTGGGAGAAACATCATCCACCAGGAATTCAAGCACTCAATACAGATAAAAATCATTATTATAATGAAAATGCTAAAAAAAGCATAGCTTACACCCAAAATGTATAACATTGACAAATCAAGCCTGTTACCTACTACTTTTCTTTAACATAAAGCAATAACATACTCTTTTTCTAAATTGAAAAAAGCATCAAATAGTAGAAATATTCCACATAGTTTCCTAACTCCTGGTCATCCCTCACACTGTATATACAGGACTATGAAAGGCCCATGGGGGAGAAATCCAAACCAAAACCAAATCTGTTTTTGATGCTGCACGACTGATAAACAAACAGAGGGAAATACTTTAACCAAATGTGCATGAACCAAAGGGAATAAATTTATCCTCCAGAGTGACTGAGCCAACCAGAGTTGTCAGTCAAGCCAGAGCAAAGTTGATGGCTCTTACTGGGAATATTAGAGAAAATCTCCTACAGCAATTCCTGTCCATCACAAGTGTAACATTTACAAACACCCTCCTTCATTCTGAAGAAGATGCCCCTGCCTGGGCAGCACTGCACCAGTGCCTACACAGCTTCAACACTAAACAGAACACCTCAGCTTTTGCCAGAGGATCCCAAAAAAAAAAAAAAAAAAAGTCAAAAGCATGGCATTCTCCAATACATAAATAAAACACGGGGGGAAATAAAATTCCCTACAGGAGAGAGGATCAGAGCCGGACTATCAGATGCAGTCAGATCCTTCCTCTGGACTGTCACAGGTCCGTGCAGTGACTACCAGGGCCTCCAGAGAGGGCTGCTGTCCTTTGGAGACACTTGTTTCAGGGCACTGGAGTTCCCAGGGGAGAAGGAGACCTCTGGAGCAGCTGCCTGGCTCTTCTGGAAGTGGCTTAAAAGTTTGGTCTGTGTTTCAGTCCGGACTTTGTGGAGAGAGAGGAAATAGAAAGCTTCTTGCAAACACCTGGAATAGCCCTCTCTGAAGTCAAACTGGGAGCTTTTATGGAAGGATCCTGCAGCTGGAGAAGGGAAGAAAAGAGGGAGAGGGAAGAAAGAATAGTTTAGAACAGCTGTCCATGGCTCGAGATTCATACAACAGACACAGATTTGCGGTAAAATGGAGACTGAAAGAAAACTCAATACTTACCCTTCATCTGCAGCTGGCTCTGCTGCTTCAGGTAGCTGACAGTCATCTCCAGGATGTCGGCTTTCTCCAGCTTGGAGTTGGGCTGGTGCCTCTGGAACTCCTTCTCCAGGAGCAGTTTCAGCTGCTCGATGCTGCTGTTAATCCGGTCCCGGCGCATTTTCTCCACCACCGGCTTCCTCAGCTGCAAAAAGCAAAGGGAAAGAGACCCGTTATTAAAGGATCCTCAGGGCTGTTTGCTGCCCACCGCTGCTCCTCAACAGAGCCAGGCAAGGTCTCAGCTGGTGCAAACTGCTCTGCCGTGCCTGCACTTACTTTGTTTTTCTCCTTTGGCGTCAGCAGGTTGTCGGGCTCCAGGAAAACGGTGCTGGGAGCCATCTGTGCTGAGCAGAGAGCTCTTGGAGTGGAATCCGGGAGAAACGTGATGCTGGGAGCTGCCTGTACCCGATATTTATACAGAACGAGCCCGGGGCCAGCGTGTGGGTCTGCGGCTCGGCGGCGTTTCCCACACTCGTGAGCCAATCCGTGGCCCGGGCAGCACAATGGGAGCAGCGGCTATTCTTGCATGCTCCAGTGGCACTGAATAGCCCGCTCTGGATAATGACCTTCTCCCGGAGGAGCAGGTGGGGAGTGTGCGCTCCCTGAAAGGCCGCGCATCGCAGTTACGTGTCAGGAGCTGGGAAAGAGCTGCCCTTCCACGGGAAAGGCTGCTGACTAATGCCGCGGATCAATAGCATTCCAGGGGCAGCCCCGGGTTCACAGGCGGGAGGAGGAAGGAGGAGGAGGAGGAGGAAGGAGGAGGTCAGCTGCCCGTGGTGGGAATGATGCTGCGGGAGCGCGCCCAGGCACACGCTGCACGGGCACAGGGCACACGCCAGCAGCTCCTGCCTGTGAAAAATGTGCATTTCATGATTGGCTTTGCCTATTTTATGGTTGGCTTTTCCTGTTTTATGATTGGCTTTTTACAAATATTAAAATTAATATTACACGTGGTATGTTAGAAAGTTATGTTGTATTAAATGCTGCTCCGGGAGCACACCTAGGCACACACTGCAGCAGGCACAAGGCACACACCAGAAGCTCCCAGCTGTGAAAAATGCCTGTTTTATTATTGGCTTTGCCTATTTTATGACTGGCTTTTTGCAAATATTAAAATGAATATTGTACCTATTATGTTAGAAAGTTATGTTGCATTAAATGCTGCTCCAGGAGCGCGCCCAGGCACACGCTGCAGCAGGCACAGGGCACACGCCAGCAGCTCCTGCCTGTGAAAAATGAGTATTTCATGATTGGCTTTGCCTATTTTATGATTGGCTTTTCCTGTTTTATGATTGGCTTTTTTCAAATATTAAAATGAATATTGCATCTATTATGTTGGAAAGTTATGTTGTATTAAATGATGCTGCGGGAGCGCACCCAGGCACACGCTGCAACAGGCACAGGGCACACACCAGCAGCTCCTGCCTGTGAAAAATGTGTATTTCATGATTGGCTTTGCCTATTTTATGATTGGCTTTTCCTGTTTTATGATTGGCTTTTTACAAATATTAAAATTAATATTATACGTGGTATGTTAGAAAGTAATGTTGTATTAAATGCTGCTCCAGGGGAGCACACCCAGGCACACACTGCAGCAGGCACAAGACACATTCCAACAGCTCCTGGCTGTGAAAAATGAGTATTTTATGATTGGCTTTTCCTGTTTTATGACTGGCTTTTTGCAAATATTAAAATGAATATTGCATCTATTATGTTGGAAAGTTATGTTGTATTAAATGATGTTGCGGGAGCGCACCCAGGCACACGCTGCAGCAGGCAAAAGGCACACACCAGCAGCTCCTGGCTGTGAAAAATGAGTATTTTATGATTGGCTTTGCCTATTTTATGATTGGCTTTTCCTGTTTTATGATTGGCTTTTTACAAATATTAAAATTAATATTACATGTGGTATGTTAGAAAGTTATGTTGTATTAAATGCTGCTCCAGTAGCGCACCCAGGCACACGCTGCAACAGGCACACGGCACACACCAGAAGCTCCTGGCTGTGAAAAAATGCCTGTTTTATGATTGGCTTTGCCTATTTCATGATTGGCTTTGCCTATTTTATGATTGGCTTTTTACAAATATTAAAATGAATATTGTATGTTATGTTAGAAAGTTATGTTGCGTTAATTTTCTTAAGTAGCGTGTTAAATATAGTTTATTTAACATACAACATTATAACATTTAAATTATAACATAACGTAATTATGTAATTATGAATAATGTAAACGTTATAACAGTTACTTTATACCATAATGTTAAAATAGAAACTATGCTATGTAAGATACTTTTTTTAAAGAGAGGACTCCCACCGAGGTAGCAGCCACAGGACACCTGAATCTTTCAGAGAAAAAGAATTTATTGCTCTCTTATCGAGTTCTTCCCGCCTCGCTCAGCCCTGAAGACGCCATCAGGATTCAGAGGAAGAAGCTGACACTGAGCAGACAGAATCCTTTGTTTGAATGGAATTGATGCATCGTGGATGAGGTGTAGGAATGTGCAACAGGCTGTTGCTTTTAAGGGTTAATCCTCTGTTAACGTGGGTCCTTTTTCAGGCTTATTTTGCCCAGAAAAAGGTACCCAGACCATCCATAACTGTTTGTTTTTATTGTCTCGTATTGTCCTAAATCCTAATTGTTCATATTTTTATTACTCTAATTATATTCCTATTTCCTTAACCATTTTATTACTATTAAACTTTGAAAATTTTAAAAACAAGTGGTTGGCGTTTTTCACTCTGACCACCAGAAATTCCTCAAAACCATTAACCTGCTTTCCACAGTGAGCCACCTCTGGCTCTCCCACAGGTGACTCTGGCACCAGCTTTGCCCATGGGAAGCAGAAAATGGCTTTCCTGCTTTGACTCCCCACAAATAAAAATGTTTACTTTTAAGTACTCACAACCATTGAAAACATTTTGTGGTTTGATCCTTGTTCCTGAGAGGAATGGCAGATCTGTGTTTACAAACCAGCTGCGGGTCTGCTGGTAGATAAAACTAGCACTGAGAGATGAAGGAAACAATGGGGGGAAACCCTAAATTCCATAAAAATTAAAAATCAAAAGGGAAGGTTATGCATTAGAGGGAAATCTTTGGTATCAGGAAGTCTGTACCTCTCAAGTACCTCAGAAATGGGCAAAGAGAGAAGGGAAATTGGGATAAAAAGGAGGCTGCATCCTCCAAAAATTTGAGGGACCCCAGGGGAATGCCCCATGGCCTCTCCCTTTATTTGAATTAAGTAAAAGGACTCCTCTGTCTCCTTTTTGGACATAAACCTCTGATGTTTGTGAGTTAATTTTCCTAACATTCCCTTCCCTCAGAACCTTATGCAGCCCTCTCATAAGCACTTTATGTTTCTGTTTCCAAATACCTGCAAGACAAATACTCGTGAAGAAGGGTCTTGGGATTGTTTCAGAATCAGTTCAGTATCACATGCTTCCTCCCCAAAACCCATTATACTCTAATTATTTTCATTTAGTCTATAAACAAAGGAAAACAGGGTGCAGGAGAGATTTATATCCTTATAAACTTATTAGAAATCAAATTTGTGATTCCTCGTTATTCTCCCCTGGGCCAGTTGCTGTGTTTGATGCACAGCCTGTGCTGGGAGAGCTGACAGTCTGATAAAAACACAGCCAGGGAATCCTGCTGGAAAACTTGAACCAGATCTGCCAGCAATTTATCCATCAAATAATGTCAAGGATGGTGTTTGTGGAGCTCTTACTGTAGCGAGTAAACACCAGTTGTATTCACATTAATACATGTCTAGGTGTGTTCACCTTGACATTATTGCGTGTGTGTGGCCACAGAGGGCCTCTAACGTGAACACACACCCCCAGAGCACAGGGACACATTTCTGCCTCCCTCTGCAGCTCATTATTGGTGCACCAGGTAAGGCTCCAGTGACCTCTTCCAGGCTCTGCTTTTCCATCCCCATTGTGCTGCCCTGAATGGGCTCCCTTCAGAGCAGCAGCTGTTGAGCTCCGGGTCTTTTATGTCAAGTTGTGGGAAAGCTTTTGTGACACCGTTTCACATGTTCTCCTCAAAGCCTGTGGATTATCTCTGAGCCCATGTAATGCCACCTCTGAAACCAATCTTGCCCTCTGTGCATCCCTCTCGGGGAGATTCCCTGAAACAGAAACTCGGGAGCTGGGGCTCGTTTCTCCAGCTCGTTTCTCCAGCTCGTTAATTGAGCACACGAAGAAGGAAAGTGCCAGTCCCGTGATGGGCAGGGCAGTTTGGCTGGAGACAATTTTGTTTCCCTCTTGCTGCTTTCCTCTGATGCTCCACTCAACACACCCGGATAAAAAACTACATTAATTCCATGGGAATTACTAATAATTCCAGTCATGTCAACCTCACCCCCCTTGCTCTTGGGAGTGGTTGTGCATGGCACAGTCAAGGGGTCAGCGCTCAGAATTTCCTCTCCACCAGCATCCAAACTGACCCAGAGCCTGCACCTGAGGAGGCTGAATGCAAAATAATCTGAATAATCTGAGGCATTCCACTTTTGCTGGAGGGGCTGGAAGCCTTACATACTGAAAGTGGGTGTGATAATAAGAATAAAAATATCCCGTGTGTTACTGGGAGGTGAATGTGGCAAAACCTCCCCTGGGTGGGAAACCCACTGAGGTTCCTACATCCTTGCTCTGTGTCACACGCAAATTTTAAAGAATTGGAAATAAAAACACGTATTTAAAACTGCTTTTTATTTTCTCTTTGGTTGCACAAGCTCTAAGGGGAAAAATTAGCTAGTTACTGACCAAGCTGGAAGAGTTACTCAAATTAGATGCTCAATAACCCAAAATAGATGCTCTGCTTTGGCTGGAAATCCTAAAGAAAGTGGTAACAACAATGTCTCCCTGTTATAAAGTCTGCAGAGTCTGTGGACTTTAAGAAGAACGAATTTGGAATTACACATCTCCTACTCCAAACACGCACACTGCTGGACAGAAAGCTCATTAGGATCCCAAAACACTGCTTCTGTGTCACCGAGACATTTTCTGAAAAATCCCTTCGCCAGGATTTCTTCTCCTGGGAAGCTGAGAAGCCTCAAAGAAGAATGAAAATAATAATTATCTGATTGCTTCTCTCTGTTTGGCTGCTTTGGAATGTGGTCTGGAGATCGTTTACCAACAGGTGCATGTTTGGTTGGTTCCATGTTAATTGTTTTTACGTAATGACCAGTCACAGTCAGGCTGTGTCGGGCTCTGAGGAGTCAGTCAGGAGATTTTATTATTCATTCTTGTTAAGCCTTCTGTCTGTATCCTTTCTCCATTCTCTTTCGTACAGTTTTGGTATAGCATAATATAATATAATATAATATAATATAATATAATATAATATGATATGATATGATATGATATGATATGATATGATATGATATGATATGATATAATATAATATAATATAATATAATATAATATAATATAATATAATATAATATAATATAATATAATATAATATAATATGATATAATATAATATAATATGATATAATATGATATAATGTAATATAATATAATATAATGTAATGTAATATAATATAATGTAATATAATATAATATAATGTAATGTAATATAGTATAATGTAGTATTATGTAATATAATATAATATAATGTAATGTAATATAATGTGATATAATGTGATATAATGTGATATGATATGATATAATATAGTGTAATATAATGTAATATAATATAGTGTAATATAATGTAATATAATATAGTGTAATATAGTATAATATAATATGATATAATATGATATAATATGATATGATATGATATGATATAATATAATATAATATAATATAATATAATATAATATAATATAATATAATATAATATAATATAATATAATATAATATAATATAATATAATATAATATAATATAATATAATATAATATAATATAATATAATATAATATAATATAATATAATATATCAGCCTTCTGAGAACATGGAGTCAGATTCCCATCTCTCCCCTTGTCCTGGGGACCTCACAAACACCCCAGATCTGGATGTTTGAAACAGGGCATCAACACCAGCCTCGCCCCAGAGTCCCTGCCAGATGTTGGCCCTTCAGAAAGCCTGAAGGATGCTGCTGCTCTCCCAAGTCTGGAGAGCTGCTCCCCGCTCCCAGTGCTTCCCTGCCAGCCCATGCTGCCCAGATGGCCTTTTGGGAGTGGAATTTCCCACTGGACACAAAGCAGAGCCAAGCACCGTTGCTAATGTGGTTTGTAGTCGGGCACACTTCCTTTGTGACAGGAGGGAGGGTGGTTAAGGAATGGTGTGGGAAACTCTGGAGCAGGAGTAGGCAAACTTCCCCAGCAAACTTCCCCAGCCATATGTCAGTAAATCATTCAGAAAGGGGAACGGGGCCAGGGATGAACTGGGAACAGGAAAGACAGCAAAATGTGGGATATTTAGCCAGTGCTGAGTCCTGCAGAGCGTCCTGAGGTGGACAGTGAAATGGGTCCAATCTCAAGGGCCTTGCTGAGATCTGCACTGAGGCCAACAGAGAATTTGGACTCCAATATTTGCTCTGCAGATTTTCACACCTCTGGAGCTATTTCCTGATCTCTGTATTCTTGTAAATACAAATTACCTCCACACCTACCTCAGAATTTGTCAAAACCTAATCAAAATTTGAATTTTCTCCTGCCAAATACCAAAACAATAATCAGATCTGTTGTTTCTCATTTCTTTTCTCCACCTGATATTGCTGGTATAAAACTTGACTGGGTTTTCTCAGCTCCCACAGCTCCACATGGGTCATAAAAAACTCACAATACCCTCATGCCCCACAGGAGTTGCTGCATTTCCTGGGATGTATTAAACACATTGGGGAGTTAAAGAGGCAAACAGAGCACGTGGCTCAGAATTCTCAGACCAATCTGACCCACCTCTACCACCTCCAGTGGGACAATTGGCTGTGGCCTGACTGGTGGATGAGCAAGATTCTGCTCTGCAGCTCCTTTTCCTGTCATTTCCTCCCAGTTTTCCTCCTAACCCTTCCCTACATTTCCTCCCAGCCCTTCCCTGCTTTTCCTCCCAACCCTTCCCTACATTTCCTCCCTGCCCTTCCCTGTCCTGCTGCTTGGCTGGTGCAATTTCTGTCTGCCTTCACAGCTTCCTTCCCTTTTTTTTTTTTCCTTTTTCCTCGTGGTTTGCTTTCCCTCCATGCAGGTTTTATAATCTGATTTTTCGATCTGTCACTCCTTTCCCCCCCTGCCTGTCACAGGCAGATGTGGTTTGGGGACAGGGGTGTCTCAGAGCCCCACAGCCCCGGTGAGTGTGGAGTTCCCTCCAGTTTCCCACACTGCTCTCCCATTCAGGGCATTCAGGAGCAGGATAAAGGAAGTGTGCCATGCTACAAGCTGAATTAGAAATGGTGTTTGACTTCCCTTTGTACTCCACAGAAACCTTGCTCTGGGCAGACCATCTGCATAGCCCTCACCGTGGAGAAAACCATTGATCAAGGCCTGTCAGCCCAGCTGGGGGAACTTGGGAAAGTAATTCCTTGTGCCACTTCAGTTCTTTAGGGCTTAACATCTGGCTGGAGGGGGAGGCGACAGTTGATGGTTTAACAGTCTTGCTTCCTTTCAAGTTTGGGATGCTGTTTTGATCCCAGATAAGCCTTTCTGAAATCCTGATTTTAATAACATGGAAAGCATCCAGAAGAGTAGGAATAATGCACTGGCTTTGCATTTTCAAAGTGCTTTACAAATACCAGCTAATGAATTCTCAGCGACCTCCTCCGTGGGTGAGGATGTATTATTAGCAGTGTTTTACAAAGGCGGGAAAACGAGGCTGAGAGGAGAAAACCAAGATTTCAAGATTTCAAACAGCCTGCAGGTCGCAGGCTTCTATGGCCGAGAGGTTGTTTGAGACATCTGGTTTGCAAAAATGCCCAGCACCAACTTTTGTTTTAATTAGCTTTGGCATCTCTGAATGGGGCCAGCTCCCTTGCTTGTGGGAGGAATTGGATTTCCAGGCTGGACCACACTCACAGCCATGCACCACCCAGATAACAGATACCAAAGTTCTCCTTTGCCCTCAAGTGCAGCGGTGGGGTTTGAAAATGTTATTTAGTATACTTTTTCTAAGCCCAAGAAACAGCTGGAAAGGAAGATAAGCTCAAATCCCCAGTCAGGAAATACTGTTGTGTTCAACAGAAAGTAACTGCATCTCTCCAGAAAGTAAACTAAGTTTTCATTTGCTTATTCATACCCCTGCAGACCTGCAGCTGTGCTTGGTCCTTGGGTGAGTCTGTCTGTCAGCACCATGGAATTCTGCTCAGCTGCTTCCCAGCAGGAATGGTTATCCTGAGACTGGAGCTCCTCAGGGAGGGCAGGCAGTGGGCCCTGAATGACATGGACTCCTGAGGTAACAAAATATGAGAAATTTGAGAAAATCTGACAACCTGCCTTGCCCTGTGGATGGAGATGAGGCCATGGCCTGGCAGCTCTTGTGTGTGCCCCTCTGCCAGTCCTTTGGCTCAGGACCAGGTTATCCACCTCCTGAAAACCCTTCTTGCTTTTATCAGACACCCTCTCTTCATTCTGCTGCCAGCTGAACATGGCAAAAATGTCTCCAAAGCCCAGAAATTTTCTCAATATTGTTTGATAATTATCAATGGATTTTTAATAGTTATTGGTGATTTTCTTTAGCAGTTCTTTGTTTTGAGATTCTGCAAGTCTGTTTCAGGACCAAAAGGGACTTTCAGGGATGTCAAAGATCAGCATCTCCAGTCAATGGACCTTCTCCTGAAACTGAGCTGTTTGGTCTTGAAACAGTGAACTCTTTGCCAGGCAGGACCTCACAGGAGCCCTGGGACACTTTCCCCAGACACACATCCATTGTGCTCTGCAGCTGGTGACTGGTGGCTGCCAAGCACAAGGAAACGGGCTCCAGTGGGAGCTTACACCCCAAAACTCACCCCAAAACTCACCCCAAAACTCAGGCTGAGCTCAAGGGAAAAGGAGCAATCCACTGGGGCATAAGGGACAGTCAGCTTCAGGCTGGAGATTTGTTCCCAAGGAGTGACAATCAAAGGAGGCTCAGGGGACACCCTGGAAGCCTGGGTGGCTCTTGTCTCCCACCACTGCCCTCACTGGCCTCTGAGTGATTAAATATCTGCCCCATGCAGATGGGATTAATTGCTGATCCTGCCCTCCTGTCTGCACAGACACACCATTCCCCTCTGGTTAATGGCAGCAAGTGTTTGCTGGGGCCAGACTCCAGGAGCCACATTCCCTATTCCCAACCTGCTCTGCTGAAATTCCCTCTCTGCAGGGTACCTGCTCCCTGCCAAAAGCTTGGCAGCACTGTTTGCTGAGTCTTGTGACTTTTATCAGGAGACTCATAATACTTAGGGCCTTCAGCAGGACTTCATATCCAAGCCTCATAATTCTACAAAGAGAGAAAATTATCAATCCAAAGTCCAAATGCTCAGAAAAAAAAAAAAAAATCCATCAAAATGCTTTTATTTTTATGGGAAGTATCAAATTGTTTTTGTTAAATCACTGTGATGTTCAGCCAATTTCTTGGTTCCTCAGAGCCCAAATTTTGATTTTTGAAAGGCTGGCAGCACTGCCAGACCCACAGAGGTGCAGAGCCTATTGTGGACACCACCATCTCCCAAAAAAACCAGCCAAAACCAAACAATGACAGAAGTGCATGAACCCAGCAGCTTCTGCTTGCTGCCCCCACTGCATTGTCAGTGACAGGCTGTTCCCTCCCTTGGCCAGGGCAGGGGAGGTGACTGATGGGGAAATCCAGAGGACTTTCAGGGAGCTCCCAGTGAGCTCAGCACCCTCCAGGATGGCTGGGAGAAACCTCAAACCCCGCTGGCAACACGTGGGAGATCCCTCAGTCCCATCCCAGCGATGGGGAAGAGCAGTGATAGTAAAAGATTTTAAAATCATAGAAAATTCAGGGAGGTAGAAAGAAAGTTAGGCTTAGTAGGCCTTGAGAAAATGTTAAAGGTAGGCCCTGGGAAATGTTAGGCCTTGTGTTTGCTGGATCCTGTGAAACTGCACCTGTGTAGTAAGGGTATGATAAATGATATAATTGTTAGGTGGGATTCAATATAATTATTGTTTAAAGAATCATGAGAAACTATGTTAGGGGTTTGAGGGGGATCATGAGAAATCCATGCTTGGATGAAACCAATGTATACAACAGACGTTTATAATTAATTATATTAATAATAATAAGAATAAGTTCATAAATAAAGTTTAATAATTAATATGTTAGTTATATAACGATAGAATATAAAACATTTTCAGCCCGAAACCATGTCGGGTCAGATTTGGTCTGTACCTCTGACCCCAGAGCTCTTTAATAAATCACCTGCATTTAACCATTCTGTGATTATGTGTTCCTGGGCACTAACAGCAGCATTTCCAAACTCCCAGTAACTCAGCCCTGAGAGCCCCGGGATGGAGCAGAAGGGCAGGATCCATCCCTGGCTGTTTTCTCCGGGTGAGGAAGGAGGAGGGTGGTAAACACAGAACACGGTGGCTCCCGCCAAGCCTGCTCCCGGGGCAATGTGTTCCTTTGAGACATAATTGATTCCTGCCATCAGGCACCAGCCTGCTCTCCCCCAGGGTCAGCGCTTTCCCACATCCAACCCCATTATCCCACAGACCGTGCCTTTTGTACAACACACTCCAGCCATTCATGTGCAAAGCAGCTGTAATCCCCAGACCTTTCAGAGTCAATATACCAGGAAATAATAAATCCCTCTTGTGCACTCTTGAATATGCCGAGAGGTGACTTGTGGGAATTTCAGCTGGGCAGAAAAATAATAAATTCACCCTAATTTTTAATTATTTGTGATACTCACTGTAGAAGAACTATGTCATTGGGGCATGACTACTTGGGGGTCACCACACAAGCAGCTATAGAAATTGCTTTTGCCTCTAACAACCCTAAAAATGCAGATCAAGTTGTCTCACATGTTTCTTAATGATCAAAGTCCACTTTCCTTCACTCATGCACCTGGGAATGGCAGTATATTAAACATTCTGGATCTGAAGGAAAACTAATTAAAAAAGGCTAAATCTGTGAAGAATGTACTTTACAGTATTAAGACTCCTTTTTGAGTGGGTTCTGATGTCTCAAGAAGGCAAGATAATGCCACGTTAATGGCATTTAATGGAATATTTCATACAACAGTTCTAATAACAACATAACCTTTTCCCCTGGAGGAGGCAGATTTCCCTCCCACTCCATGGGTTCACATGCAGAGTTCCCTGTGGGAACAGAAGCCAGTCCTGAACAATAATAATAATATAAGTTTTATATGGTTATTTCTTTATATTTTGCCTTCCAGCCAAACGATTTTTATACTGTTTTCTGTGTAGAATGTCATGTCACTGAAAGAGCCTGAGCAGAGCATGACAGGCAGGATTAGGGTTAGGGTTGGGGCTAAGGGCAGGGTTAGGGCTAGGAGAGGGGATCTTCATCTGATTCACCAAAGGAAGCAGTGGCTCCTCAATTAAGAACTGTCAGAGGATCATTAGGGGTCACCTCAAAGAGGTAGCTCCTTGTCTTTTCACACCTTGGCCAAGAACCTCCAGGGAGGGAGCTGTGAGAACATGAGGGTGATGAGGAGATGTGCTAACACTGCGGGGCTCTGTGGTGCTGAAATCTGTGAACCTCAACCATTAGATCAGCTCCACGCAGCAGTGACACACAGACCCAGCAGTTTAGCAGGGTGCATCATTTTGAACAGCATTCAAAGACATTTCCCACCCAGGTGTGTCTGCCTGGGGCACTGGCAGCGTTATTGCTGCCACCAGCACATTCCCCATTCAGCTGAGACCAGAGCTGGCTGCATCCTCACTTCCCTCCGTTTCCCTGGGTATAAAAGCTTCCCCAGCACTGCTCCCAACACACAGGGAGAAGAGGCTCTCTCAGCACCCCCAGTGTCAGAACCCAGGAGGTCCCACTGACTGTCCTGGATGGCTCGAGCCCCTGGCAGGAGGCTCTGAAGCCCTGGCAGGGGAGTCTGAAGCCCTGGCATGCAGCCAAAGGCACCTGCGACTTTGATTTTGATCCATGGAAAAAGTTACCAACCTTATATGAGGATCTGCGAGCCACAAAAGTTTAAGTAGCATAAAAGTAGTTGTCACAGGGTGAAAAGCAGAATTCTGGGATTTTTAGAACGGAGGTTTGGGGTCCCAGGATGGAGGAATTTGAGCATGCCCTGTCCTTCTTCTTTCTCCTTTCTAACCTCCATGATTTGGGTGATGTTGGCACTTTTAAATTGGTTTAGAGTAGAGGCTGACTGTCTAACACAGGTGATAGGTATTGGAATATAAGTATAAATATTGTACATGTAGTTTTTAGTATAAAAGACATCACCAGCCCAGGAGGCGGGCAGTGTGCCTCTGGCTGACCTGCTGAACAGATCACGGCAGGCCAGAGAAAAATGTAAGAGATAAGAAATAATAAACAACCTTGAGAACTGCATCCGAAGAGTCCTGACTCCTCCTTCGACAGCTGGGAAAAAGACTTTCTAATGCATCTTGGGGTCATCCCTATCAGAAGAGATCCCGAGACCCCAGCACTGCTGCTCCTCCACTCTGCTCCCTGAGGTGCTCCCAGGTGACACCAGAAAAGCACAAGGGCCATGTCAGCCCCATCCCTGCCTCTCACCACAGGCACAGGTCAGCTCCCAACTCTCAGAGGGCTCTGTGGAAGAGCTCAGCACCACTCTCCCATTTCTCACGAGAGCAAACTCAGCCACGGCAGAACAAACCAGAGCCCCAGGATAGCCTAAGGTGCAGCTCAGCTCAGCATTCCTGCAGCCACCCCTGCATGAGCCGGTGTCCCTGCCCTTGTCACCCCTTTCTCCCCTGGAGAAGCCCCTGGATGGTGAAACGTGCCCATTTCAGCCTTCCTAGGTGAAAAAGCCACAGAGTTCACGGTGCCCCAACAGAAGCACAGCTCCACAAAGGGGTTATTAGCACCAGGCTGTGTGGGTTTGGATTTCTCTGCCTTTCCCAGACTCTTCCCCCATTGATAACATTTCTTGCTGGGACAATAGAAGTGTGCCTTGCAACTACTCCCGACATTAGTGACGGTGCTTGAGCCTGAATGATTTAAAGGGAAGGATTCCAACTCCCAAAAGACCATCTGGCTATCAGCTCTAACACAGCAATAAAGGTCAGGGCTTCTCAGGAGTTGGAAAAAAAAAGATGGTTTTTGACACTGAAGTGTCTTCAACCAGCTTGTTCCATGCCTACCCGTCTGCCAGCATGGCTCCCGTGCTAGGGAAGGGATAACCCAGGACAGCAGCTCCTGGAGGAAGGCCAGAGAACACAAGGAAACAGGCAACACCTCATTAAAGCCGGCAGAAGCTGGGGCTTGGTCTCTGAGCTGTGTCTTAGTTTGTATCATAATCCTTTGACTGCTTCAAAGTGTTCATGAGATGTCTTGTCTCCTGGCTTTCCCACAAGGCAGGGAATAAAGGGCTCCAAGGACAACATCTGCCCTTCACAAAGAGCTGAGTCCATTCAGGCTGCTACAATGAGTCCCACGTCACTGCCTATAGCAGTGTCACCTCCCTCCTTCCTGTCAACTGCCCATTACCCCCGCAGCATTTCCAAGCAAGGAATTCTTTGGCTTTCTTACCTCACTGCACACTTCCCTCCGCCCTTGCCATGCCCAGATGCTCTGGAGGAGCACACCTCTGCCTGGGGCACCCCGGGCTGGACCCACACAGGGCAGGATGCAGCACAGCTTTCCCCAGGTAGCTTCTGGGTTATTTTTGGTGCTGTCTCAAGGGCTGTACCCAAGCAGATATTTTTACTCACAACATGAAATCAGAACTGACCTCCAGTGCCCTCACAGCTTGGTTCTTTATCTTGCCTTTATCACAAAATAAATGGTAGCTCAATTCACCCTGGCATTTCCATGCAGATACAAGCAAGCAGCCCATTTTCCAGATCAAAAATGGAGTGGGGATGACAGGAGGGTTACACAGCGAGGCAGGTACACGGTGTCTGAGATCTGACATTCAGAACACTCACCAGGGCCAGGCTGCAGCGAGGCTAGGTCAGAACCAGGCACACCTGAAACCTCAGCAAGAAGCAGAACTGACCTTACTGAGGGCCAAAGATGGGCCTTGGCTGCTAAATCCCACTCATGGCCCACCTCTGGTTTCCCAAGGCTTCCCAGGATTCTGGGTTGAGCCTCATGCTATCCTTTAGCCCATCTTAACCATCATTCCTGGAACGGTCTGTATGGAAGAGATGGATGAGAAAAACCAACAGCAAGAGCTACAGGGGTGACTCTGCATGGCCCAGCTCTGGGCTGTCCTTAGTGGGGGCAATGGGAACAGTGGTGCAACAGGCTCTCAGACCCGGGTGTGTTATTGGGAAGGGAGAAAGGGAGGTTACAATTCTCTAGTTATTCTCGTTCTTGATCCAACAACCATTTAGAAATGTCCAGTGAAGAAACCTGTGGTCACCCTTCGTGTCGCCCAGTGAAGTGCAATGACTGGATGGACACACACACACACACAGAGCTCCCCCAGGCTCTGGGAAGGGCAGAGATGCCCCTGGGGCTGTTGATTTGAACTCTAGCAGGGCTGCCCTCCCTTTCCCACTCTCTCTCTTGCAGAGAATGACACAGGAACAGGCAGGAGGCAGTACTGTAGAAAGAGCAAAGAAGGCTTTAATCAAGACAACCGCGCGGTTTTTATAGAGTGCTACGATAGATTCTGTTTGATTGGCCTACTGATAAAAACATCTTCCTCACACACACTGTCCTTGAGAAGAACCGAAAGAAGAAGTAGAAAAACACCACCTGCAGATTGTTTATACTTAACAAGTCATCGCATCCTTACAACTCCCTCAAAATTCTCACAAGCCGCCGTGAGAAACGCTGCCGTTTCTCTCTCTCTGTCCCATGGCACCCACATCCCACCTTCCCCCAAAAGCGTGCCTCCTCCACGCCACGGCTGTGCCCGGCACATGCTCTGGAGGCCCAGGAATGCCACCGATCCCAGCCCAACCAGCTGGAGGCTCGGAGCTTTCCCAGCTCCCCACGCCGCACGCTCCACCAGCAGCGTGGGCAGAAGGTTATTCTCCCCGGGGCATTGGCAATCATTGTACCATGCACTAATGGATGCTTCCTCTATTGTCCCGCTGCGGGGCTGGATTGGCTGCGGGGCTGTGGGAAACACCAGCGATCCCCACACTCACGTATCTGCCCCCGGCTCCCCAGATATAAATAGAGGCATTTGGGAGCTGCCAAAGCATCTCCTGACGCTCGGCACAGCAGCTGCCTGGGGTCTGTGCCCAGGGCTGAGCGCTCAGAATGGCTCCCAGCAATGCTCTCATGATCCACATGGAGGAGAAACTGCTGCCAAAGGAAAAGAATAAAGTAAGTAGAGCCCTGGAGGGGATTGGAAGGGCTGGCCTGCTCCTAGCAAATAAATATAACGTGGGAGAAGAGGGGGAAGTGGTCTGGGGGAGAGCAAATATGTTAAAGAGAGATAAGGGGGATTGTGTAGATTTTTAAAATTAAAACGAGTGGGGAATGGGTAGGCAGCGTCACAGAGCTCTCCTGCCAAAAAAAAGGCATCTTTGAAGATGGGTGTATGAGGGCATCAGAGGGGAAATTGGGTCAGGTCTCACCAAATCCCTGACGATCTGCTCCCTCTCTCACAGCTGAGGAAGCCGGTGGTGGAGAAAATGCGCCGGGACCGGATTAACAGCAGCATCGAGCAGCTGAAACTGCTCCTGGAGAAGGAGTTCCAGAGGCACCAGCCCAACTCCAAGCTGGAGAAAGCCGACATCCTGGAAGTGGCTGTCAGCTACCTGAAGCAGCAGAGCCAGCTGCAGGACCAAAAAAGTGAGTGCAGAGCAGGTATTGCACACCTGGACCTGCTCCCAGACACCCCAGGGCAAGCGGGGGCTGGAGCACCCCAGGCACATGAAAGTCACTGCACAAATCATCCCTGCCCCATGATTTGGCCATGATTTTTAACCTGCTGCATTTGCTTTTCTTTCTCTTTCAGCATTCATCCACAAGAACCCAGAGCAGGACTTTAACAGCGGGTACCTGCGGTGCCTCAAGGAAGCCATGCACTTTCTGTCCTACTATGAGCCCAAGAAGGAGACCCAGGTCCAGCTGATCAAGCACTTCTGCAAGGCTCAGCTGGGTGCAGATGCCTCGTACTCTCCAGCTCTGCGTGGCTCCCCCCTGTCTCCCTGTGTGTTTCCCAGAAAGCAGCCTGCCCAGAAGAGCCTGGCTGCTGCTCCCACCATCTGGAGACCCTGGTAGAGCTGCTGAACTTTATTCCCACGTTTTGCTCCGAAAACTAGAGGGACCTGTGGTTCGTTAGTTCCTCTGTGAAGTAGGAAACATTGCTTTCCAAAGGTGGGAGGAGGGGGCGGTTATTGTTTTTCTGTCCCCAGAAATGAGGGTCGCTGGGTGGTTTCCCTTCATAGTGAAGGACTCTGGGTATATCTTGCAGCACATTTGTTGCTTTTATTGGTGGCTCCTGGCCAAAGACAGGACCGAGTTCTGTGGTGATTTAGAGAGCAAATGACCTTTGGTTTCCATCAGGGGCTGCTGAGCCTGTGGCTGTCAGTGGAAATCTTTCTGCTGACTGCCTGGGTCACAGGTTCAAGTGCTCCATTGTCTCTAGGTAATGTATTGACCTTCCTCAAGAAGGAGCCCTTTGGAGAATGTATTTTGTATCATAAAGAGCGGATTGAGCCTTTCCCTTTTGAGTGAAAGATGTTATTAAGAAATGCTGATTCTTCTGAAGCTCCTCTGCTATTTTTAGTATCCTTCTTACAGAAAGTTGTGATGATCACAGAGAGCTCTAGGGACAATTCTCTTCATGTCACTCTGTGCTGCTCTCATTTGAGGGATAATTGGTGCCTTTTGTAAAGGAAATACCTCTGCTATACCTTAAGGAAAAGGGGGGAGGAAGGGAGGCAATAAGTACTTTATAATCATTCACTGAGCACGCTAAGGAGCTTGAAAAGCTTTTATAAAGTTGTGATGTGTTCATCCTGTGTGATGTTCAACTTGCATGTCTTCGCTGTACAGTACAATAAAAATGGATTTAGTCATTAACGCTTTGCTTTGGAATGATTAAAAGGGCTGGCAC
The DNA here is from genome assembly GCF_015832195.1 of Motacilla alba alba. Lineage (NCBI taxonomy): Eukaryota > Metazoa > Chordata > Aves > Passeriformes > Motacillidae > Motacilla > Motacilla alba. The sequence continues at coordinate 2,778,220 of NC_052036.1, read as the reverse complement.
TGCGGGACTGGGTGCCTGCAGCCTCTCCTGTGGTGGGGAAGCCATCAGGAGGTGTCAGCTCTGAGCCCTGCACTGCAATACATGAATTACATCTGTGAAATCCCTTTGGCAGAGCTGGATTTCAGATCCTGTAAGGAAGCAACCTCTGGAAAAATGATCAAAAATCAGAATGGAAGTGAAATTGAAGTGAGGTGCTGAGAAGTGGCAACCTTTCAGATGTAACAGTGACCTGTTCAGCCTCCAACAAATCACTCATTCCACAGCCACTTCATTTCCCCACTAATTTTTTCACCAAGCTGAGATCAGCCTTGTGCTTTCTGCCTGTTTGGAAACGAGTATTGTGCAAATTTCCCAATAACTTGCAAAGAGTTTGGCACCTGCCTCAGCTCAGGGATCTTTAAAACTACCTGCAATAAGGTGAACTAATTTAGGTGTCTTAATTTTATGACACAAATGCTGTTAGGCTCCCTTTACTGACGTGAAATTAGCCCACATATGGCTAAAAGGATAATCAGATAAGAGAGGCTGAGGAAGCATTTCCTCTCCTAAATTATTTCCTTTTATTTTACCTTCTCTTCAAAATAAATCTGCACAATTAATTATTTCACAGAACTATTCTGTAACCACAGTAATTCACTGGTTTGTGTTTATGACACTCTCCTTCTTCCAGAGATACAGAAACAGCACAAAACACATTTGGTCAACAATCCACCTTTCCTCAGACACCCCGGGAGAGCTGCCCTTGAAAAGCTGCATTTCAAGCACTCGGGGTTTGCTCCCAAACAAAAGGAAGCACTGAATACCTGATCTTGTCAAAAGCACGGGGCAACCTGAGATCTGCTCAGCTGACAGATCAAACTGCAGCCAGCACTGAGCCTGCCCAGTCCTCGTTGGGTTTGTGGTGAAATCCTCTGTTAGCCAAGCAGAAAAACCCCAAAAGCCAAACAGGGATGGTGAAATCCTCTGGTTTGTGGTGAAATCCTCTGTTAACCACACAGAAAACCCCCAAAAGCTGAACAGGGATGTGCTGCTCTGCTCATTTTGGGCCTGGATCATTTTGGTTTTATTTGTGCGCAGGCTGGTTGAGTGCTCTTCCCTGCCAGGGCAGTGCAAGGGGGGTTTGGTACAGGTCACTACCAGCGCTCCAAATTTATTCTTCCTAATGAACTGCTAAATAATTCACAAGAGATATTTTTGGGGTTTATGGTTGCTTAGCGAGCTTGAAGAAGTCACTTCAGCCTCGCTGTGCTCGACTTGTCCTTGCCAATTAGCACAGGCTTCTGAATCCAGCAGAACTCCAGCTGTTGCCCATGCCCGTGGGGTTTTAAATCAAGCCTAATTAGGGCGGTTTGGGGGAGTTCAGGCTCAGCTGGAGTGTGCCATGTGCCCCAAAGCCCAGCCCAGCCTGATGTGCACTGCTGGGAGCACACCACACGTGGCACAGAACAGGCTGCTGCTCTCCTGGGGGTGGGATTCCACCCCAGGAAAAGCACATTTTGAGGGTCACAGCTGGCAGCACCTCTGCAGGTTGTGTAAAAAAATGAGTGTAAGGGAGAGAAACAGTGAATTCCTCCTCGCTGGGCGCTGGGAAGGGACCAGACCCCACAGCTAAAGCTGCTTTTTGTGGTCCAAGCGGTGCAAGTGCTCCCCTTCTGCTTTCCATCAAGCCCAGCCTTGCCCCTCTGGGCTTTAATTTACCAATTACCCCAGAGCTAAAAGCCAGACCTCCAACCTGCCCAGCCCTCGGGCAGCAAAGGTTATGTTTACAATTTATTAATTATTATCACTCCTCATAATTGAACTCAAAGCTTCTTAGGGGCTCCTGCCGCCCCTGGGGTGACTCTCCCCTGCTCCCAACACATTCCCACCCTTAGGGGAAAATGTTGTTTATTATGCTGATCCCACAGCTCAGGAATACTCTCCTGACAAAGCCCCTATTAACCTCAGAGTGTGGGCCTGAGTTTCTCGGAGTTTCCCACACTTTCTTCCCTATTTAGGGCATTCAGAAGCCCACAAAGGAAGCGTGCCTCACAACAGCCCACATTAGTGACGCTTTTTGGCTCGGCATTGTGACGAGCAGCAATTCCTGTCCCGATGGACCATCTGGAGAGCTATTTTCCCAAGGAGCACATTGATCGATCAGTATTATGCCAAGGCCCTTTTAAAACTTGGGAACGTTATGCTCTTTGACACTAAATAGGTGTCTCAAGAGGGGTTGTCAGAAAGATTTGAAACCGTTTAAGGAAGGCACGGGGGAAAGAAATAAAACACATTAAAAATCGTAATTATTTCTTTAAAAACGCCATCAATGGCATCTGGGAGACAGGCTGGCATGAATGTAGGAAATGGTCTAAAATAAAAATGCTCTAAAGTTGGTGTGAGCCATCGAGTTGTGCGCTGGAAGCACAGCCACAGAGGTACAGGGCACTGCTTTTTAAATCTGTGTGACACAGACAAGGAAATTCTGGGCTTGGCAAGGAAATTCTGGGCTTCCACACTCTTTGCTGGTAGTCCACCCTCCTCCAGACCTGTTGCTCCATTGCAGCACACTGAGTTCTGCCAGCTGGTGTTACAAGCAGTAGCAGCTTTTGTGCAAACCGTGTGTGGAGTAAATCTACACCTGGGCTGAAACCACCGCCCGTAAACCAGGAGCAGAAAGGCCCAGCAGCAATTCCTCAGGGTGGAGATCCTCCAGCTTCTCTGATTTTTGGATTGTCATGGACACCAGCCTATAATGACGGTCTTGGGGTGGCTGGATCCTTTCCTGGATCCCTGGGGTTGTTCCTCAGCTCGCAGCAATCCCAGCTTCTTCCTCTGAATCCTGACAGCGTATTCAGGGCTGAGCAAGGTGGGAAGAAGTTAGTTTCTTCTGATAATGGAGCAATAAATTCTCTTTCTCTGAAAGATTTAGGTGTCCTGTGGCTGCTGTCTGGTGCGAGTACCTCATTCCTTTCCTTAAAAAAGTACCCCACACACATAGTTTCTATTTGAACATTCTGTTATTACCTAAAACTATATTTAACGCACTGCTTAAAAAAATTAACACAGCATAACTTTCTAACATAACACATATAATGTTCATTTTAACATTTGCGAAAAGACAATCATAAAATGGGCATTTTTCACACCATTCATGCTGTTCAACTACCGACAAAAGAAGTGTGCCTGGGAGGGTCCTGGGGAGAGCCCCCGCCTGCGGCACCATCTGCCCGGCCCTCCGAGGAAGGGATCAGCCTTTAATCACCGAGAGCTGGTTTAGAGCCCTTTGGAGGCCGGGGCATTGTGCTGTGGACAGCGTGGCATTATTTAAAAACGCTCATTTCATATTTCCAGGGCTGAAAATTGGGTCAGAGCTGCCCTGCCCTCTCCCCGTGGCCACGGCTGCTGCCAGCATCTTCCTTCCTTCCTTCCTTCCTTCCTTCCTTCCTTCCTTCCTTCCTTCCTTCCTTCCTTCCTTCCTGGAATCCTTCCTTCCTTTCTAGAATCCTTCCTCTCTTTCCTCTCCTTCCTCTCCTTCCTTCCTTCCTTCCTTCCTGGAATCCTTCCTTCCTGGAATCCTTCCTTCCTTCCTTCCTGGAATCCTTCCTTCCTGGAATCCTTCCTGGAATCCTTCCTGGAATCCTTCCTGGAATCCTTCCTTCCTTCCTGGAATCCTTCCTGGAATCCTTCCTTCCTCCCTTCCTGGAATCCTTCCTGGAATCCTTCCTTCCTGGAATCCTTCCTGGAATCCTTCCTGGAATCCTTCCTTCCTGGAATCCTTCCTTCCTTCCTTCCTGGAATCCTTCCTTCCTTCCTGGAATCCTTCCTTCCTGGAATCCTTCCTTCCTTCCTTCCTGAAATCCTTCCTTCCTTCCTTCCTGGAATCCTTCCTCCCTTCCTCCCTTCCTCCCTTCCTATCCAGTGCTGTCCCTTCATCTTCCCTAATCTTAATTACAAAACCATTCTTTAAAACTCATTTCTAATTCAATTTCTCTCTCAACAATGTCCACCCCATTCTATGATATTTCTAAGTCAATATTTCTTATCTCAAAATTTACATACAAAGACAAGCTACATAAACCTTCTATCAGATTTTAAGAATTCTCGACAGGTCCATTTCCCACACACGCAGCCAGGGATGGCCCCAGCTCCAAGGAATATTGCAGATTACGAGCTGACAAAGTAATTCAGTGAGCTGATTTCGAATGGGACTCACGGTGTTCAGTTATAGTTGTTGACGACCATCAAGAATTAAAATTGCTGTACCCTAAGTGACCCATCTAAACACAAACTGTCTTTGGGCTGGGGAGGGAATACACCTGGCTTTGTGGAAATCCATGAGGCTCTAGGCAGTGAAAAGGGCTTTAAAATCTTCAGGTTAATAATGGATTACAGGATCATCTTCTGCAGAATTATATCCTTTTATTCACCAGTTCTTTGTGTGATGGGACACTTTGCTATCCAGGAATCCATGGACACAGGTTTGGCCAGGGGAGGGATGCTCTCATTATTAAATCAGAGGTTTCCTGTCTGATTATGAAAGGCAGACACAAGAAATAAGCAGGGTTTTCATCAGTGTTGTAAGAAACAGATATTCAAAAACTGAATGAGGTCTCCTGTGCCTGACTGGTAGATCCTGAACACGACTGGGTTTGTACTGGGTTGTGCTGGAAGGGGGCAGCAGACCTGAGCTGGCAGCTTAAAACAGCCTGGAAAAAAATCTAAATATTGCTCCAGGATCCAGGATCCTGCCTGGTCCTTTCTCCTTCATTACAGAGGTGAGAAATCCCAAGACTGAGCAGAGTCCCAGGAGGGCCTCCCACCTGTGGTACATCCTGCAAATGGGATAATATAGCAAAATAATAGTCAAGAATTGACTTCTCACTCCCTCTCAGATGTCTGTAAACGGGAAATATATTAAGGTGGAGACTGAGGAACAGTGAGGCATTTACAAAGTGGCATGAAATTAAACAGGACGTGTTTGGGAAAGACATCACAATCACGACATGTCACACGTAGGAAAGCCCAGATTACCCGAACAAAAGCAAGGAAGAGCTCTGGGTATAACTTACAGAGGGACTTTAAACAATAGAGAGGAAAATATTTCAAGCTAACTGTTTGAAGGGCTCTTCCCTCGATTTTAGTCCCTCGTTGCCTGAAAATTATCTGGTACTGTATTCATCTAAGCACGGTTTAATGTCAATGAAAGGGTTTAGTCCCTCTAATTCTGCATCTTTCCCTTTTCAACCTCTCTTTGGGGCGCAGAGCATTATCTCTTCCTGGGATCAGTCTTCTGTGCTTCGTTTCAGCCCAGCCTGGGAACAGGCAGCACATTGAGATGTCGCCGTTCCCAACATCAGGCAGAAGCTGGATGATAATGACGGCCAACGCTTTCCCACGTTCCCTGCCCAGCGCCGCGATGCCAAACCCCATTGTGTCCCACACTCCCCGGCCCACCTGCTCCTTTGGGAGCGGGGTATTATCCCCAGGCAATTCACAGTCAATTTGCCATGCTGTAATGGATGCTTTCCCATTGTCCCGGGCACGCATGGATTGGCTGGCGACTGTGGGAAACTCCGGCTCGCTCCGGACCCAGACTTTTGTAATGCGGCCCCTGCGTATAAATAGGGCAGATCCCGGCTGCCTTCCCCACTCCGAGCTGGGAGCAGCCCTTGGGATAACGATGCTCGGTCCCTGGACATCTGCCCTAAGCCAGGACAGCATCCCACGGTCCGGAGGGGAGCGCAGAGTGAGTACTGAGAGCCGGGGAGAGCCGCGCCTCTGCGGCGCTGCGAGCAGGGAGGGGAAGCCTCGCTGCTCACCTTCCCTTCTGTGTTACAGCTCGGGACCCCGCACGGGATTTACAGCGGCTGGAGCTGCCTGGAGAAGGGGTTTCAGAGGCACCAGCCCAGCTCCGAGCGGGGGAAAGGCGGAATCTTGGGGGAATGGCTGTGAGCCAGCCGGGATACGGGCCAGGTGAGTGCTGCCCATCCCATCCCATTTCCCATCCCATTTCTCATCCCACTTCCCATCCAATTTCCAATGCCATCCCATTTCCCATCCCATTTCCTATCCAATTTCCCATCCCATTTCCTATCCAATTTCCCATTCCATTTCCCATCCCATCCCATCCCCATGCCTCTCACTGCCTTTTTCCTTCGGGAAAAGCTGCTGCCGTGTAACCCGTGTAACATTTCCTCCTCTCCTGCCCTTGCAGCCCTCCAGCGGGATGATCCTGACGGGCTCTGCAATTCCCGTCCCTCCGTCCCACGGGGAAGCTGAGCTGCCGCTCCCGGAGGTCACAGGTGGCACTTGGGGACTCCGCTTCTTCCTCCGCACCCCCCTCCAGCCTCCAGCGCCGAAGCGATGCCGAAGCCTCGGAGGCACCGGCATTTCCCGATTCCGCGATTTTTGGACGTTTCCCGTATTCCAGAGGAGACCGTGACTTGCTGCACAAGTCGCCCCCGCTCCTCTCACGAGTAGGGAAGGATATTTCCCCTTGGAGCTCCCCTTCCCGCAGAAGGACTGCAGCCACCCCACGGCGTGGAGACAAAGCTGTTCCGAGGGAATGTGAGCTGGATGCTCCTGCTGGGAGGGTCGCTCGGCTGTTCTCAACCTCCGCGAGGTTGTCCCTGTGCCTCTGCTGGGAAAGCTGTAACCCCTGGGACGGTCAGAATTCCCAAAAAGCCTTTTTCCCCCTCTTTCCTCCCAGGGCATGCGTCTCTCCGGACACACTGGGGAATCTGGCCTTCCCACGGTGCCACCAGGGGCTCTGTAATGTTTATAATCTATAATATTTATAGTCTGTTCTGAGAATGGTTAAACCATATCCCAAACTGTGTAGAGGAAATTCCTCGGGATGTCTTGCTCACGGGCCAGGGCTGTTCGTGAGGTTCGGGATGTGCGTGTGTGCCTTTCGTAAAGGCAGGAGCTCGTTTTCGTGTCCTTGTAGGACTGAAAGTTACAGCTGCGCTGTCCATTATAATAGAAATATTTATCTAAGTCTTTCATGAAAGGCGGGTGTATAAATTATATTTAATTTTTGGTACCCTTTTGCCAGGGGAAAATGGGAATTTGTTACTGTCCTTGGAGGATGTTATGATGTGTTCTGTGCAAGCTGCACCAATGTATGACCTGTGCCAGAGTTATCTTGAATGTTGCAGAAACTTTTAACGGTCAAAAATAAACAAAAATCTGCTTAATCAATCAGAAGTAATTAGTTTTTAAAGTAGTTTTTACAGCTGGTTTCCCTGTGGTCAACTGACACGAGACAGATTCCGGTGAAAGCAGAGATATTCAGATTTAACACCGAATTTCCCACCGGGACCTCTGCAATGCTGTTCTCCATAGCTCGGGAATATCAAACCCCAGCTCTCTCAATGTGAGACAAAAATAACAGCACGCCCGAGCAGCCAATTCTCTGGGAATTCAGAGCCAAGAAAGGTCACTGCAAGGGTGCAAAAAATCATGGAATGGTTTGGTTGGGAGGAACCTTAAATATCACCTAATTCCAACCCTTTGTGACAGGCAGGGACACCAAACACAGAGCGTACTTTTAATTAAGACATAAAGTTTTCCAAGGCACAAATTGACATTCCTGGGGATGTGTCCGGGTCACAAGTCACTTGGAAACACGCGGGTGGGTTAAAATTCAGGGGTTTGGCTGCGGGGAACACGCGTGGGGCTGCTCCGTGCCTGTGTGGGTGGATCGGTGTCCTGGACCCCCGTGAGCTACCGGGGATCCCCTCGAAGGTCTCTCTGCCCTCCCCGGGGGTCTCCCTGCCCGTTCTCCCCAATCCTTCCCGGGTGTCTCTCTGCCCTCCCCAGGGGTCTCTCTCTCCATCACCCCCAAGTTCCTCCCCCATGGTGGCATCGACCCCAGCAGGGGTCTGTCCTTGTCCCCTCCCTCGCTCCTCCCCAGCTCTCTGCCCCGGGATCTCTCCTCGTCCCCCCACGCTGCCCCCGGGGGTCTCACCGCCCCCTCCCCGTGCTGTCCCCCCGTTCCCCCCGGGCTGTCCCCCCGTTCCACCCGGGGTTTCACCGACCCCTCCCCGAGCTGTCCCCCCGTTCCCCCCGGGGTTTCACTGTCCCCTCCCCGGGCTGTCCCCCCGTTCCCCCCGGGTCTCTCCGACCCCTCCCCGGGCTGTCCCCCCGTTCCCCCCGGGCTGTCTCCCCATTTTCCCCGGGGTCTCACTGCCCTCTCCCCGGGCTGTCCCCCCGTTCCCCCCGGGCTGTCCCCCCGTTCCCCCCGGGTCTCACTGCCCTCTCCCCGGGCTGTCCCCCCGTTCCCCCCGGGCTGTCCCCCTGTTCCCCCCGGGTCTCACCGACCCCTCCCCGGGCTGTCCCCCCGTTCCCCCCGGGCTGTCCCCCCGTTCCCCCCGGGTCTCTCCGCTCCCCTCACGGCGCAGTCCCTCAGGCCCCGCCCCCGCCGGTGGGCGGGGCCGGCGCGCTCCCCCCCGCCCGATTCCCCGCGCCTCCGCTCGTTCGCATGCAGATTTATGCGCATACATTTGCATGCCGATGAGGCCGGGGTGAGGGAGGGAGCGGGTCGCATTCAAAATGGCGGAGCGGGGCGGGCGCGGCAGCGGTCACGGCAGCCTAGACAAGAGCATCACCCTCCCGCCCGACGAGATCTTCCGCAACCTGGAGAACGCCAAGCGCTTCGCCATAGACATCGGTAACCGGACGGGGGAGGCCTGCGGGGAGGGGGCGGCGGTGGGGAACGGGTGGCGGCTCCGGCCCCGCTGAGGGGGCCCGCGGGGGGCCGGGCCGGGTGCGCGCGGGGCACGCTGGGAAGTGTAGTCCCCCGCGACGCGCGGGCCAGCGCGGGTGGGCGCGGGCTCACTACAGCTCCCAGCGGGTCGCGCGGTATGGGGGGCGGCGTGGGGTACGACGGGAGTTGTAGTCCCGCCGCCGGGTGCCGGCGCGGCGCGGGCGAGGAGCGGCACTACAGGTCCCGGCGGGCCGCGCGCGGGTAACGGGCCGCGGGGAGCCGGGCGGGGTGGCCCGCTCGGGGCTGCCCTTGGCGGCCAAGGGGGGACGGGGGAGAGCCCGGGGGGCTCGGCCGGACCGGCCGGGGGGCGGCGGGGCTGGGGGGCATCGGCTGCACCCCCTCAGAGCGCGCCGGGCCCTGCCCTAGTGCGCCAGGCCCGAGCGCGGAGCCCCTCGGCCGCCCCCCGGCCCAGGCCGCGCCCTGCGGGCGCTCCTCCCGCTCCCAAAACCGGCCTGGAAGAAGCAAAAAGGGCCGGGGATGGTGGCCGTGGCACTGCCCGGGCAGGGCGGCTGCGGGGCTTGGCGTGTGTCGGGGTCTGTCACTGCTGCCTCAGTCACCCCCAAAAACACCCGCTGCCCTGTCGCCCCAGCAGCCGACATTGCCAATATCCCCGAGGGACAGGGTGACACACATCGGGGTGACACACGTCGGGGTGACACCTGCGTGCCACAGCCGGGAACTGTGCAGGGACAGGCTGAGCCTGTTCCCAGTTCCTCCCGTGCAGGGATCAGCAGTCGTTCTGCGGACACCCACTAAGCCACAAGTGCCTTTGCACACATTTTCCTTCCCTTTTACTGTCTCGGGATCAGTGGAACTGTTTAGGAGGAAAGCCAGGGGAAAGAAAAGCAAGCTATTACTGCTCAGCTGAACACTTCTCTGTGTGCTGGAGACTCAGGGGCAGTGGGAACAAAACCTGCACCATAATAGAAAATGTTGTTGTGTACTTCAGCCCTGCAGGAGCTGCTGGTTCCACTCCTGTGAAAATAACAGCTGGAGCTGGCCCTTTGTGCGGGTCAGCTCGGAATTAGAGTCCTGGGATTAGTTATAAAACCTAGTTACATGTCTCAGCTGGTGTTCTGAATGGATTTAAGTCTTTAAAAACTGGGAGAGCAAGGGGATAATGCACAAAGCATGGCTCTGCATGCCGTGGGTCTGGAGGTGAATTCCTGCAGCACCTGTGTCATTGTTGGTGTGAAGAATGTGACATTCCAACACTGAGCCTCACTTGGGAGCTGTGGAGGGAAACTTTTCCATAAAAAGCTGTACAAGCCCTCACCTTTTAGCAGAATAGACTGTGGGTTTTGTTTACCAGAAACTTCAAAGCACTGCCTGGGACACTGAAATCAGATCCAAGGTCAGGGAAGCTTTATTGTTTTTGTTACTGTGTCTGTCCATGGTCACTCTACCTTCCCGTCACTTAAATTTTCCTGGAGTAAACTGCCTTTCTCCTACAGGTTGCAAATATTTTCTAACAAAAGTGTTTGAGCACTGTGGAAGAGCTGACAGTATCTTTCACCTCTGCTGCTTCATTTCTTGGTTTTTGTTAGGCAGCAGAGTGCAGTGCCACTGAATTTAGCAATTATTTAGCATCTAACATTGCCAGGGTTTTATTTACTTTCAGGAGTTTAATGTTAACCCAGTAGTGGATCACAGTTACCCTCAGACACTGTGGTGGGAGACACTGAAGTTATTCAGTGCAAGCCCAGAAATCCCCTTTTGCAGGTCAGAGTCAAAGACAGGGCAAGGATTGAATTCTGTGTCAAGGGGAGAGTTGGAAGTTTGATTGCCATGAGCAGACTGGAGGCCTGAAGGGGGTGATGAGGCTGCTCTGCTCAGACTTGCACATTGCTAACATCTCCAGCTGCCGTGTGCTTGAGAAACACCACTCTGAGCATTCTTCACCCCAAAGCCAAGACCAGTCTTGCCAAATCATTACTCGGTACAGAGGGTCATTTTCTAGCCTGCCACGAGTTTGCAGGCTTGGCCCTGAAAGCAGGGTAAGGATATTATTTAGATCTTGCTGCTGAAACCCTCTGTGCTCATGGGAGGGGCATTGCTCAGTGGTGGCCAACCAGCTGAGAAAATCCTGGTACAGATTTGGGGGCTTTCATGAAGTTCCCAAACAAGGTGAATAACAGCAGTGCATGTACTGGCCTGGCTAGTGAAGAATCTCCACTGCTCATCCTGATCCCACATCAGTCAGGCACAAACTGAATTTATGGAGCTTTTCCCTCCTGAGATGCTCTGGGGGTTTACCAGGCCAAGCAGCTCCTCAGCAGAGGTTCTTTCTGCATTTCCATTCATTTTCTCTGGCTTTAACTGAGGAGACCTGGAGAACCAAGAGCTGACGTAAACATAAGTTCAGTTGTTTGCTGCACGGTGAGGCATTAATCATAACTTGTCACCTCTTTATGAACAGGTGGGTCATTAACCAAGCTGGCTTATTACTCGACTGTACAGCACAAAGTGGCGAGAGTGAGATCCTTTGATCATTCTGGAAAGGTGAGAATTCCATCAGGGATCAGCTGCATGTGATTGACTCACAGGAGTGAGGTTCTGGACTGGGCAGGACAGAAATTTTATCCAAACCCATCTAACAACTCGTTTAATATTGGGAAGTGTTTGTATTGCCAGGTACTGTTTGAAATGTTTCTTTTCCTTTTGTAAAAACCCTGCCCCTGTGCAGACATACGTTTCCTCGTGCAGGGGGATTTCCTGCACCTCAGCTGCATGGGAGAATTGATTATCTCAGCTTAAGGAGAATTAAGACCTGGGAAATCTATTCTTCTTTGACATAGCTCGAGGTGTTGTGTTTAATGGCATTAACACAGTTCCAAGGGCAAGAAAAGCACAAGTATTGATGTTCAGTAGCTCAACATTTAACCTTGTTTCCGCAAGAATGTTCTCTGAGAAATCCTTTTCTCTTTTCAAGGACATAGACAATGAACCTTTGTATGAAATATCTGTTCAGGAGGAGATTACAGCTCGACTTCACTTCATTAAATTTGAAAACACTTACATTGAAACCTGCCTGGATTTCATCAAAGACCATCTTGTCAATACAGAGACAAAAGTCATCAAAGCCACAGGTGGTGGTGCCTATAAATTCAAAGACCTTATTGAGAAGAAACTGGGGTTGAAGTAAGTGGAACTGCTTTTTCTTCTGTAAAGAATTAACTTACACCTACTCCAAAAGCTTTTGTCATTGTCCTGGGCATGCTCAGAGGTAATTCTGTGACAGTCACTTATTGTACAGCTCCTGCCTAAACTTCATGCAAAGGTTTGCTGAAGAACAAAGGGCAGCCCCATGAATTTACAGCCTCATCAATTTTCTCTTCAAGCACCCTTATCAAACACCAAATACTAAAGTTTACACTGAAGCCTGCCTAGATGTCAGCAAAGGCCATCTTATCAATACAGAGGCAAAAGCCATCAAAGCCACAGCTGGTGGTGCCTCTCAATTCACACTTTCTAGCTGTAAGTGTAGAGAAACAATAATTTGCCCCCATATTAAACATCACTGGGGAGAGCTTCAAGGCACCTCTCCTGCTGTGATCTGTGTAGTAGATTCCTCAGCCCGAGGGCCTGTGCTCATCTTTTACACTGCCTTTGCAAATTACTTATTTCTCCTGATAAGCTGGGCTCTGTTATCTGTTTATTTCACAGCAGCCCCCTTTAGTGCCTTACTGGCTGTTCCTAATGATCAATTGATCAAGATAAGGAGGCACTTTCCCCTCTTCTCTCATGTGCACCTGCTTTAGGTTTTTATTTGGCTCTGACATGCTCAGTTTTTCTCCAGCTCCAAACCAGAGCAGCTCCTACAGAATGATTTGTGTTCCACGGTGGAGGAGCTGAGATGAGCTTGTGCCTTGTTTACGTGTTTCCACCAAGCCTCAGGATATTTCCTGTAAGAATTTCCATACATCAATAACAGTACAGAGACACAGAAGCTCACAGAAGTCAGTGTGTGTTAGCTGATTTATCAATCATCTTCTCTAAGCTTTGTATCACATTCCCAGGCTCCACACTGGGGATATCCTGTTGTGAATCCTGCTACTCCTGTGAGAACTCTCTTTTTCTGTGTTGCTAATCCCACTTGTAGGCTCCTCCCAGCCCCTTGAATCTGTCACAAACAAGTGCTGCAATGTTGGGGGGGCCTTTTGTGCTTTATTAGGAGGCAGGGGAAGAGCAACAGACAGTTATTCCGTGTTGGGAAATTGTTTTCTGAGGTTAATTTCCAGCTAAGCTTCCTGACCTACTTTATGGCAGGGGTGCACAGACCATGAAAGGAGCAGGGCAGGAAAAGAGCAGTGTAAACAAGCAAACAGGATTATTTTTAATGACAACATGATTAAAGTTACTGTGTAACAGAACTCCAGCCTGCACTTCTGGCATGGTAGGGGAGCACCAGACCATGTGCAGATGGAGGTTTCCTGTTTCCAGGGAGCTGGGCTTGTGCCAGGCGGTGTGAAAATTCCCCTCTGCAAAGTCTGTGCAAACTCCTGCTCCAAAAGCAAACTGCCTTATCAGGAGGGCTGGGACATTTATTTAAGGCTTTTTCCTCCCCCTCAGAGTTGATAAGGAAGATGTAATGACCTGCCTAATTAAGGGGTGCAACTTTGTGCTGAGGAACATCCCCCACGAGGTGTTTGCTTACCAGAAGGATTCAGACACGGAATTCCGGTTCCAGACCAACCACCCCAACATTTTCCCTTATTTGCTGGTGAACATTGGCTCAGGGGTCTCCATAGTGAAGGTGAGTGGTGGCCAAAACGCTTTGCTGGAGATTTGATAAAGGTGATCTGAAACCTCTCCCTAGTTTGGATAGTGTAAGGTTTAAAAAGAAAATTTCGCCTTTTTTAAAGTTTATTGGTTTATTTCTATTAATTGCAGAGTTATGAATGCTTTTCTATTCACAAATTTTTTAAATTCCATTTAATTTGATGTTTAGAGAAGTGATTACCTAATGAGGACAAAGGCTGTCAGATCAAAGTGATTTTTGTTTGTTTTGTCACACTGCTGAAGAGACCAAGTTTAATGTCCATATTTAGCATTTTTTGCCAAGAATTAAATACAGAGATTTCCAAAACTGCTTGTGGTGTATGTGCAAGGTGCCCTTCTCACCTGCCACTTCCACAGTGGAAGGATTCCATCTCCACTGATTCCACTCTTCCAAAACCCTGCACACTCTGACATTTAAATCTGAGTTCAACATTATAAAAGGACTTTGTGAATAAATCCGCCCTGTTTGACTCACAGGTAGAATCAGAAGACAAATTTGAATGGATTGGGGGCAGCTCAATTGGAGGTGGAACCTTCTGGGGTCTTGGAGCTCTGCTCACCAAAACAAAGGTACCCAGCTGTCTCTTTTAGGGGGGTGGGATTAAATTAAATGCTGGGGGGGAGCCTGAAATGTTGGAGTGTTAGGTAACAAGGCTGAGTCCTGGACTTGTGTTCATATTTTTGATGCATAAAAGGAAGTTTTACATGGAAAAAGATACTGGTGGAATAGAGGGATAAGGATTAGAAGATGCTTTTTGTGACCAAAAGCAATCCTGTTGGGGCTCAAGGACAAGTGATGCACAAGAGCCTCCTCAAAGTGGCCTGGTAATTTTTTATTCTCTTTTCAACTTAAAATGCCAGCCTAGTTCCTGCAATGCTGTCTGCAGAAGAAATCAGGGAGCACAGAATTGCTGCAAAATGTCTGGGAGCTGAGAGGAGAAATTTTGCCTCGTTGTTGGTTCCTTGGTTGCCAGTGCAAGTTTAAATCCTGGGCTGATGAGCAAGGCCTGACTTAGTCCTGCTCTGACATCATGCTGGGCTTCCCAAAGAGCCACCTGGCTTAAATGAGTGTCCTAAATGTCAGCAGAGTAGGAAAAGCTAGGGTTACACATGCACCAGATAAGAAAATGTCAAAGGGAGGGCACAGCCTGGGCTGGGATTTTGGTTTGATGCTCCTAAAGAAGAAATCTTAGAACATGGCAGTGCCTGCTCTTAATTCTCTCTTGGTTTTGTAGAAGAAATTCAAGTTAACAGGGTTATAAATTAAGTATTGGGATAATGGAGCTTGCCTGCAAGTTTAATTTCAGGGACAGTAAAGGCACACTGAGACTTTTTTCTCTTTTATTGTGCCCCAGGAAGACAAAATTCTGTTTTCTCTTAGTTCCTGTGTCCCAAGATAAGGGATGCCATGAGGCTTCTGCCTGTTTTATGTGTGCTGACCCACCCTAGTTTCTGGGGAAATTCAACAAAATATCTGCAGATAAGAAAGAGGTTGATTGTGGTGTTGATCTTTAAAGGAGCTCCACTTGAGATCTGTGTGTTTGATCACTCTGGATACATCCTTGTAATTAGAGACAGCCTGTCTTTGGCTGGCAGGGTTAATTCCAAGGCTGGTTTTGGTCAGTAAAGATGCTGCAGAGCTTGGCTCAGGTCAGCTGTGGTAAACTGTGCTTCTCACCCTCAGAAATTTGATGAATTGCTGCAGCTGGCCTCAAAGGGCCAGCACACCAACGTGGACATGCTGGTGAAGGATGTGTATGGAGGTGCCTACCAGACCCTGGGGCTCAGTGGGAATCTCATTGCCAGCAGCTTTGGGAAGTCCACCACAGCAGACAAAGGTACTGGCATCAAACAGATCTACCCAAACATCTCCTCTGGCTCTTGGGAGTCAACTTCATTCTGATCTAGCAAGTAGAGCTGAAAATAATCACCAGCTTCTGTCGTGATCTTGTGTTTTCTTGCACAATATTGATTTAAAATATTATGCAGTACTGCTTTATAAGCAGACATTGAAATTTTCAGTTTGGGATTGCCTAAGCCAAGGGAAAATTAAGAAATAGCTGTCTGGTTAGCCTGGGGTGAATTCATTCCTGTGGGAAATAGATGTGGCTTTCTGGGCTCCAGAAAGGCCCTTTGGCAGTGATTTATTACAATTTGCAGAATCTTAATTAAATACTTGCAGTGCATCTCAGGCCTGGAGGGATGGATGAACCCTCACCCCTGGTTCCTAGAGAGAAGAAATGGATTCCTGCCATCCAGGGAGTGTTTTTCAAGAAATGTTTCACATAGGCTTAGTAAGGGCTTTTTTTCCTGAGATCTTCAATCAAATCACACTCCTCCTTGTTAGAAGTACGTTATATATGTGAGGTTTTTCTTTTCTTCTCCACACACCAGGAAAACTGCTCCAGCCCTGGATTTTCCTTTCCCCAGCTGCAGCTTCAGTTAGAAAAGCACAGTCCACTGGAGCTTCCTCGCTTTGTGTGTCATTTGCTTTACTCTTCCTTGCCTTGCAGAGTTTTCCAAAGAAGACATGGCCAAAAGCTTGCTCCACATGATCAGCAATGACATTGGCCAGCTGGCCTGCCTCTATGCCAAACTGCACAACCTGGATAAAATCTATTTTGGAGGGTTTTTTATCCGGGGCCACCCCGTCACCATGCGCACAATCACCTACAGCATCAACTTCTTCTCCAAGGTAAGGAAAACACAGGCTTCCCTGCAGCAAAGTCACATTTTAGGTGTTTCTCTAGGCTGTTGGGATCCCTTAATAAATGAATTTGCACATGAAGTAAGCTTAGAATGCTGCTCCTTAGGTAGGTAAGGCAGGAATGTGTTGTGGGAGGGGCGAAACCAATGTGAAATGTCTGGGAGTTGTGTCTGGCCTTTTTTCTCTCTCCCTACCTCCCTCTCTCTCTTTTTATTATTATTTTTTGATTGACAGTCTGTCTTGTAGCTTCAAGTAATGAGTTTCCACTGTGTTCTTAGATAGTCACCATCATTATTCAATTCCTCTTGCTGATTTGCATCTTTCCACCCCCAGGCCATGCAGTATGGGGTTGTTCTGCTGAGACAGTTGGCATCAGTGGGGTTTTGTTACTAAAGAGAAAATCAAACCTCAAATCAACCAAGCTGAAGTTCTTTGCAGGTTTTGAAGCTGTGGAAAATACTGAAGATTTTTGGCTAGGAGAAAGGTCCAATCCACAAGCTTGTTAATGGTTGTTACAGGTGGATTAGTCCTGCACTTTGGGAATTTTCTAGAGTAGATGACACCAATTTTTTCTCATCTCGGTGCTTCATGCAAGAGACTCCTGTGTGCTGCTTTTCCCCCTCTTTATTTCACCATTGTTGTCCCTTTCTGTTCCAAGAAAGCTGTTGCAAAACTGCAGCTTTGGGTTGTTGTAAGAGACACTTTGCCAGGGACTCAAATCCAAATCTCCCTGTGAGCTGGAGCTGCTGTTTCCCTGTAGCTCCCCTCAGGGTGAGCTGTTCCCACAGTCACTGCCGAATTCCTTGGAAAATCCATGTCCCCCCCAGCCTGGGAAAGCTGAGGGGCCCTGCTGTGGGGATGGAGAGTTCTCCTCCCCAGCATTCCTGTGTTTGGCATTAATAATTGAATTGTTTGGAGGGGGGAATGCTTGCCTGTGGGGAATGCCCAGTGTCTGCGTGGTGTTGAAGAGCAGTGCAGTGAAATAAACACAACGAGCAGTGTCCCAGGGGCGTTGGCTGCAGTGGCACACACTCACCTCGGCAATCCGTGCCCTTGCATTTCCAGCCTGTTGAAGCAAGAGGAGTTGAATATTCATGGGAGGATGCAGTGGTGTTTGCCAGGGAAGGCCATAGAGCGCACACCACTGGGGCATGGGTGTTTTCCAGCTGTGTGGTAACTGGGGAATGATGTGTGTGAGCAGTTCCTCCCCGAGCTGCTCCAGAAGCACCATTAAAGTTGCTGAATGTGTGAGAATGTAGCACAAATGACTATTACCATCTTCTAGTTGTTTCTATTAAATTAAAGTGTGAAACTAGTGACAAAGAAGTGCCTGTTAGCCCTCAGGGACCATCCAATTGCAATGTTTCATATTGTGGCAGGGAGAGGTTCAGGCATTGTTCCTGAGACATGAAGGCTACCTGGGAGCCATTGGGGCATTTTTAAAAGGAGCTGAACAAGACAGTAAGTACAGCACTGCTCTGTTCTGTATATGCTGTGTTCTGAAATGTCAGTGTACTGTCCAAGTTTCTCTTAAGAGGCTGCATGTAAGCTGTTGCCTAAATAAATCCATTTGGCACTAATAAACACGGATGCTGGGCTTTGGTTTTATACATTCTGGCAGGGACATCTTAATTTCTCACTGGATTTCCTGCTCACCTTTGAGAAGGCAGCAGGACTGGGCTCTTCTCTTCTCTGCACTTCTACAAAGAGCAGTCACAGCTCTAAATCCAGCTGGAGAAATGTGGGTTTGGAGAACCTCCCCCTCTTTAAGAGGCCACTTCTGAATTCCTTTAATGTACTGAGGAAGACCAGCATCTCCAAACTGTGTTTGTCTGAGAGTGAAAAGCCTCACAGAGGAGACCCTTCTGTCCAGATCCCTTGGATCCAGGGTGCTTTGGTGGAATTCTGCCTGTTTAGTTTTCCTTTTCCCCTGTTGGTGTACTGGCAAGCCAGGCAGTGAATTGGTTACAGTGGCCCAGCCACAGGCTGCTAATGGTACTTAGCTCACAAATATCAAATACACCTCCAAAAAATGGATGTGGAATTCTTTTCCTGCCCATTTGCTAGAGATGGGCAAGGAACCAGCTACTGAAGAATTAAAAGACATTGCTTCTGCAGCATGTACTGTACATCTGAGCTCATTAAACTTTTCTCAAATAAAGCAAATCTGGAAATAACTTTAGTGTTTCTCTGAAGCTTACATTGTGCTTTGAGAGTTCTGTAATACCATGTTGTTAATAACGGGTCTAGATGTAGAAATAAGAAATGCTCAGTGATAGTGCTTTGGAGGCATGCTGATTAATGACAAGGAAATGGGGTTAAAAATAATGATTTTTGAACTTAAATTGTCTCTTGTCTCATTCAGGTTGAAGCTCTTTGGAGCAGGTAATTCATTGAGTGGTTGAAACATCTCTTTTGGGGGTTAGAGGGAAAAATTCTGTTTGCTTTTAAAGACAAGGGGAGCTGGCTTGTGTAGTGCAGCAGCTGCTCAGAGGGATGTTGCCTCTAGGCTCACTCACAGGAGTATTCTCAGTTTTATTTTCAGATTATGTGTGTCTGTGTCTTTCTCTTTTCTAGATCCAAACCAGTACAGCTGGGGAGAGAATTATGCTGGGAGTTCTGGGCTCATGAGCACATCCCCTGATGTTTCCCCCATGCAGAGAACACGGAGTGGTACAGTATGTGCTGTCTTTCCTACCCTGTGTTGTTCTCTTAGCAGTGGTGACCTGGCCATAGGTGATCATTCTCCAGCTGGTTGCTGCTTGCCCTTGAGGCTCCTGCTTCCCAGAGAAGTGACCAGTCTGGTGTCTGCTGTGGTGTTGTCTCGTGTCCTGTGTGGTGTTGGATGGAATGTTTCATAAACAGACTGGCTGCTGCTTTGTCTTGCTCTCCTTCACCAAAGTGAGGGGGAAGGCTTGTCTCTCACCCTTTCTCTGGAGCAGCTGGATTTTGCTGCAGCTGAAATCCCTCAGAATTTGGAATTTCATGTTTAACCATCTTTAAGCAGTGTTAATTTGCTTCCTATGAGAAGAAAAATACAAGATTGGACAGAAGAGCACAAGCCCAGTCATCTCTTAAAGTCCCTGACAGTACAGCAGTTCTGATTCCACCGTGGATTATTTTCACACTGTCTATAGGGTGGGCATGGATAAAATAATCCACAGAGGGAACTGGATTATTTATGATGACCTATAATTGTCTGCAAATCTGTCAGTCTTAACAGTGGCTGGACTTCTGCAGCCCTTGTGCTAATTTAATTCATTGTGGATTAATTTCTGAGTGAGTTCTAATCTATCTCTTTCATTTCTCCCCTAGTTTGACATGCTGGAAATGGACAGATTGGAGAGGCCACTTGTTAACCTGCCACTGCTGAAAGACCCCTCCACCTATATCCCAGACACTGTTGACCTCACAGATGATGCCATGGCCAGAAAATACTGGCTCACCTGCTTTGAGGAGGCACTGGATGGGGTAAGTGTCACAAAACAGCCCTGTGTGAGTGACACAGGTATTTAGGAAACAAATCTTCTGTGGAGCAGCATGTTTGTCCTGTAAAATGTTCCCTCTGGAAGTGCAGCCCCCCTTTCCCTGTGACAGAGGCACCTGGCATTGTCCCAGTCTCTTAAGGAAGGGCTTGGTCCCTTCAAAGGCAGAAATGTTCTTTTGTGGTGCTTTTTTTTAGCTCCTGAAAGGTGTTTTCAAAGCATTTCTCTCTTTAATGGCACTCAGACCTCTCTGTACAGAGCTGCAAGCAGGACAGTTACACAACCAAAGGCCTCAGCTCCTTGGGTTTTCCTCCTCTGGGAGCAGTCCTGCTGCCTCACAGACACTTTTCCATGGGAAGAGCACAATTGAACCAGACACAAATTCTTTTTTTCTGCACTGAAGCTGACTCAGGCAGTTTGCTGGAGTAAACAAAAACAGAACACAAGGGGTCGACGTGCACCATTAAATTTCTGCCTGTTTCTCCTTCAGTGCATGAGCATTGTTACATTTTTTTCCCCTCCTCTAAGCAGTTAGAACTTGTGCTTAATTTCTGACAGTACAGTCTGGAAAACAAACTCTTAACTCTTTTGGGATGAAAAGAGCCATTAAAATTGTTGTTCAGTGTTTGGAATGAAGGGAGGCTGGGAGGTGCTGTGTGGGAGGGAGCAGCCAGGCTGCAGGCACAGAACACAGAGGCAGATGGAGGGGTTATTGCTCAGACTGAAGTTCACATCAATTCCAAGGAGGAAGAGTTAATTTGGTAACTCCAGCGTTGCCTCTTTTCTCTGCCAGGTGGCAAAGCGAGCTGCAGCCAGTCAGCCAGACTCTGTGGATGCACAGGAGAGAGCTGAGAAATTCCGCCAGAAATACTGGAATAAGCTCCAGACACTCAGGCAGCAGCCCTTGTAAGTGGTTTTATTTTCCCTTCTGCATCACTTGCTGCTTCTGTTGAGCAGTGAAAGCCCACCAAAAGCTGACCAGGTTGTGAAGCAGGGCAAACAAAGCCATGTAGGCTGAAGGCTCAGGCAAGTTTCCATGCCAAACATCAGATCCCCTGCACCGAGATTTTGGATTTCATGTGTTGGAATTGAGCAGAGAAATTCTATCTTGGCAGAAAAATGGTTGCTAAAAATTTGTATGTGGTTATTAAAAATAGCAGCAAGTTAATTCTGAACATTCTCCCTCCCTGTATTTAAATAATCTTATTGTAGATTTAAGATTATTGAACCTACAATAAATAATCTTAATTGTGGATTCAGTAATTTTATTGTAAAGCCAGGGTGTGGCACCTGTGACTTTCAGCTTCAGTGCTCATGTGAGGGAATGACTTACAGAGGAAACAGAGGGGAAAATAACTTTTTCTGTTTGAAGTAATTGATTTGTTTTTCCCCCTTCTCCCCTTTTAAAGTGCATATGGTACCTTAACAGTCAGAAGTCTCTTGGATACAAGGGAACACTGTTTGAACGAGTTCAGTTTTCCAGATCCCTATTCCAAGGTGAGTTCAAGACATGTTTCCAACACTCTGAAGCTGCTCAAGTGATGGATGGCTCAGAGGGGAGAGAGTAGGAACCAGTTCCTGCACTGGCTGGGAGCAGAAACAGCACTGGGCAATGGGACATAAACCCTTTCACCTCAGCAGGCTCCTGGTGAGGGTGATGATAACCAAAATATCACCAGCTTCAGTTGCCTGGCAGCCCTGAGAAGCCAGCTTGGTGCCAGCCCTGCTCCTGAGCTGTGTGTGCTGGCTGTCACCAGACGCTGTCACCAGGCTGACACTGCTCTAATTCACTCCTCTGTGGCTGCTTTTGTCACTTTTGAGATTCTCAGCACCGGGGTGGAGAGGACACAATCCACAACCTCCTGCTCTTAAAAACAGTCATTACCCCTGAGCAGCTGTTTTCTCTCTGTGCTTTGTTCTGTGACATGAAATGATTGGGGAGAGGACATTTGAGTCATTATTTCTCAAAAAACAACTTTCTCTGTGTCCATTCCTCACCACTTGTTTGTGTGACATATAAATAACAACAGCGCTGGTGGCTGATCCAAGACTCTTTTCCTGACTGTTGACATATTTCTGCAAAATACAGAGAAAGTTCTCCCTGGCTGCACTGTCATGTGCTACCTTCACTCCGAGGAAGGATTAAAACACATGGGAAGTGGCTTTTGCTTGTGTTTACTTCTTGTAATTCAGACAAGCTTACTGCCAAGACAAGATTTTGGTACCCAGAATCATTTTAAATTTTCTAAGAGAAGTCACCCTGTAACACTGATCTCACTGGAGACAGAGAAGAGAAAAAAACAATCTGAGAGCTGCTGAGAATTTGTGATGATGCAAAAGAAAAAAAAAAACAACACCCTTCAGATTTGGTGGGACTGCTGGTGGTGCTTTCCTGGGGTTGATGCATCATGTTACTGCTACCAGGTTTTTGTGTGTCCACTCTCCCATTCCCCACCTTGCCTAAGAGCCATTTCCCAATCTGCTCAAGATCTATTGCACCTCTGGTTTGCTAAGAAAAGTAATTCCTAGCCTATAGATCATATCCTGGCACTCTCTTTTTGTGAGAATCCAGGGAAGTTTTGCCTTGGTCCTAAGAACGCTGACAGCAGTAATTGGTTGGTCCAGGAGAGGCCATGCACACAGAGGAGGTGCCTAAAAATGGCCTTGGGACTGAGACAGCCAAAGCTGGGTAAGAAATGTTGGTCTGTAAATCCAGTGTTTCCTGTCTGTCTTACAGGTAAAACAGAAAGAAAATGGAATAGCCTTAAAGTGTTTCCAGAGCGTGATCGAGTCCCTGGATTCCCTGGGCTGGGAGGAGAGGCAGTTTGCACTGGTGAAAGGACTTCTGGCAGGGAATGTCTTTGACTGGGGAGCAAAGGCAGTCTCAGAGTAGGTGTTACATCCTTTAACAACACCCTCTAAGCTACAGAATGTCCAGTTGTGGGTTTTTTCTAAAAAATAAAGTTCCTCAATCTCCCCATCACCACTGTTGCAGCCTGCAGCTGGTTTAAGTCATTGCATTCATGGTGGTTTGCAGACCCAAAAATGTCTTTTTTTGCCTGTCCCCTACTGCCTGCAAACATCTGTGCATTGCTGAGGCTGTTCTCTTTTAGCACTCTGATTTCATGTCCTGATGAGCCTTTTGTTTTTAACGTGATCACAAAATACATTCCCCAGTCCTGGGACCCACAGACACCCCCAGTATAAGCAGTGCAGTAGAATTGCTGGGCCCAGCTAAAGCAATGTTTGAATTGCACTGGGGTGAGGTGGAGGTGTTGAACTGTGCCCTTTGTCTCTCTCCTGTCCCAGTGTTCTGGAGTCTGAGCCACAGTTTGGGTTTGAAGAAGCCAAGTCAAAGCTCCAAGGTAAGGGGAGATCCCTGCTGGTGGTTGGATGGTAACGAGAGAGTGGAGTGGGAATGTTTGTGGGGTTCTGGTAGCCAGGTGACAAAGAATCATTAGGGCTTGTTAGGGTTATCTGAATGCAGACCCAGAGTCTGGGTAATGCTCCAGAGGAATTAAACCTGCAGGCTCTCTCCTTAAACACACAGATGTCACTCACTGTTGTGTCCCTGCCAGGGAACAGTGTCCTGGGGGGTCCACGCCCAGCCCACACCACTCCAGAGCTTTAGTGTGAAAATTCCACTTCAGGCCTCCTGTCATGGAGCCATTCCCACAACAGAGAGCTCAGGAACTCTGCCAGCCTACGTTTAACATTGGAAACCTGAGCTCAGAGGCTTCCGTGAGTGCAGCGTGAGCCTCCTGCTTGTACTGTGTGCAGAGTGACTGCTGATAAGAGTTAGTGGCTGCTGATAAGAAATGCTGACACTGCTCTGTCTGTGCCGCAGAACGTCCCTGGTTGGAAGATTCCTACAGCCAGTGGCTGGAGCGACTGAAGGTACGACCCTGGGTGGCCCTAAACCCGCTAATTAACCACTTTAATCATCAAACCACCTTGGTAATTGTGGGGTTTGAACAAAACTCTGTTCAGACAGCCCAAAACAAATCCTAGTAATTCACCATAAAGAAAGGAGTAAAGGAATTAGTCTAAAATGTGGTTACTTCCCAAGCTGCTTCCCCAAATTCCCACTGGAGCCCAGCTGCTCCCAGAGCCTCCCTCCTTATCAGGGCTCTTATTTCCATATCCCTGAATTTAAAAACCCCTGAATTTAAAAACCTGGGGCCAAATGTAGTGTTGGAGTTGTTCCTCCCCCTGAGTAGCCAAGCTAAAACTGGCATTAATGTAGGAGCTTGCTGGAAGTAATGAACTTACCAATTAGGAAAGCTTTTTTTCTTTTTTCCCATGTGATCTCTTTTACCATTTAATTAAGATTAATTAAAAAGCTTTTGTGTCTTTGTGTAGATCTCTCTGTTGAAAATGGCAGTCTAAAGGTTGGGGATGAGCAGACTATAGCAAATCATTACATGCTCCATCCTAAAACAAAGCACCAGCTAATCTTGTGTAACAGAGATAATTAGGGAACTACAGGCACTGTCCTGTCAGTTTTTATTAGGAATTAAGCATTTTTCAGTTCTTCTGTTGGTATGAACTGGAGTGAACTAAGTTTCATAACGTCAGGGTGAGAGCAAATGAAGAGGTTAGTGGAGAATAGGCACTATCTTTTCATTTTAGGATGTCACTGCCCCCACAGTCCATGCTGCCCTTTCCTGGCAGAAGGGAATGCTGTTCAGCCAGCACCAGGCTGGCTTGAAACACCCTCCAAGGTAGGTCCAGCTGGCACCCAGCACATTCAGGATCACAGCCTGACTCTGGAGTTAGGCCTGGCTTGTGTTGGCAGGTGGAGGTTTTATTGCTGGAGTTTGAGAGCCCTGTCTCAAACACAGCACAGGATCTCGAGGGGTGTTTTAAAACAGGAACTGTTTTAAACCCCTGTGCAAAGCCACCATCAGGGAGCCCCATTCCTCCTGTTTGTCACTGGTGTGTGCTGGGAGTTTGCTGCCATCAGACCCCAAGGCTCAGGTGTTTGAGGGTATAAAATGTGGGGCTTTGGAGGAGTAGCTGTGAATAACAAACTTCCCTGAGGTGAGTGATGCTCCATCCTGAATGCATTGGTTTTCTCTTGCAGGAGGGTCCCCCTCATAAATGTGCCTTAATTTTCGCAGATAACAGTGGGATAGACATAATTTTAGGAGTCTTTCCTTTTGTCCGAGAGCTCCTTTCTAGAGGGACAGAGGTGAGTGGTTTTCCTTGCCAATTCCTGTCGAGCTTTGGTCACTGCTGGAAGGTGTCACTGCCCACCAGCAGGACACTCCTCTGCCAAACTGGGAATAATCCAAGCGCCTGGAATGCCAGAGCCTGACTGTGTGACCTCTCCTGGCACCTTCCCCCCAGGTGATTTTGGCCTGTAACTCTGGCCCTGCCCTCAACGACGTCACCTACAGCGAGTCCCTGATCGTGACCGAGCGCATCGCGGCCATGGACCCCGTGATCCAGTAAGCACCACCTCTGTCACACCTCCCTGGGGACAGCACAGCCTGGCCACAGCCTGGCGTTGCATTTCACTCTTCATCTGTAACTGCAGCCAAGGCAGAGTGTTTGCTTTCATTAAAGTGAACAATTTAGAAATTGGGGCTTTCTGGCACGCCCATAGTTATCTTTCTTGTTGTGTCTTCCCCTGACAAGCACTCCAGCTGCTCTACCAGGAATTTTCTGTGTTAATAGAGGCAAATCCATGTATGTCACACACACAGTGTCCCCAGGAGAGGATGCTCAAGGAAACATTGTGTTTCCTGGTAAAGTCCCTGCAGCAAAGGAAGCCCTTGCAAAAGAGGCTTCAATATTCCTGCTTCTCTGGCTTATTCCCAGATGTGCAAGGCCCTGCTGAAGCAGCCGTTTAATATTTTTGTCTTTTTAAACAGCTCTGCACTGAGGGATGAGAAGCTGCTGTTGGTTCAGACGGGCTCCAGTTCTCCATGCCTGGATCTGAGGTACGTGGGCAGAGTGCCACTGTGTGGTTTGTGTCCCTCAGCTGCAGGATGGTCAAAGGTTTGGCTGTGGAGCATCCCAGGCACCCTTCCCGCTGGGAATCACTTCTGCACACCCATTAGGATTAGTGCAGAATGTGATTTAGTGTGGATTTACAGCGCTGTGGCACTGCTCAGGCCTTACAGCTGTTGGCCCTAGGTCTGTTCAGGACACAGCTGGCTAAGGAGCTGTGGTTATGGCGGGTGCCAGATACTGCAGGTGGCCAAAACCCCGTGGGACAGAAGCACCACTTCACCTTCTCTAAGCTATTCTGATCAGTTCCTCTATTGGAGACAGAACTTACCTGTGTCAAAATCCCAACCTGGGTGCATTTAAACAACATTTCAGTCGATCCCCTTGGCTATCAGGTGCCACTGTGGGCACCAGTAACCCCGTGCAGAATCACAGTGGGCAGCTTGGGGCAGCTCTGGGGTGCTGCTGCAGGTGTGGCTGTTGGTGTGGCTGCAGATTGGGCTGCAGTGGTGGCCTTGATGTGGCTGCAGATGGAGCTAAGGTGTGGCTGGGGTGTGGCCAAGATGTGGCTGCAGGTGCGACTGAAGTGTGGCCGAGGGATGGCTGCACTGGTGGCTGTGATGTGGCTGCAGTGAGGCTGCAGATGGAGCCGAGATGTGACCGAAGCGTGGCTGCAGTGGTGGCCGTGCTGTGGCCATTCTGTGGCCACAGTGGTTGCTGTGCTGTGGCTTCAATTGTGGCCGTGCTGTGGCCGCCATGGTGGCTGTGCTGTGGCCGCAGTGGTGGCCATGCTGTGGCCATTCTGTGGCCATGCTGTGCCTGCAGTGGTGGCCATTCTGTGGCCGTGCTGTGGCCGCAGTGGTGGCAGTGCTGTGGCCGTGCTGTGGCCGCAGTGGTGGCCATGCTGTGGCCATTCTGTGGCCGTGCTGTGACCATTCTCTGGCCGCTCTGACCACGCTGTGTTGCAGCCGCCTGGACCAGGGCCTGGCCGTGCTGGTGCGGGAGCGGCAGACGGACCTGGTGGTCATCGAGGGCATGGGCAGGGCCATCCACACCAACTACTACGCCGTGCTCCGCTGCGAGAGCCTCAAGCTGGCCGTCATCAAGAACTCGTGGCTCGCCGACCGCCTCGGGGGCAAAATCTTCAGCGTCATCTTCAAGTACGAAGTGCCCTGTAAATGATGGAGCTGGCACGGCCCACGGACTTGCACTAGTTTTACTTTAACTGTAAAGAATGTATTTTTATTACAACAGGGACAAGAGGTCACAGGAAATTCCGTATTTATATTGTGCTTTTGTGACTTAAAAAGCGACAATATGATTCACTCTATAGTCTGCACACTCAAATATATATATGTATATCACTCATTGTTTATTTTGGTAAGTGTTTATTTTAATGCTGCAGTATTTGTGATGAAAAGACTTTATTTTTTTGTTCTGTGAGACATTCATATAGAAATATATTTAAATGTCAATGAAACCTTTTTTATATATATCTCTGCCTACTCTGCCAGCAGTGACACAGCACCTACCAAATAGTTTGTAACTGCTAAGTGAACCTGATGTTGCATTTTCAGCTTTTAGACTTACCTAAACCTCGCCTGCTCTGTGCAGCTCAGCTGATGGAAGGGCTGATCCACCTTCTCACCCCACAAACGTTGCTCAGCGACTGAGCCAGGGCTGTTGCAGTCTGAGTTAAGGACCAGCCCTGGTTTCCCAACACCTGGAATTCCTAACCCCTTGCTTGTTCCCATTAGCAGGAGGGACGAGGGAGTCCTGCAGCTGCACTGGATTCCTCCACAGCAGCTGGAAGCTGAGTCTCACGCAGTTCCCCTCCCAGGGAAGGTGCAGTGCTGGATTCAGGATCACCCATTGTTCCCAGCCTGACCCCCCTTGGTTTCTGCTCCCTTCAGCTCTCCCTGCTGGGACTGACAGGGATTGGTGGCTTTGTTCCTGCAGTGCAATTACAGCCATTCCCAAGGAACCCAATTTGTTTTTTCCCTCCTTCAGCTGCGCAGTTCATAAATGGATTTCACCACCAATTTGCCCTAACACTTAATGCCTCAGTCATCCCTGCTCTGAAAGGGAAAACAGCTTAATGAGGAAGGCGTTTAACATGCAGCTGAGAAAACTGTTCCCCTGAACTTCAGCATTGTTTGAGAGCAGGAGAGTGATGCAAAACACCCTCACATCTCCCCTTGCAGGGGGGCTGGGGCTCTGCTGTGTTTGGCTCATCCTCACACTCCTTCCCTGCTCTGGTACTGATGAATTTCCACTGTCAATCCTCAATTCTTGGGCAACAAGAACAAAACATTCTCTCTCAGCCACCAGTGGCCCTTCCCCTGTGCTGGGAAGGGACAAAGGACAAGCCCTGCCTGGCATGTCTTAGCTCAGGTGCTTCCTTGGTGGCAGGGGCTCCCTTTCTGGGGTTTGGGGTGCAGGGAGGGCCTGTTTGGGGTCACACAGCAGCACTGTCAGTTCTGCTCCAGGAATTACCTTCCCAGGGAGCAGCCCCTCCTGCTCAGGCAGGGCAGGGTCAGGCTGTTTATAGCTGCAATGCTTAAGCTGCTGTTCCTGATTGCAAGAGACAGACAAGAGCTTTCATGTTCCACGCCTGTGCCTCACACAGGAATTAGTAGCAGAGGCTTCACATGAACCTGTCCCCAGTCGCTTCCTCCTCCAGGCCTCCATGGACTTACAGGGTGAACTTCAAACCTAAACATGGATCCACCATCCTGGCCAGCTCTGCTCCAGTTTATCCATTTGTCACAGTTCTACTCTACCCCTCAGCAATTTAAATTCTTGTGCCTGCAGCTCCACCACCACTCCAGAAGTGCTGTGTGTGTGTGTGTAATTAGCAAACTAACACTCTAGACTAGCAGAAAAACATCTTCCTACACTGCTACAGCTCCTAGGACGTGGCACAACCCTAACACAGCAAAACCTCCTCAAGCATTTGCCTTCCCTGACGTCTCCTGGCTTTGTCTGGCGGCTCCTTTGATGCGTAGACGAGTGCAGATTTCTTCCGTGAAAACAGAGCAACAAGATTTCTGCAAGAGAGAGAGAGAGAAGGCTGGGGGTGGGTTGTGCTGTGGATCCATCTTTTCCACGTGCACACTGGGAGGGCTGGAGAGCAGGAGCACCAAGGAGCACGCTGGGACACTGGTGCAGCTTCACTGTGCGTGTGTTTTCCTTGTCTAATGACTAAAGAACAGCCACCAGGGGAATAAACTCATTAAGGATCATTTACTGTCCTCGAACAGCCATGGCAGTGGAATGCAGGTTGGCTGCCTTGGGAGTTCAGGGAATGTTACTTTTTTTTTTTTTTGGCAGGGGGAAAGGGGTGCTAGGGGTTGATTTTATTTCTATATATCATATTTATGCTGTTCAGGCTACAAACCCATCCCACAGCCCAAGCTGTGAAATTTTGGCACTTTAACTGCACAGCCTCCCCTCACCCCTGCCCCACTGCACAGCTTTCCTTAGAAAAACAAGCTCAGGGTGGAAATGCTGGTGCAGGAGGGACACGGGGAGGCAGGACAGGAGCTGGGGCCCACCTTGGAGAAGACACAGGGAGGCAGGACAAGGTGCAGGGCCCACCTTGGTGGAAGGAGGGATACAGGAGACAGGACAGGATTAAATGCAGGAGCCAGGGCCCACCTTGGTGGCAGGAGGGACACAGGGATGCAGGATGAGGCTCGGAGCAGGAGCCAGGGCCCACCTTGGTGGCAGGAAGGACACAGGGATGCAGGATGGGGCTCGGAGCAGGAGCCAGGGCCCACCTTGGCGTGCGCGGCCGCGCGGCGGCTGCTGCTGGAGAGCTCGGCCAGGGCGGCGAGGATGCCGAGGGCGAGGCCGATGCCCAGGGTGAGGAAGAGCCCCCCCAGGGCCGGCGGCTCCAGGGGCCCCCAGCGGTCCCGGCTCTGGCGCAGGCAGCTGCTCTCCCACCACTTGTTCCTCAGGTAGTCCAGGTCGCCCGACTCGCGCAGCTTGAGCACGGCGATGGACAGAGGCTTGGTCCAGGGGGATGCTGGGAGAGAGAGGAGAGAGGGGAGGATGGGAGAGCTCCCAGCCGTGGTTTAGTTAAACATTGCTAGAGGGGTCAGAGGTGCCGCCGAACACAGCCCTGCCTGCCAAAGGCTTCTCCTGGCTAACAACGATCCTGCCCGGGCCACAGAGGGGTGGTTACACCTGTGGGATAAGGGCAGAGCAAAGGTGCTTTGGGAAGAACGTGAGCAGACTGTCCCCTGCTCGTTGCATTAGGGGATGTGCGTTCCTGGGGCCAAGGACAGCAGGAGATGGAGTATTTGTGGATTAGAGTCCAAAGTGAGAGCCCGTGTTAATTCCCCGCAGAGCAGCGACCCCGCCATGCAGCGTGCTCAGCCTGGTCACCCTGACAGCAGTGGTGGCTCTGGCCCGTTGCTGTGCCAGGGAGGGGAGGGGCAGCAGAGGGGACAGGGACTCACCCTGGCTGGTGGCGATGCCGAAGCCGCGGGCCCCGATGACCTCGGGGGCCCTGATGAGGTTGCAGTGCCGGGCGGCCGCCAGGTCCTGCGAGATGGACTCGCCGATGAAGGCGTAGTTGGAGTCCATCACGCGCTGCACGGCCTCCTGGTAGGTCTTGACCAGAACGTGCTCCCTCCTCTTCTCCATGTACTCGTAGATCATCTGGTGGATGGGGTTCTTGGAGTTCTGCAGCCCAGAAATCCAAGTGTCAAACTCAAATGTCAAACCCAAGTGTCAAACTCAAGGGTGAGACAACCACCAAAAAAATTACAATCTGCCTGTATGTGCAAGGGCTGTACAACAGTTTGGAGAAGAAGAGCACTTGAACCATGTGTGAACCCCTGCAAGCACAGATTGTCCCCAACACTGGGGACAAACATCACACAGGGGTACAAGTGTCACAGAGGGCACCTGCTGCACCTGAGGTACACAAGGGCAGCCCCTGAAGGGTAGAGAGATTTTTAAAGGAGAACTCAGAATAAAAATAAGAATTCTGTGCCTGCTTTCCTGTGAGAAGAGGTGGAGGAAGGGCTGAACAGAACAATAATTGTATTATTTGAAGTATTCCAGGAAAACTGAGGGAACAGTGACGAGGGTGTTGTAGGGGTTATAAGGCCTGAGCTGTGAGACTCAGCCCCAGCCCAGCAGTCCTACAGCCCCTGGGTGTGGGCACAAGGAGATTCTCTGCACCTTGAAGTAGTAGAACGTTGAGGAGCCCTCCAGTGTCCCAAACTCCAGATTCCTTTGCTTGACCAGGTCCTCGAAGGTCTGGATGGGGAGCTGCTCGCTGCCGGAGCTCAGCAGGGCCGTGAAGTTGGCGATGTAGGCGGCCAGCAGGGCCAGGGTGAAGAGCCACCAGACCACAGCAATGACCCTCACCGACAGTGCCTGGGGCCTGGGGGTGGCACCTGCACCACAGGGAGCCAATAAATCTCCATAAATCACACAGGAGGGCATGTGGGGCCAGAGACACACCAAGAACTGCAGATCCACCAGCCCGAGTTCCAGACTTCCCTTTAAATCAAGGCAAACTGCAGACCCTGCCCTGCAGCTACACAGAGCCTGAGCCTGGAGGGCCCCTCTGTGCTGCTCTGGGCAGGGCTGGAGCAGCAGCAGTGGCACAAAGCTGCACGAACAGCTCCTCTGTACCAAGCAGCCCTGCCTGCCCAGCTGGGCATTACTCAGGCAATGGTTACCCTGAGCAGAAAATGCTCCCCAGCCGGAGTCAACCTGTACAAGCCCAGCAGGTCTGTACCCACACCTTCCCAAACTGGTTTAGTGCTCCAAGTGTCCCTGCTAAGACACCTTTTCCCCCCAGTGTCACAGAAGGAGCTGGTGCACTATCACCTTAAAAACCCCGCTGCTCCCAGAGCTGCCCTGGTGCATCCTGCCAGCTCACCTTGCAGGGCCAGGGCTCCTGCTCCAAACCAGAGGCTGTTCAGGAACGTGAAGTGGTTCTCTTCATTCTTTGGCTCGTTCCATTCACAGGGGCTCAGCCTGTGGGAAAATGACAGGATAAAACCAGACATTCAGAGGGAAAAAAATAAAAATAATCCCATCAAGAGATCTGGTGTTCCTCACAGGGAGATCCCACTCATAATGCTGGCTTAATCTGACAGGGTTTAAGCTTTCTTAACCATTGTACCAGAGCTGTACAGGAGGTTTCTCAGAGCAAAAGGCTCCCTCGGAATAAGGGAGCCCCCCTTTCCAATCTCTTCATAGGTGAGAAAGGCTCTGACTGGAACACAATCTGTGAAACAAATGCATTTGTACCTGGCAACAAGGAAGAGGCAGAAGCAGGTGAGCAGGTAAGCAAATAAAAGAGCTGTCCAGGTCTCCTTGCTGAAAGGAGCCAGGAAGTGGAAGAATGACATGTCCTGGGAGGCCGTGTCCTTGCGGAGCAGGATCCCGATGCCAGTCTGCAGGAAGGGCGTGGTGAAGGACACCACCTCTTCCCTGGCTGAAGTGACAGTCAGTGGAGCCACTGCAATGTCAGCTTCCTGCCAAGGAGATAAAAACAATCAGCCACCAGCCCAGGGAACACTTCTGTCCCTCAAACATTTCTGTCCCTCAAGCAGGTGCTTCCCTGGTTGAGTGGGTGGGTGCTCCACTATTACAGAGCTCCATTATTAAATTTAGAACTTCCTTTTATTTTATTTAAAATACTTTTTTGTAACTTAGAGAGTTATTTTAGACAAGGCATAATACACAAACCATTATTCTATTCGTCCTTACTTTTCTACTTCTTATAAAATTTTTCTACTGACAAATCTTAGTTACAGCTTAGCTCTAGTCAGAGCTCTACTGTCTCCAAAGCCTGCCTTTTGCAGCTTTCCCAAAAGCCCCTAATTTTAAAGATTCCCACAGAAATGGCATCACATCTCCAGGTCAACAGCCTTGGGACGTGAGCCCCAAGGAACAGGACAGGTTTCCCATGGGAATCACTGGAGTGGAGTTCCACGCAGTGGAGCCATTCACAGTGAGGTGCTGGCTGGGATCTGGGTTCCTTCTGCAGCAGGAGCTGGGCTGGGTTCACCCACCCAGGGGAAAAGGCTGCTCCTGTCTGACTCTGGCTGAGGGCCAGGCACAGACTGAGCTCAGAGGGGCAAAGAGCTTTAGGTGAAGTGTTCCCCACGGGGGACAGAACATCAGCCACGGGGACTGCACCCGACGGGCTGAAATGCGTATGAAGAGCCCGGGCATTGCCAAGCTGACTGAAATGAGTCCCACCCAGGGGTTAAACTCAGGGCAGCTTTTGCCAAGGTGCACAGAGAAGCACTGAGGCAGACAAGTGGAGCCCTGGGAGTGCCTGGCTGTAGCAGGACTTTCCTGCTGTGGTTGGGCCTCCTTCTATTTCCATCCCTGTCGGCCAAACCCAACTCCAAGCCTTGCTGCTCATCCCTCTCCTCTCCAGGCAGCACAACCCCGAGTTCCTCCATCCCTAAGGAAGCCCAGGAGCTGCTCCTGTCCCTGCGGGGTGGCTCGGGAGCAGGCTGGGCCTTACCCTCCTGAGGATCTCCCCGATCATGCCGCTCCAGTTGCCGCCGGCCGCCACGGCGCCGTACTGGCCGTCGCCCACCACCCTGACGCGGTACTGGAAGCGCAGCATCCCCGCCAGGGCTGCCAGCAGCTCCATGCAGTACCCCTCCAGCTCCGCTCCCCTCACCATCACGTAGGGATCCTCCTGGAGGGAGGGACACACACCCAGCTCAGCCCAGGGGGGTTAAACCCGGCCTTGGCAAACCCGCCCCGTTATTCCTCTCCATTTCTTTTTTTTCCCTTCTTTTTTAATTTCTTTTTTTAAATTTTATTTTATTTTATTGATATCAACATTTTCCAGGATTCTTCCCCCCCCCCCCAAAATTCCCGAAGTTTCCCAGCATTCCGGCAGAGCTGGGGGAGGATTTTTTGGGGATTTTGGGTTTTTTTGGAATGTGAAATCCATGGAAATTGGAAATTGGGTTCTCATCACAGCCCCCCCCCCAAAAAATTCCACAATTCCCGAAATTCCTGGAATTCCCAAAAATTCCCGACCCCCCCTTTAGTGCAATTGGGCTCCTGCCACGGTTTTGGGTGGGAAAAGGGGAATTGTCCCAAAAAAAAGTTGGGAATTCTAGGGGGAAAATCACAAAAAATGTTGATGTCAATAAAATTCCTGGTTTCCAGACTGGGAAGATATTCCCTGGAGACATGAACCACCCCCAGGGCAGCTGCGTCCTGCAGGTCACAGGCACCACAGGAATAACTGAAAATCTCTTCTCAGCCTAAAAGCCAAATATTTTCATTTTGGCCCTTCAAAGCCTGAGGTGAGGCACACAAAAGGATCAGAAAATTCACTGCTGCAGCTTCTCCCGCTTCTCTGGAGCGCCTGGTGATGCATTTGGGGGATTTTATCCCTGGGTTTGTCCCTGTGTGACCTTTACATTGCTCCCACTTCAGGGCAGAAACAACGCTCAGGGGACTGAGCCCTTCAGGTGCAGCTCAGCAGAGAGACCTGGCTGTCCCCCCAGAGCACTGACAGAGCCCTGTGCCCCCAGTGACACCCCCCAAATCCTCCCTGTGCCCACTGCAGACAGCTGGCACCTCCACAGCCCTAAGCCAGCCCCCAAAACCCTGCCAGGAGCAGGGACACCGCTGTCAAAGCCAGCCCAAAATCCCTCCTGCACATCAATAAAAATCAATCAAATAAATGCAAAGTGAAGCTGCAGCTGTCCCCTGCCACTGGCACGGCCTTACCAGGATGGTTGTGACAGTCAGGGTTGGAAGTCCCTCTCCTGCTCCCCGGGAGTCCGTGCCCTGCAGAGCAGAAATTGAGGAACAGTTGGATTTCAAAGTGCCAGCATGGCCCCACCAGGCTG
This sequence comes from Motacilla alba alba, assembly GCF_015832195.1. Lineage (NCBI taxonomy): Eukaryota > Metazoa > Chordata > Aves > Passeriformes > Motacillidae > Motacilla > Motacilla alba. The sequence continues at coordinate 2,743,672 of NC_052036.1, read as the reverse complement.
GGCCCTCATTTGGGGTGGCCTGGGAGGCGTAGGGGGTTAAACCAGCCCTAAACATGCTGCTGCTGTTTCCTGACTAATTAATAAATCACAGCGTTTCACTTCGTTGCCTGGTGCAAACAAAAATCACGGCAAATGTTGCTGCACATCTTCAGATGGTGCCACAGCCTCCCCGAGAGACCAATTCCTGCTGCAGACAAAAGAATTAGCAGCCAATTAAGGTCTCATTAGAGAGCAATTCCAGGAGACACAGAACAGTTGGAAACCTGAGAGGAGGAGGAGAGGAAAAGTGGATTCATTTCTGCGAGTTGAGGATACATCTTTCAATTCTACAGTCACCCACTCAGAGGATTCCTCATCAAAGCCACTGCAGGGCAATTGTAGCTTTTTCTAGTGAAGTGTCAAATTCTGTGAGGTTTGTTGGTCTTGAATGTATCTGCTTATTGGAAAATTACAGGGTGATTTTTCTAGACAGAGAGAGGATGCGTGTATGTGTGTGTGAATATATAAATACATAAATACGCAGTACAAAACGTGCCAAAGAAACCTCAGTCCTTCCAGGAGCCAAAGGATCTGGGTTTCATTCTCTCTGTGCAATGGAAGGGTTTGAGGGATGAGCTTTGAGTGGAGAGCTGTGATCACAAGTTCCCCAGCTCTACCAGCCATGAAGACAGGGGTACTGGCAGGTTCTTCCTTGGGGCACAACTGAATTTTGAGCTCTGGTCAAAAAATTCAGTCAAAAAAACCCTCACAAAAACAAACAAAGGAAGACAGCACAGAGACACAGCCAGCCATGAACAGTGTACTTAAAATAATAACTCTTCAGAGATGAAAATATTTTACATTCTGATCACTATTTCTGAATTTAATATGTCAAATCATCTGCCCTATGCCTTCGTTAGTGGCTCTGCACGGATGAACTCAGACATACCTTACTCACAGCATCATCATTCCTCCCAGCTCCTGCAAAAACACAACAAAATCAGATTTGTGTGAGGCTTGTATTCACAGCTCCTCATTCCACAGTGCACTGAAATAATCAGAACGATCACACTCCCAAACTCCCTTTGTTTCCTCCCCCAGGGCACAAAAAAAGGCAGAGACAGCAGAGAGGGGCTGCAGGAGGTTCTAATGTCACTTTATGATGTCACTTGATGTCCCTCACCCTCTGAGGGACTCCTGCACAGCCATCCCTGAGGAGGGGCAGCGCCAGCTCTTGCTCCTCACACAGCCCAGACCTTCCCCCTTTCCTGCCAAGCCCCTTCTTCCCCCGAGGAGAAGCCAAAAGTTCCTCACCCCCCACTTCCCACACACTGGTTTTTTCTTACTTTTCCTTTCCCCTGCTGCTGGCAGGTTCTGCATCTCAGATGCAGAATCAAAAGCACAATTTTGTCACTATTTTGCTCACTAATTGCCCAGGATGATTTTTCTAGAGTCTGCTTAGCATTGCTCCTTGGACTCAGAGAATTCACGGCACAAAAGCCAAAAATCCCTCAAGATAAACCAAAAAATGCAGAGTGTTTTCACTCTTTCAAGCAAAAGCTGTGAGTTTTTCTCTAAATATAACAGCATATTCATTCATTATGTATTTATTTTTCCTTCTTTGAGGTTGCATTTTCTGGCCTTGTGCTGAACTCCACATTATTGTAAAACAAAACCTGTTTTTTCCTTCTCCACTACAGTTCTCCATGGGGGCTGGAAATCTCCACAAAGGAGTTCTCTTGTCTCCCTTTAGAAACCCTTTAAAGCCAGCAGCAGCTTTTGGAGGCCCCGTGGGGTTCCTTGGAAGGCAGCAGAGCCTTCTGAGGGCTCCAGCTCCCGGCTCAAAGCCCCTTTGTGAGCCCTCCTGAAAGGCCCAGGGGCGATGGGGCTGCAGCACCAACCCCAGGTCATGGCAGTGACACTGCCCAGCATCGAGGCTTCTGCTGGGAATCCTCCTGGAAATCCTAGGAATCCTCCTGGGAAGCTGCAGCAGCACAGGAGAAGGGGAAGGGTTCATCCCTCCCTTCCCCATAGGTTGGTGGTGGCAGGAAGAGACTGTGGCTGTAAAAAAAAAATCAGCTTTTTCTTTGCTGCTGCTACCCTGGGCTTGCCCAGCCTTCCAAAGGGAGGCTCCTGCTGGGCTCCTGGGGAAAAGGCTCCTGCACTGGTCAGGACTGGCCACCTCCCCTCACTTTTCTTGCCCATCCTCAGCACACCTTGCTGCAGCTCAAGGGACTCACAGAAGTGCAGCTTTAACCACGATCACCACATCCAAACCCACCTTTTTTTCATCTTCCCCCATCTCTGTCATCTGGTTTTCAACTGTAGCAGCAAAGACACTTGGGGACATCAAAGACACTTGGTGGCAGCTCTCACAAAGTCCCAGCCACCAGCTGAGCCCTGGGGAGTCTCTTAATAACCCGTTTGAAAGCAAATTCTGAGATGAGGACAAAATCCTGCAAGCACTGGCAGGTAAAAACTGAAGGAATGAATGATCTAAAGAAGAACAAAAGCAGCTTTGGGCGCAGCCAACACTTCTGGATCCTTTTCCTCACCTGCCTGGCTTGATTCCCTCAGGAGCAGCACGGCTGTGAGCACACAGATTGTGAAGTGAAGACCTTTATCCATTGGAGCAGAAATTCCTGCTGCTCTACAGGAACCTTCCTGCTGGAGGTGAAAGGCAAGCAGTTAAACCTGGTCCTACAGCTCCTCATCACTGGCTGAGAGCACTTTGTCCTGGATTTTCTGCTCCTTTTTCTGTAGAGCCACAATTCCAAGCAAGGTCTCCAGCTGAAAACAGTCACTGCTGAGCTCAGCCAGAACAAATACTAAAGAAAGGCTCTGGTGAAGTCCCCACTGCAGCAAAAAGGATGTGACAAGCCTAAAAAAAGAGCATTTACCCCCTGGTGGTTCTCTCCCTGTGGGTTTCCCCCTAGGGAAAGGGCAGGAGAGGAAGCAGCAGCAATATTTTTAATGGTATTTGTTGTCCAACAAGGTACAGGACACCATTACACCAGAAATGAGAAAAAATAAATTAAAAATGCCCAAGAAAACGTACCATTTATGAGAGTGTGTAGGCAAAAATACACTACCCATGGCATTACTTGTGCCTGACTGATGCTCAGAAAGCACTGGATTTAGTGATCTTACCTCATCAGCTTTTAGGAAATTTCCCAATCCTGCATCCCATGAAAACCCTTAGCATTACAGCTCAGCACTTTCCCTCATTCATTTTCCCTAATGAGAGAAATAACTCAAACCTCCACAGAAGGCTCTTCCCGGGTTAAATTTCAATGCTGATTTTGTTGTTGCTGCTGTTAAAATATTATTATAAAATTATTATAATAAATATAAATAAAATATATTCTTATAAAATATTAAAATGTTAAAATATTCTGCCAAATGGGAAAATGCTGATCCCTGTGAAAGGATCCCAGAGGAGAGGGCTGAGATCTGAGCTGTACATCAGCCAACACTTGTGGGAAATGGATTTGTAAGGAATTCTCAAAACCTGATAGAAAGCTTGTACAGTCTTTTACATCTGTATGCAAATACTGAGATAAGGTGTGCTGATTTAGGAAGGCCATGGAATAGAGATGAAATTGTTGAGAGAGAGATTGAACTAGAAACAAGCTTCGACAAGTTTCAACATAATGGCCTTGCAAAAAGACCAGATATTTTAGAGAGTTAGAGCTGTGAAAGATGCATTGTATTGTAACCAGGAAACAGGTTGGCTTCTGATGGAATGGAGTTGAGTTTTACATCTCTTGTGTCTCACAAGAGACTGATAATGGAATAAAAACTTTTAAAACGCCTCTCAGTTGCCCCATCTCTGCAAAAGCTGAGAAAACCAACAAACACTGACTTTATCCTACAACTACTTTTTAGACAAAGTAGTTGCTGCTCTCTGCTCTTGGCTGCTGCCAGAGCAGCACAAAAACTGAGCAGCTGCATCAACCACGGGGAAAAAGAAAAGGAAAATAAACAGCAGCCTTCAGGCTGAGCCAGGGAGGAGCTGTGTTTTCCTGGTAGGTTTAGCCCCTAAATTCCCGTTCCTTTTCCCTTACAATTTGGTGCATGCAACAAAATCATCTTTGTTTCAAGTGGCCTCCTCTAAAAAAACCCTAAACTGATCAGAGCTGGTGTTACTGGCATCACCTTGAACAGAAAGTTGTTAAACACGCTGCTTATCTAAGAGCACAGAGAGGGTGCAAATGTGGTTAAAAAGCTAGGAAAGAGCCGCTGGCAGCCGGCTTTGCCCCTTGCCAGAAGCAGAGCACGAATTGAAGGGAGTTTCTCACTTACAGCGACTCCCTTGGGCCGTCTGTCCGTCCGTGCGGGAGCTGCTCGGGATGCCCGGCACAGGAATGAGGATCCCGCAGGTTTGGGCATCCCGTGCGGCGTTAAATACCCGGGAGAGGAGGAGGAGGAGGAAGAGGAGGAGGAGTGGCCTCTAAACGTGCCAGCCGGACCAGGGGACACCTGGGGCTTGGGGGAAGGAGCAGACCACACCAAGGGACAGCCTCTGGAAGCAGCTCGGTGCAGCAGCGGCTGGATGCTGCATCAGGACTCACGAAATTCTCTCACTGGCCTGTGGTGTTGCTGTAAAATTCCTCCCTCTGGAGCTCTCCCCAGCAGCTGTGCCCGTTTTCCTGCCTGTTGATCACACAGACAAAATCAGCTTTGAAGGACACAACTGAATGTTCATTATCAGTGCTCGTGAAGGCCAAGCTGGAGGAATGCAGACCATGAATCTCACACCCAGCCATGTCCAATACACTGCTTGTGATCTGGAGACTTTGGATTTCAGATCTTCATTTAATGAACTGAAATGCACAGCCTGGAGTCTCAGGATGCACAGGAAGGGCAGAAGAATGAAGAGCAAATCTGTGACCTTCTGCTGACTTAAATATTAAATGCTGGAATAAATTCCACCTCTAGGAATAAATAAATACATGATGAATGGTTGGTCTTATGTAGTGTCACAAGCTGTAAAAGTGGTTGCTACAAATTTGGAAGCAAGAGGGCAAATTTCACATGTAGCCTAATGATTGAAATCCAGACACTGTTGGTTAAAATTCTGAACAAAGGTAAATGTTTTAAAGCGCCCCATGATGCTGCCTCCTGTGAGGTGCATTAATTTAACAAGTATTGCTTAATCAATTAAAGATGAAAATAATCTGATTGTGAGACTTAGTCTCTGAGAAGACACAAATAGGCCTTTTAAACATTAACTTTCCAAAGTTGTCAAGTTGCATGTACTTGACATTAAAGCTGCAAAAGCATTAAAGTTACAAAAGCAGCGACTCCCTGCAGCTTTTCAGCCTGAAATTAAAGTATTACATGAATGATTTTTCATCCAGAGAATGTTAATGACATTTGCTTTGTGCTGGGACACAATGGGAGGCTCCTCTTGGCAGATCACACGTTCTGCTGCAGCTTCACCTCCTTCCCTTCAGAGCCTGCAGTGATGCTGTGGGGTCACCTCAGTGCACATCCCAAAGCTGCCCTGGGATCTGAGTCCTGCAGACAAGCTGGGCAGATCTGAGCCAGCCTGGAAAAATGAGGGAATATTTTCAGACAAAGCATGCTGAAGAGCATTTGAAAAGATTTAATCAGGAAATTTAACCCCCCCACCCAGCCCCATCACCATATTATGGTGCTAACACAGTCAATGTTACATTTTGGTATCTCAGAATTTAAATTCTTGTGGCCAAGTGATACTAAAATTAGAACCAAGAGCCCCTTCCCAGCTCCACAAGTGACAACCCTTCCAGGAGGAGTGTGAAGGAGGTAAAATGCACTTTCACTGTGCACTTTGCTGGGACAGGAATAGAAGTGATTTGTCAATCAAGCGACAGGTGAAGAGCAAAACTGAGCTGCAGCATTTTCAGCCAGACTTTAAACCCCCTCAGAGATGAAACAGGGCCATCTGTGTTACTCGTACAGCTGCTCCAGGATGGATCAGCTCCTTCTGTCTGTTTGGCTACTAATTCCACCAGTTGCCCCAGGATTTTCATCCTGCCCCAGCCCCTGTGCTGCGTCTCACACCACACAATGTCAGTCTCTGCCAATCCTTGCACGAGTTCTGGAGGACCTGAGAAAATCTGAGTGGGTCTGCACTGGTTGTCCCTCTGAAAAAAGAGTGAAATTAAATGTTATCCACAAAGGAAGCTGGAAAACAAAGCAGATAGAATGAACCATGTTTGTGTATCACAAACCCCAATGTTGGGTTACAGCTAAAGAGTCACCAGCTGGGAGGTTAAATATGTTTATTTTAGTAGTGTAAGGTGGTTTTACAAACAAATTCTTAAATTTTGCAATATACACAAAAGAGTCATTACAAAGGCAAAATATCCTCTCAATAATAGGGACTCTAAGCAGCCTGAAATAAAATTAAACCTCTGTTTCTCTTTAAAATGCATCTCAGTAAACATTCTTCTCCATCACTGATAAAATGTACATCTATAATAAATGACATCATAATTGGGGAGCGGGGGGGACACATGACAACATCCCTAAAAATAAAAAGTAAAAAAAAAGGGGGGAGGAAAAATTATTACTTTGTTTGGGTTGTTATTTAATTCTAAATATGTCCATCTAAAAAATTAAATATATCTTTTTTTTTAAACATATCATTGAAAATTTTGCATGGCAGTGCAATACAGAAATAGTAAAATTCATCCAAAAAGTGCTATGTACAGCAGCATTGTTAAAATACCATAAGAAGGGACAGTGCTGTTTCAAGAACTGACTAACATGCTTTGTAGCCATTTCTGAAGTAAAGTCAGAAGATATTTCTATTTTTAGCCATTCCCTCCTCTCTCCTGTCTCAATTCCCTCAGACAATGCCTTGAGACAAGGAGCAGTCACAGTTCAGGTTCAGGGTGTGCATGTGTACATACATGTGCAGACATATCTTTGCATACACACAGGTGTATATATATAGATATTTATATATATATATAGATATATAAACAGGCTGGGTTTATAAAAGCATTGCTTTGGAACAAGAGAGCTTTTCTTCAAAGAGAAAATATGGATTTTCACTGAAATAAGCAGGTCCACGATGGAAGATGGACTGTATCTACTGCATTATTAATTCACACCCTCAGAGGCCTCAAACTCTTCCAGAAAATAAAATGATTTTAAGTCCAGCCTCCTTACATGGATCCATGATTTGTAAAAGCAAAATTCACCTCAGCTGTCGTTAGCATCACATTTAGCATCAAACATCAAGGTTACTATTGTCAGAAGAATTATTGAAATTAGTAAAGACCAAGAGCAAACTGCAAACGCAAGAAGTGGTCACACACAAAGGAGGCCAAATCGGAGGCTGGGCAAAGCGCAATTAAAAATGAATCCTCATCAGTTCCTCATCAGCTGTGGTATCAAGCACCCTTGGCTGAAGGGAAGGCCAGGAAGCACGGCATGTCTTGGGCCTCTCAGGTGGCTGTGTTTTGCTGTGACAGGAGAGCAGGCAGTGCCCAGCGCTGCCAGGGTCACAGTTTGAGCATGAAGAACACCTCGGTGTCGGCCGCGCAGTCGGGCTGGGCTTTGGGCGAGGCTGCCAGGGCCGTGTGGGCAGTGGGGTCGGTGCAGCCGGCCCTGCCCACGCTGCAGGCGCCCTCGGGGTTGCCCCTCTCCTCGATGGGGCTGCCCCCGAGCTGTGCCCGGCCCTGCAGGCGCTGCCTCTCCTGGGCCTGCCGCGCCCTGTTGGCGATGTAGCGCACGCGGCTCTGGCTGCGCGACGACGAGCGGCGCAGCAGCCCCACGCTCTCGCCCTCCTCCTCCGACTCGCTGGGCTCCAGGCTGATGGGGGAGGTGATATCGTTTTCCTGCTGGAAGGCTGTCAGCTTCTTCAGCTGCTCAGTCAGTTCGTCCCGGGATTTGGCCGAGGGCCGCAGGCTCGAGGAGCGGCGCTGCTCCCGCATGGAGCGGGTGACGAAGCTCCTGCTGATGCTGCGGTATTTGCTTTCAAAAGTGCACACGATGTCGTCAGAGGTAAGGTCCCCGAGGCTTTTGGACTTTGTCTGGTTATTCCCAACCGTGTCATGCGCTTTGGATTTGTTAGAGGACTGCCTGAGAGTCTCCATGTAGAGCCTGCTCCAGGTGTGCCTTCTAGGAATGGACGAGAAGGCGTCCTGAGGGCTCCTGGCCAGGGGCCGGGGGCACAGCTCATCGGCCGGCAGCTGGCCAGACCTCAGGTTGGGGTTGGACTTGCTCTTGCTGACCATCGGCATCTCGTTGCTGCAGGTGGTGGCGGAGCGCGGGCGCATGCCCTTCCTGATGGCCAGGGGCTCCAGGCTGTCCTGGCGGATGCCCAGGTCCGGGAGGCTTTTGCGAGCCAGGCTGGGGAGGGAGAGGTCGATGACGGTGTCGTTGGAGGACATGCTGGACGAGGAGGACATGCTGTCACGGTGGCTGCCGCAGTCCAGCTTGCTCCAGATCCGGTCGTTGACAGTGGCATCAAAGTACACTTCAGCTGCTGGAGACTGGCTGCTCGGAATTTTTATTAAGGCTGAGGAGTCTGACATCTTCAGTCCTTCACTCTTTGCCCTTCTTGCCAACGTGTAAGAGCTTGTCTGAGAAACAGAGACAGGGAGAGCCTGTGCAGGCCGGGCTTCCTGGGGAGAATGTGCCTGTGGGCTGTTATTGGCACTGCTTTGCTGGGGTGGAACAGCTGCTGCACCCGGGTTTTGCCCTTTGGATTCAGAGGTGCTTTTCGTGTCGGCTGATACCTGACCTGGTTGGTTTTGCTTCTGGCAGTTTCCTGCAGGTTGGTCAGCACTGTGATCTGCTGCCTCTACCAGCCTGGCTTTTTGGGGATGTGCTGCTGACCCACCCTGATCTTCAGCCTCACTGCACTGCGTCCAGCCATTTCCTTCTGTGGGACATCCTGCCACGCTTGTCCTCTTACCCTCTGGGGCTACCAAACTTGTGTCGGCTGCTCTTGGCACATCCTGCCCTTGGTCTTCTGCAGCCAGATTGGTTCCTTGTTCTCTGCAGGGTAGGGGCTCTTGAGGCTGGTTGGGTGTGATTCTTCCCTCTGATGGAGCTTCTGTGGAATGGTCAGAGCCAGATCCTTCCTCAGAGTCACTGTAAGGGGTAACGGGCAGGGGGAAGAGAAGGCTGCAGTGATGGCTCTCAGTGGCAAGGACAGGTTCTTCTGTGATCGTTTCTAGGCTGCATAAAGAAGTGACTGACCTCTGCATGGAGAAGTGGCAGACATCTGCTCGGGAGGCATGAAAAGAAAAAGAAAGAAACAAGAAAAACAGAGATACAGGGTTAGTTATCTCTTACAAATTACAGCTGAGCTAAGACTCATTCCTTATGTGTTACCATTTTGTCTTCAAGGTACAAGTTGCTCATGTTAATCATGATTTTAAAAATAACTTTCAAATGCCTGGCCAAAGGCAGCAAAACATTTTTCACATTCAGTTTTAGCTGCACAAAGCCCCATTTTTTCAAGAAATCTCAGTCCATGCACAGCAGCACCATGTGACTGCTCTGGTTTTCTTATCAAACAACAACAGTACCCAGCAATTTTTGCCCTTTGTGACCCCTTTTGTAAACCAGCTTTTCTTCCTCCACCATCCAGCACCACTTGATTTTCAGTTTTCCTTCCTTCCAGCTCTCAAACAGGTCAGGGTATCAGAGCACAACCAGAGCATGTACAATGATCAAACACCAGTTTGACCAGCAGATGTGATCCCAGTGACCAGCCACTCAGAAGAGAAGCACACAGGACTTGTGGAGCAGATTACAAATGATCTGCAGACAGTGGAATGTTGGCAATGGGACTTCTAAAAACAAAACAAAAGCTTTAAACAGACTTTGTTCTTCCTAAAAAAACTTGGTAATTTCTATTTCAAAAAAAAAAAAAAAACCTCTGCAGGCAGATGGGTCATGAACAGCAGGCTGTGAGTGCAACCCTGGAGAATCACTACAGCCACCAATTACCTGGAGAAAATGCTCCATTCTCTGCAATGTTTATCACCTGCACCCCGGGAGCCAAAGCAATCATGCCAAAAAGATGATTTCCCATATCTCCAAAGCACAGTGCAGACATGCATTGCAGAACTAACAAAGCACCACCAAGCCAGACCATGACCTCGAGGATACAGGAGCAGGTAATTATAGGGCAGCAAACAGGCAAAAACCAGGACTACAGGCAACAAGGTGCTCGAATCAGGGACACTCAGCAGACATTACCTTTGACTTGCTTGTCCTTTCAGTTCTTAACTAGAGAGAGAGTGTGCATGTAGAATAATAGGACAGAACAGAGGAAAAATCCAATTAATGTAGGGAAGGCAGGTGCAGATAATAGGATAAATTAGTGCTGAGGGAGGGAAATACAGGAATATTCACACATGGTTGTAGGATCCTAAGAATTTCTGACCAACCAGAGAACTCAATGGAATCCACGTATGGACAGATATTAAGTTCATTTTTTTTATCATAGAAGGATGAAAACATTTGTTAGTGTTGAAAGAACACACTCCACTGGACGGGGGAATGGAATCACAGACTCATGGAATCACAGAGTGGTTTGTGATGGAAAGGACCCTAAAAATCATCAAGTTTCAAGTACCCTGACATAGGCAAGGACACCTTCCAGCTTGCTCAGAGGAATCTGGACTCCTCCAAAGCCCTCTGCTAATGGCAAACATCACTCCCAGAACCTGCCCAGGGAATACCAGGCCCTTCCCCTGGCACCAGGATTTCCAGCTCATGCAGAACTCAGGGGTGGGAGCAGCTCTGCCCTGTCCTGCATTAGCTGGGAGTGCTGGAAGGGAACCAGGCACCTGTGCCCATGTCCCAAATCCAACATTCCAGAACCCAAATCCAACATTCCAGAACCCAAATCCAACATTCCAGACTCTCAGTGCCTGGAGAGTGTCAGGAAGGGCCCAGAGCTGATCAGGCTTATGACCTCTCCTTCTTCAGCAGCACAGATTGGGACATGCTGGGAAGGGAAATCCCTGGAAAATGTAACGCCGGGCCAGCTATAGTAATAATAAAAACGATTAAATTATTGTTATTATTATTATTATTATTATTATTATATTAGGAAATTATTATTAAATATATTTACATTATATAAATTAATATAATTTAACCTATTTGTATTATATATTACTAAATTATTAACAAATATAGTTATTTTACATAAATAATAATAGTAATAACAATAAAAATATATTTATTTAATATATAATAAAGGGCCAGCTATAGTTTCCTGCCTTATCCCAGGGGCACTTCCCCCAGCAGAATGCCAATTCCCAAGTGCAGCCATGGAGCTGGTTTCCCTGGTTTCCCTGGTTTCCTGGCCCAAGGCATGGCCTTGCAGGAGGATGGGAAAGGGAGCTGTTTGTGCAAACAGAGGGGCTGTCACTGGACCAGCAGCAGCCAGTCCAAGACACCATTTCACCATTTGAAGGGTTTGCTGATTCCATGCTTGGGAAGTCAGATGGATTTAATCAAATTTCAAGCATATCACAATATTTGTTTAGTGACTTGGGGGGCTGGCAGGGGAGCTGGCACTGATAATGGGAAATGGTTTCATATGTCACTGTACTCAGAGTTTGTGAAAAGCCCAATGCCAATAATTTAGGCATAGAAAGAGTTCTGCTGCTTTGGATTAACTGCAAGTCACGGGAACCAGCAAATTTCTCCCCTCCCATTGTCCTGCTATTTTCCTAAAAGCCTGAAGCAGATATTGGAAAAATATGGGTTTAAAAAAAAAAAAAAGGTATAAAAAAAGAAGGTAAATTTCAGACACCCAACCAGATGAAATTGGTCAAATAAATAAAATGTCTCAAATTTCTGTATGAGGCTTTCAAAGAAGGCCACTATAGGTGGGCAGTCAGAATCTGGTATTAAAAAGAGGATTACATCTTAGGAAAAGCACCAAAATCACTTCACTGTTCCTGAACATGTAATCATTAGTGTCCAAATTTCTTGGACAATTAACGAGGAGGGTGAGGGATTTGAAGAGGAGCTCTTGCAGTTACAGCCAAAAGCTGTGTTTCCTACTTTCTCCTTACAGTTCTGTGAAGCAGAAAATTCTTATCAAAATCTCTTTCCTTCTGTCCCATTCCTGCCAAATCGGGAGGAAAAATGCCATTTTTCTTACTAAAAGATATCCTTTGATTGCCTCTGCTTTGATGTCCCATCTTTACAAACCCCCAGTTCATGGTACGGGCGCAGCCACACAGTCCCAGTCTGAAACAACCACAAGATGCTGCAGCTGTAGGAACTTTGCTCTAAGTGGGCACGTTTTGGGTGGCAGTGGAGAATGCCAGGAGTGCCCCAGCCTGGCTGATGCCAGGGAGCAGCAGATCACACACACTGCTGCTCTGTGCAGCTCTGCCCTCAGGCCACCAACATCACAGCACAGCAGAAATGTTTGCACACACATTTAGGACCAGAATGGCTGCTGTGTTTATAAAATATACCTCCTGAACAGAGCAGAGCAATCTGTCCAGTAATTCCTAGACTGACAGCAGTGATTTTGCGAGATCTTTGAGGAGGGAACAGGTTTCTTGTTATCAGAGAGCACATTAGACTGACACATCATTCCTGATGTGGTTATCCCTCAGTGGAACACAAAGGCTGATCGTGGAAACACTGTTTGTTGATGTGGGTTTTCCATATTCAATCTCACTTAATGCTCTGGTTTGGATCTTCAAATTTGCTTAGTATCATACCACATTCACTAAAAAAAATCAAGGAAACAAAAAGCCCTGAACAAACAACCCCAACATTTATGGACTACTGACAGTGTCACTACTGCAGATGGTTAACTAGGCATGGCAAGGACTAAGCTAAACCAGACACGTCTACAAAAAAGAAAATAAAAATATTTATGCGGATTTTTTTTCTTCTGTCATTGCCAAAATTTAAAAAAAAAAGACCTCTAGACAGCCAAACAACATAGAGGAGCTTCTAAATAAGGATGCTATGCAGAAGCTGAGACAATGATGTGATCTACAGTGGAGAAGGGTAAAGAAAATCTGGTCTTACCAGTAAAGAATATAGGGGATTTACTTCGAATTTCCTCCAATTTTTGAACGAACAAGGCGTTCATTTCCCTCTGTAGGGTGCCCACTTGCCTTCGAGAAGGTTCAGACCAGTGCTTGGGGAATTCTGGGCTTCCAAGGCTTTCTAGACTGCTGGAGTCGGAGGATATAGAGCCATTGCTGGCTGCAACCAAGTTGACAGTGCTTCCATACTTGCCACCTGACTGGCACTGCCAGCGCTGCCGGGAATGAGCCTTCATTCCGTGACCCTTAGAGTCACCGCTCGTCTTGCCTGGGCTCACAAAAGCCTGGCTGCTCCTCCTCGGGTCACCTGCAGGTCCAGGGCTGCTGCAAGGCTGCAAATCTGAGAGTGGCCTGGGCTGCCCTCTGACCACCCAGGTGCGCAGCTCTACCCTCTCCTCTGCACTGCTGCCCTGCCCAGGCTGCAGGGGCTCTCTAGCCACAATGGGCCTGCCAGGGTGGTCACTCCAGGGCCCCTCTGGGTCAGGGCTCTCCTTGGAGCCAATCATGCATTTCATGCAGTTGGTGGCCACTCCGATCCTGCCCGAGCTGTTGATGGCACAGCGGGCGAAGACGCTCGGCTTCTCGCCCTGGGGCTCCTGCAGCCTCACCCTGTGTGCCCTGGGCAAGGGCTCGCTGAAGGGAGCCCCAGGGTGGGCACAGCTCTGCCCTGGCCCCTGGGGAGAGCCCTGGGCCTTACCTTTCAAGCCCTTGCCAGGTGCCTCCCCAGCGGCACCGTCTCGGGGAGCTGGGGACGGGGAAGCACTTTCTGGCTCTTGCACAAAGCGAGGCTGGGAGGCAGCTTCCACTTCCCGCCCTTCTCCAGCCCCTGCAGAGCTGCTGTCCTTTGTGTCAAAAGCAATTTCTGGAAAGCCCTTCTTGTTCTTCTTCTGGCTCTTGGTGGGTGCACTGGCCGTCCGTCTCAGGATGTGGCTGCTAAAGGAGTGTTTGCGATGGAGCTGCCCAGCAGCATGACTGTCCAGAGAGGCCTGCTTTGGATTTCTGAGAAACAGCCCTTTTAGACCTAGAGCTTGTTTGGCCTGCAAAAGAAATAAGACAAAAATAGAAATATAAAAAGTCCCTTATAAAAAAATGCAAGACTCTCTCACTGTCATATTTTCTGGAAAATCCCTTCACCAGGATTTCTTCTCCTGGGAAGCTGAGAAGCCTCAGAGAAAAATGAAAACAATAATTATCTGATTGCTTCTCCTGTGTTTTGCTGCTTTGGAATGTGGTTTGGAGATTGTTTATCCAACAGGTGATTGTTTCATTGGTTTCAAGTGAATTGTTTTTGCTTAATGACCAATCACAGACTGTGTCAGGACTCTGGAAGGAGTCACAGTTTTCATTAGTATCTTTAAGCCCTCTGTCTGTGTCCTTTCTCTATTCTTTAGTATAGTTTAGTGTAGCATTCTCTTATATAATATAGTATCATAAAATAATGAATTAGCCTTCTAAGAACATGGAGTCACATTCAATCACTCCTCTTCCATCTGGGGAACTCTGAAAATACCACAAGGCTCCTCCTCTGGGCACAGGAACTCGTGAACAAATGCTCATTCACATACAGTCTCCTGCTATATTCCTACCATCAGCATGAGAGCTAACCCAGAAATAGGACAGGCATTAAAAATGAAAAAAATCACTAACAGCAGCCTTGCAAAATAACACATTTTTTTTCTTCTCAGCTATGTTTTTAGATAACATTTTCCAGCCACACTTATCTCTGTATTTGTCATCATTTTCTTTCTAGCATGTAATTACTAACAACATCTACATAAACATTACAGCTATTGAAAAGACAAAAAAAAAAAAAAAGGAAATACTTCTGTCTACAAGGCTTTCATCCTGAAAGCTGAAGTTTCTCAGTTTCACCCAAAGCAGATGTATTTAAAATTCTTGCTGTAAATGCATTTTCTAGGAACTGCTGGGAAATAAACACTGACCATAAAATAGAATATTTTTTCAATATAAAGGAGATCTACACTTGAATTGAATTGAGCACTGTCATGAATAGCAGTTAATTATACACACACAAAAGATCAGTGAGTATTTCAATTTCTACCTGTGTGATTACATTTTGGTAATTTTTCCTACCATACAACACTTATCCCAAGACACTGGTGTATGTGTTCAGCACTGAGGAAACACACTATAAACAAGGGAGGTTAGTCAGTGTCATAGTACAGTTCTACATAGGCTTCAGTAGTTATTTAAGCATTAAACACACAAATTCAGCATCATAAATCTCCCACCACCATACAACTGATTTACATTTCAATGAAACAGAGTTCCAGCATTCCTGCAAACATTCCAGGTGTACTTGCCAACTTTTCAAGCCCAGGCTGATGCCTGAGTCAGCGTTGGTCTGCTCTGTGCACAGAGATCACTTCAAGCCCAGAAAGGTATTTCTCTTTTCATCTACTTCTCCCCCTTTTGCTCTCTTTATTTCCCAGCTGGATCAGACTTTTGAGCAGCTGTAGCATCCAGAACGAATAAACCCAGGGTTCATCATGACTGAAGTGCATTTTAAGAAGCCTGTGACAGAACCTGACCAGCAGCCACGCTGGCTGGCACTCGCCGTCAGTTCCACTTTTGTCCTGTGATGTCACATGAGGTCACATTTCTGCAGTGCCAAACAATGGCACAGAAGGGTCTCATTTAAATTACAACAGTCTTTCACCCGAAATAAATATTTGAGTGCCTGCTTGTGCATTTCTAGTTCTGCTGTGCAGGACTTAATGCAGATGTTGGCTGCCCTGTGCACTGAGCCTGGGCTAAGAGCTGCTTTTACCCTGAGTGTCCTGCCCGAGCTGCCATGTGGGACCAAGGTTTATTTGGCTGACACAAGGGACAGCAAAAGTGTTCATAATATTATTTTTTTATATAATATTTAGTCAATTATAATTGACTGAAGTTTAGTTATCACGTGCCAATTTCCAGCGTGTATAGGACATTATCAAAAATTACCTTTAGGATTAGATAAAGATAGTAGGGATTGATTTTTTCCCATGCAAGGCAAATATTAAATATTGGAAAATCTTCTGTGAGAGCCAGACTATTGAACAGTCTGCTTGGATTACTGGGAGACAAGTTGGCAAGTACATGAATTTATTGCTATAAAAATCAGACAATATAAATATTTGCAAAACCCAGAAAAAAATTGTCATACAAACAACACAGACAAATAATATCCACCAAAAAGAAAAGGGAAGCACTGATGGAATGGGTGACACGCAGTGCAGGGCCCAAGGTGTCATTCTGGCTTGTTTGCTGCAGCTTTGTTAAGCTGGACACTGTTGCTTGAATCAATGGAGTGATTCAAGAACACAAAGGCAGATTTGATTAACTTGGAGAGGGAAAAAAAAGTTTTAAAAGAAGAGAAAAAAAAAAACTAAAAGAGAGCAGTTTTGAGGGAGATCCAGGACATCGTGCTTTCAGCTTCCAGCCCAGCTTTTACAGGGCTGTTTCACTCTGGAAAGCAGACTTGAAAAACAGCACAAGAGGCTTTCCCACAATTTAGCAAATGATTCACTGTCAGTGTTTTTTTCCGTGTGAAAGAAGGGGTTTGAATTATAGCCCTGCAGAGAAAAGGCAGGAGAGGGAGAGGCTCAGAGAAGGGGGAGAGTGGCAGGACTTCTATCCTGGATCTGCTTCACACGGGGAGGGCTCTGTGGCTGTCAATGACCCCGCAGGGGTGACCCAGTCAAATGTCACAGTTCATGTTCCATGAGTTGGAGAGCTCAAAAATGCTACCAAGGAAAGGTTGATGCTAATGAAGCCACCAGCTCAAGGCATGCAGGTGTGTGGTGGTGTCTGCACCTCCCTGGGACAGGAGGGGTACCTTCAAGGCGTCTAAAAACGCTCTGCTTCTAAAAGGAGACTTTTTTGACATAGAGAAGCCCACTGAAATCACAAACAGACAGAGTAAAGGCAGAGTAACAGTGAGGGAGGAGCTCAGAGATAGGCACACCTAGAAAAACCACAAGAAATTCTGCAGTACATCAGCAGAGCACAGAAGAGACAGAAACAAAGAAAAGGCTTTCCAGGAAACAGAGCAATCTGAAAGAGATTTCACACATAAGTTAAGGTGAAAAAAAAAATCTAAGACTGTTTTAGTAATACCAAGCTACTGAGCAGGTGGAATATCTCCATTTATAAAAAAGTCCCAACATGTAAATGTTTACATTAGAATCTCTGGATTAATAAAGGATGGGTAAAACCAGGCTGATAACTGGGGTGATTTTTCTGCCCATAATTAAGAGATGAGAAAAGAAAAAATTCTAATTTGCACAGCAGTCTGTTAACCAAAAATCAAACCAAGAAGTGATTCAGAAAGACCAAACCAGAAAGTTTAATATTTGTGATTATGGTTTTTTAATATTTGTATTTATGACATGTAATATTTGTTCCACATTTTCAGTAGTTTTTATTAAAAATTTTAAACTAAAAACAAAACAAAACAAAACACAACACATACAGACTTTCCTTCCAAATCCTTATATTTTGTCAGTTCTCAGAATCACTTCCTAACACCAGCAAACCCAGAGAGACTGCAGTGACAATGAGAAGCAATCAGGGAACACCAAAAAAAAAAAAAATCTATGTCCCAAAAAATCTGCCCAAGTTTAAATGGACAGGTTGCTCTTCTGCTAACTATCACAGCCAGCCACTCATGAAGAAGTTAATAAGAGCAAATAATTATGACAGGCTAGGAAATTAAGGCTAAACAGAGAATTTACCCAAGGAAGTTTGAATTTAAAATCCTCAGACATTCCCAGAGGATGAACATTGGCCCTTCCATTAAACACTGCTGGCAAGAGCAGCGACCTGGAAGCCGAGTTAAGTAACTAAGTGATGATTAAAGTCCAAAAAAAAGCTGTTTTCCTGTTCAGGATTGCTCGAATTTCCCTCTGGAGGAGGACCTGGGCATTCCCAGCCCGCTGGATGCCTCCTCCTGCTGTTGTGATGCTGAAATTGCATCTCACTGCTGCGGGACAAACTGGGATCCTGCAAGGAGCTCTGCGCCTGATTTCACTGGCATGAACAGCACAGATCACTGCACTCAGAGGACAGGAGCTGCCTCCTTTTTATCTGGCTAGAACAAGTCTGAAATTAGGGCTTTACTTTCCTGGAAATTGAGATGTAGCACACTGAGAGTTAATTCCTGTGTGTGAAGCAAACACACTCTTAACAACACACAAGGAGTGTAAATATGTCCAGCTATTACCAGCATCACCTTTCCTCTGCTTTTTAAGAGTTATTATGGCAAAAAATCCAAAGCAAATAAGCTTGAGGAATTTAATTAAATTTAAAATGCCAAAACATCAGGCAGAGCCTTTAAAGCATCAGCTTTGCAGGGAACAAGTGCTCAGGGTTAAGGTGTGTAACCTTTGGTTCAGCAAGGTGCACTCACAAGCACATTATTTATATAAATGTGTGTGCTGCAAGGAAATAACCTTCCCCTATGGCTTCCTCAAAAAGGCACTGCAGGAATCTCTTTTATAACTTTCCCTGTGATTTGCCTTTATCTCCGTGGGTATTCAGAAAGATCTCAGGCTACCATGACAAGCACAGAGATCAACTTTACTCCAAGTGAACAAAAATGTCAGCCTGGACCTTCACCCACTGAGCTTCTGTGGTGTGACACAAGATCCTGGCAGCTCCTGTGGGGGTGTTGCACACCACAGAGACACTCACCTTACCACAGATGTCATTTATAGCCACATGCACAAAGATGGAAGCCTCTTCTATGCCTTCCAGGTACACGTGTCTGTAACCTGAAACAGAGGGAGCAGAGCTGGCACAGGGCTGGGACAGGTCACAGGAGGAGCAGCTGGAGACTTTCCTTTGGTGAGCAGCAGGAGAGATCAAGCAGGTTTCTGCCAGCTCCTCCTCACAGTGAGGATCCAGGTTTGAGCATCACCTTGCCACACTCAGGTGTACCTGAGCCACACCACCTGCAAACTTCACCCCCATTTTTTGTCATGATCTCATAAAACAGCCCTGTCCTGTTTCATCCAGGCTCTGTTATTGCTGCTGTCAAGCCATGATTTAAACTTGACCACATTCTCTCCTCTGGACTTTTAGTCCATTATTGAGACTGCAAACCTTTCATCCAAGGTCAGTTTGGTGAGACTGGATAGGTTTTTTTAATCTTAAAGACAAACTTTTTCCTTTGAAAGGAAAGAAAAATACACACACAAGAAGTTTTAATGTGAAAGAAGACTGAACTGAAAACAGAAAGAGGAAACTGTCAGAAAATGGCTTTTAATGGCCTGGATCCCATCATTAGAATAGGTAACTTTCTCTTCCGTGTTAAACTATTACTCATAGTCATAAAATCAAGCAAAACCTTAGAGTTTTTTCAAAAACTGGTGTGAAGAAAGAGAGAAAAAAGCACTAAAGGAGTAAAGATTCTGTATAGCAGCCTGCCAAGCCCATAGTATTTACTCACCCTGCTTAACAATCTTACCCATTTTTTCAAAATCTAGTCCCAAAAATCTAGAGTCAATTGATTTAGTCTTCATCACCATATCAGTCAGGAGCTGACTAAGGCAGAGAACTCAGGGCCCAAACTCCAGTCTCTTGTTCTAACTAGAAATTTCTGCAGCAGATACATTAAATTTGAATTTTCACAGGAAAAATCCCAGCCCATTAATTTGGGATGTCAGCTTTCTCTTACCTGGCATCATGCTGCTGAAGGCTATGGTCCTCTGCCCGATGAAATCCCTCCCGATGGGGTCGTGGTCCCACACCAGGAACCGGATCAGGGCAATCTCTGGCATGTGCACTGTGAACACCAAGGTCTCCTCCCACATGGGGTTAAAACCTTCCAAAGGGGGAATCAGCCTTTAGGGATCTCATTCACAACAAACAACAAGTCTGCCTATGCTGTGGTGTCGTTGTGGTTTTCCTGCCAGATTGATTGTTCTTGGAAAATCCAGTATTCCCACAAGGAACAGAGTTGGGTCTTACCTAAATTTGGCCCTGCCTTTTGACCACAGCAAGCTCAAAATACCCTTCTCTCACACATAATGAGAAAACAAATGTTTTGTTTCATACCAAGGCCTTCTGCACATTTGTACCAACTCAATCAAACAAGTCAAAATCCAAGTCTAATTAACATTAAAAATGCTAAAATCCAATTTTCAGTGGTTTGTCATAATAGGCACCAAATCTTATCTATTCTTATTTTTATGAAAAAACCTGCTGAAAGAGGATGTTTCAGCCATAAAAAAACCTAAATCCCAGATAATCTTACCATTATCATCAACTACTCTGGTTTGTTCTTTGAAGCAATCAACAGGTAACCCTATAACTTCTACTTCAACAAATGGATCTATGATCTGAAAAACAAAAAGCAACAAATATTGAGGAGAGTGACAAAGATGAAACCCAAGCAAATGGCTGTTACAATATGGGCACTGGGCATGAATGTCTGGGTAATTATTGGTCCTGAGCCTTATGGAGTGGATTATTAAATTGATAAGATCTCTCTCCCTTGTTTTTTTGCTTCTCCTGGAAGTACTGTGTTGGCAATTGGAGGAAAACCATCAAAGCACTGCTGTGATGCTTAAAAGTGAAGAAAACCACCTGAAGATGTAGGATGTTCATGACCTAGTTTATTCATGGTCTGTGTCTCCTGACAAGAAACTGCAGGATGTGAAATCCTCATCCTTAGCCCAGGCAGGTAGGAAATGAACCTTCTGCATCACAGAATAACAAGCACAGCTGTCCCATACCTCTCCTCTGTCTCCCAGCATGGAATCACGTGGTTTGGGGAGTTGCTGACCACTGATAATCCTTAGAACCAGCTGTTTCTTCAATTGACCAGGCAGTGGGTCTTCAGAATTTGGGTTAAAGACACCTGTAAGAATGGAGAATCCCATAATGTGAAAGGGCAACATGACTTTAATTACAGATACCTTCTGGCATCAGAAATGAATCTTTCAACAAACTGTAACAAGGCCTCACACTCAATCCTGTCCTACAATCAGTGTTCCACTGGTTCTGCTGGTTTTCCTTACCTTGACACATGCAGTTTGGCTTGAGGACATAGCCACAGTTCCCATTGGCACTGAATTTGGCCCGGTTCAGTTGCAGCATTCTCCCCTCTGACTGGTAGTTTAGTGCAACTATTAAAAAAAAAAATAAATCAGATTTAAATTTGACTTCTTAGATGCAAAAAATTCAGATATCTTATGGAAAATTATTCTCTTATACTACAGCTTCAGGGACAGAAGCTCTGCAGAAGAGCTGAACTCTGAAGCCTTCTTGCATTTGAGAAGTTCATTTATTTCCATTTACCAGGCAATTCCTTGCATGTAAGACACGTGTTCAATGTAATCAGTCCAGGGACAGTACCAAGGAGGACTCCATGGTCAGCAAAGCTGGATAAGCAGAGGACTCAGAGTGTCCTAAGGCGTGATTCCAGTGCTCCTATTCAAGCATCTCCTCAGATTAAGCTCTTTTTTGACCCAGAGATGGGGCAACTGAGAGGTGTTTCAAAAACTTTTATTCTGTTTTTAGTCTCATGTGAAGGGTGAGACAATACAGATGTTATAATTCACACCATCACAATCAGAAGTAATCTATTTCCTAATTACAATGCATTATAAGCATTTCTTGGCCTATCAGCTTTTGTTAACTAGGTTGTAAATGTTTTAAAGCAAATAATCTAAAATTACCCCTTGTAAGTCTTACTACAATGCATCTTTCATAGTTTTATTGCTCTAAAGTATCCAGTCTTATTTGCAAGGCCATCCTTTGAAACTTGTTTCTGATTCCATTTCTCTCTCAGCAACGTCTGTCCCATTCCATGGACAGAATTCTCTACAAATCCATTTCCCAAAACATCCCTCCCAGAATAAAACAAAAAATAAAGACGTTTCCTTTCAGCTCACCAAGTTGGCAGCCAGCATTCCAGAAAGGCTGGGGGTTGTAGTTGCTGGAGTCCACTCTGTAGGAGGAGGGGTAGATGCGGGACAGCTGGTGCTGGTTGAAACGTAGGTACTGTGCTGGCTTCTGCTGCAGGATCTGGTGGGCTTTGGTTTCACTGAAAGATGAAACCTGCCAGCTGGAAGAGACTGCAGAGGAGATTAGAGGTAATCTCCTTATTCATTTATTTATTATCTAGATAAAGCTTTCAAAAGTACATAGCACTAGTTCCTTTTTAGCTATCAAGCATCATTTCAGTGCATGCCACTCAGAGGGAACTCTGTTTTCCTTAAATTACAGCAAACACTGTGCTGGAGCAGTTATGGTTAGGAAAGTGAAGCTGAATATGATGATGACCTGAATCTTCAGTCTTCTTTTAGTGGAAAGATGGGTAAGAACATAAACCTTTCAATTTCTTTGTGTAGCAATTATTTTCACCAAACTTTTAGTTCAACTTACTTTCAGTTTCAACGTCATGGATGCCAACTGACTTTGTGTATTTCACCAGGTCAGACAGGGCCCTGGACAGCTTCATTGTCTTCTTCTGTCGGCTTACCCTAGAAAGGTAACAAATTAACGAAACAAATTAACCTCCCACCAATTAAGGGGCAAATGTTATCTTTCATATTTCAAAATAAATCAGGGTAAAGAAATGTATGAGACAGTAAGAGCTCCAAATGCATAAAAGGTCCACTGTGCTTGGCTAATTAATCTGAAGAGCACCAAGAGATCATTCTGGTGATTTTGTGGCAGACATTGACATCTCCCCACATTCCTGTCACATGCCTGCAGCCACCAACAAACTGGCATCTAGACCAGAAACAAACCTATTTAGTGGGTGCATTTATGCAGGCATATTTTAGCAACAAAGTTGTCCAATCATGTAACAAACCTGCTGTAATGTACAGAGCTCCTGGCTAAATTCCCTTGAGAATCCGAATCGTCTTCACCCTCTTCCAGACTTGATGCCTTTTTCAATTTGCTTCCTTTTTTCTGTGCCAGAAGGAAATAAAACCATAATATCATAACTGTGTGATCAAAGTTTGAGCAGCTGGCTACAATTCTGCTTTGTTATGCCAATGAGTGTGTTACTTAGAGAAAATGGAAAATGACAGCTTTCGTAACACTCAGCTCTGCAGCAAAATTTGCACATGGGGAAAACTCAGCCCAAGGTCTAGGCCTTGTTATAAAGGAAGCACAAATCCTCAGATAAAAGGTGTAAATTAATTTTTGTGGCTCTCAGTTAGATCTTGGACGCCCTCAGACCTTCATGTAGATTGTATCTGTGTTGTTCTGCACAATGATAAGCAGCTCCCCAGCCTGTCTGTTCAGTGAACAGCCTCAGAGCGAGGTGCTGCAGATGCTGCAGTTATGAAATTCCTCTCCACTGCGTGCAAAAATAAAAATCCCTCCAAGAATCCCAGCCCTGGTGCAGACCTCACCTTGGCAGGGGCTCACCTTGCGTTTGGAGAAGCTGCCCATGAGTGACCGGCTGTGCCTTTTGCTGGCACTGCAATCTTCCCCGGACTCTGCATCATCCTCAAGTTTACTCTGAAGCAACCAAAGAGAGAAGGAAGAGCACAGGAGCTCAGACAGAGTGCTCAGACAGTCTCTGGATATCAGCACAAACAGGAGGGGATTTTAGCACTGACTATTCTGGTAACATCTCTGCTGAAGTGTTTGTCAAGCCTTGGCCTTGTAGTGGCTCTCACAAGAATTCTCTGATACATCATGTAAAGCATTGGGTTTAAAATACATCCAAACTCACCCCACAGAATGTTTTGGGAAGCTGATTTTTAGTTCTCATCCCTAGTTTAGTTTTAATCCCTGGTTATTACACCTGCTTATTGTTGGCAGATCTGCACTGCTTTTCATTTGCGTGGAGCAATCTTCCCAAAGTTTTTGTGGCTTATTACAAAGTCTGAAATGAAAATGCCTCAACTTCATGAAGTGTAGTCTGTGGGTTGAGTGCATTTTTATAAATCAGAGTTAATATAAAATTAAAATTTACTGAAAATGCATAGAACATAGAGAACTGAGGAACAAAAAGAGCCCAACATTTATAAGCAGTTTTTATAATGGAAAATCAAATTCTTTCTGTTGAAAAGTCATTTCAGAGTACATTTTATGCTCCAATTGCTGTGTGAGCAAGATAAATAGTTTGTATATCTGACAGGGATGTTCACCTGGCATCATCATTAACTGCATGAACTCAGCTATGAAGCTGAACTCAATAATATATTTAGTAAACTAATGAAACACAAGTACAATTAAACACAAATTCACCTTCTTACTATCAGACTTCAGCCCAGCCTTTCCTGAGGATGGTAGAGTGGAAACTGTAAAATTGTTTGGATCTTCACAGTCACGGATTTTGGATTCTTTTATCAGTGAGTCAAGTTTTTTCTTTGCTATATTCTCCACTCTTTTCCTGTTAGCAGATGCCTGCAAACAAAACATTAAATCTTTAAACAAGGCAGTGGTGAAGAAAGCATCATGTGAGTCCCATGCCATGTCCAGGCTGACTCTGCAGCTGCAATAGGTGCAAGATCTGTTGGGTGGAATGGATGGGAGATGCTTTAGAATCCTCTTTTCAGCAGATCAAAGGCAAAGTGCAGAAGGACTCCTGTTCCCTGCTCTGTGTGCACCACAGCTCATGTGGGGAGGTGGGGAAATAAAAATAAAAATCAAGAGTTTTCTTTTCCACTCAGGTATTTGAGGGGTGACAGATTGTGTTCTCTCAGTAGCCCCCAAGAATTCCCAGTTACATTTGTCATGAGACAAGCTCTGATTTTCTGAACTCTTCAAAATTTCATTTTGGAATGCAAACCAGGTGTAGGAAAGCTCAGATTCAAAGCATCAGTAAATCTCAGCAAAGTGAACTGTTAGTAACAAAGATGGTGCTGTAAAATACTGAAAAGTGATATGCTAACATGTAATAACTTCCAAAAAGCAAAGAAATTATTTTTCTCCTTTGGTAGTCTGATTACAAGGAAGTTTCTCTTTTAGATGAAAAGGATCAGATCCATAATACAAAATGAGGTAATAGCCTGAGGGAGAGAGGACTGAGAATTCAAACTCTCTCTAAGGCAATCTGGTTTATGTCATTAAATGGTTTTGCTGTGTTTTGTATTGTTTCTGCAAGGTGCAGTGGAATTTGCCAAAAGATTAAAGTAACAAAAAAATAGAACTTTAAAAAAAGAATAAGAAATAAGGGATTTTCAGATTGAAACCAGCAGAGATTTTTCTTACAGTAAAAATCAATCAAGCCCAGCATTCAGCAAAGCAAAGGGGTGCTCTGTAAAAATGACCACAATTTGATGTAAATAGGATTTTTTTTTTAATTTTAGGGGAAGCACACTGAGATGCACTGAGGAATTGTGAGATATTACCCTTTAATATTCTAAACTTGAAACATAACCCCTAGAAACAGGTGCTGCTTCCTGTGCACTTCTGTGAATCTGCCCCCATGAAGGTTTAGAACCTGAACCATTTGTGATGAATTCCAAAGATCAGAGCACACCCAAAATCCAGAGAGCTCCTACAAGGTTTCCTCTCACTGGGATGGGAAGCCTTGACAGACATTTACATTCACTCCACTTACATCTCCATTCATTAGTTTACAGTCATCATCAATCTCATCAGCACTGTCCTCATCAGAAACTTCTCCTTCCTCTGCATCATCGCTGATGTTGGCTGGAAGTTTCTTGCCCTAGAAGATAAATTTATTACAGAGGCAGGGCAGCATGCAGCTCTTGCTATGACATATTCTAAAAAAAACCCCAAAATTATTCAAAGCATGTCCTTTCCAGGTTCTTACTGACTGAGAAGACATTTTTTATGAACCTTAAGTAGCAGTTTCCTAAGGTCTGCTTTTTGTGAAGTGATTTAAGATAGGGCACAGTGATAACCAGGCAGAAATCATCATCATCATCATCATCATCATCATCATCATCATCACAAACAAGAGGAGGGAAAGGGCACATGAAGCAGGAGTTTACCTTAACCAGGATCTTTTTGTGAAGTGATTTAAGTTAGAATATGGTGACAACCAGGCAGAAATCATCATCACTAACAAGAGGAGGGAAGGGACACATGAAGCAGGAGTTTACCTTAACCAGGATCTTCCCTTTAAGACTTGCTGGTGAAGGGAGCTTTGTGGAGTCATCATTGTGCACAGAAGACAGATCCAGTTTGTCTCCCAGGATTTCTGTAAGATACTGAGCCATCTTCTTCTGCTGCACGATGCTGCAGTGGTTCTCAATTGACAGGATCACAGGGTACCTGCAGGGACCAGAGAGCATCAGCTGCAAATTGGGCTTTTACACCACGAAGGCTTTTCCCACTAACAACAGAGCAGTGTCATACAGCTAAACCTGCAGACAAAGCCTCTTCTACAAAGACAGCAAGTGTTGTTTCTAGTTTTAGTTTTACTGTTCTCATTCATTGTTGATTATCAGGCCAAGGCCAAGGAACAACAACGCCTGGTTGAAGATAAGACTTGTGGAACATCTACTCCAGTGTGGTCAGTGCCATGTAAAACCACACTGAAGATGGATTTCTCTTTGGAGATGATGCTTTTTTAAGATCAGCACAACAGCCAGTCTATAAAGGAGCTTTGCAGGATCAAACTATCAGGGATTCATTCATTAAAAATCAATTCTTTCAATCCTGACATCTGGCCTTCATTAGCTCCTCATCAGGAAAAATAAGGATTTGAGCCACACCAGGACCAAACTTTCCCAGTTGATGATGTGGTCCCAGTTACCCTTTTTGCAAAGGTTTAAAAGCTGAAGAATTTCAGAAGCACTGCCTTTGATTTGTTTACCATGACTTCAGGCAGACTGCAAAAAATCTCAGGCTCACAAGAAGTTTACCTGGTCTGAAAATTTCGTGCAAGTTTAGCTCTATTTGTAAAGGCAGATGGGCTGCTTTGAGGGAGCTACTGGAAAATTTTTACAGCGATAAAGTAATTTCTATTTAAAAAAACCCAAAGGTTGGCACACACATTTTGACTGTGTGGAGGAGGAGAACAGTAACTGCTGAGGTATATGAAATTTCCTATGAATAATACTGATTTTCTGAGCAATGTACCTGTAGGGAAAATAACCTCTTTCTGATGAGCACTCTGCTTTGTCCACAATAGGGCTACTCTCTCTTTGGATTCTTGATTCCCTGACTTGTTTCCTGTCCCTGGAGCACCCAGGTGTAACCTTGGCAGCACCAGAGTGCACATCCAGAGAGACAAAGTGGTTCAACTGCCAGCTCTTCACTAAAAACATTCACTGGCAAAACCTGTTGTTCCTCAGGTGTTGTACAAGCCTCAATAGAGCTCCACACCTCTGTGCAGAATGTTGCTACTCAGCTTTGCCTTGGTGTTTCTTTCTGAAGGATGTGAAGGATTTCCCCCAGAAAACAACTGCAAATTCTGTCTGGAATTCTGGAACAGGTGTACAAGGATGCCAGGGAACACTGCCATTCATAGCCCTGAGACTCAAAGGTTGGCAGGCTGGATACATACTCATTCTTGATGAAGGCATATTTGTTGATAGTTTCAATCACATCTTTGAAGAGGATTTTGGAAGTCAAGGTGTATCCATGGTGGACAATTGGTTCCCCGTCCGGCCCATCCCAGCAGTCAACTGTAGGACAGAAACAGTGACACCATCAGGGCAGGAACACCTGGGCCACCCTCTGTGGGGGACAATAAAACCCTGAAATTCCCTTCAGCAGCCCAGCCAGCCATGTCCCCAAAGCAGGGCACAGCTTCATTCCCACCCTGCACCTCCCTCCTCTCTGTGCTGAACATCCTTCCTGAGAAGGAACTTCCTGAACTTGGCCTCGTGCTGGGAGCAGGTGACTGTTCCCACTGTCTGAGAAAGCCCCAAGCAAAGAAACTCTTTTAAAAAGTGCTGAGGACTTTATGACAGGGAGAGAGGTGACAGAGCAGAGCATTGCTTTCATTGTGCTCCTGCTGAACCTGAAAAGGAAAGGAGAGACTCAGCCAGGCTGCTCACAGCACAGGCCAAGCCAAGATCTGCTCATCCCTAGCCCAGCCTGAATTTTCCCTGACTTTATACTTGCCTATTATCATATTTCCATGGAATGTTTTACTCCTCTGAAACACCCAGTGGCACATCCACAATCCAACCTGAGCAAACCATATTTGCCTCCTGAAAAACTGTGCAAGCACTTTGATGGTCAGAACATTAAAGATGATTATGAAAGAGGCAATGTCTCAGAAAGGCAGCACAAGAAGGGACTGCACAAAAAGGTCTCCTGGTCACTGCAGAGACTGTGACATTTCACAGAATACTCCCCTGAGCAGAAATAGCCACTTTCCTCTTAGGTGTGGCAGGAACTCTGCCGTATTTGCCAGTCTGGTTGTCACACATTGGCTAGGCAGGAGAAGCACCAGTGCATTCTGCCCAACATCAGCACCCTCTCTACAACAGGACTTTTACAGTTTTTTCCTCACTACCAACACCACCACTCCTCAAATGTCTGTCTTATTTCCATGCTCAAGAAGATTTGTCCATTCTATCACAACATTATTTTGTGGTTCTTTATGAAAGGAAACACCATTTCCCCAGGCTTTTTCCTCTCCCCAGTTATCATGCCTTCTGCAGAAGTCACAAATCTTTCTTCAGAGAGGAGAAACCAGACTACAGAGCCCACTGACAGCTCCTTTTTGCTCTTTACCTTCCACACAGCGACAGCCAGACTGTAGCACCCATGCATACATGTCCACCCTGGACTGGGACATCAGCTGATCTCCCATGAGGTAGGTGTTGTGTGAAGAGGTAATGAAATAGTGACTCAGAGGGTAGCTCATGTCCTGGTTCACTTGGTAATGTTCTGGGTTGAAGATGTCCCCCGATGGACTCCTCATGTAATTGGTGAAACCTGTCAAGAAACAACACTGTAAATAATACAGTTTCATCCTTTTTTGTTGCTTTTGTTGTAGCCTTCCTAAAACCAGCCTAAAATGCACCCCTATATTCACCAGCACATTTAAGATAAAGAAATAGCTACACCCAATACACTACACCCAAACTGTCACCATGACCAAGTGCAATTATTGCTTTTCTCATTGCTTTGTACATTTTCCTGCTCTGCCTTTCCTGAGAAAAATATGTCTATTTAATCCAAACCTTTAATCCAAACAATCCAAAACTTGTGCCAAAAGATTCTGCTAGGACATTGGGTCACATGGCATATAAAAGCCTCCAGAGATCTGCAGTCATATCCTGGAGTTGCTCCTCAGTGAAATCTTGTAACTACAGTATTGGGCTGCATAGAGACAGTTTTTGATGGTCCAACAGGAGATCCTTCCTCTTCTCTTTCAGTATTTCCCAAAAAACCACCAAAATAATGACAGCACACACTGGCTTGTACAAGCTACACTCTCTGATTTGGATATGACACCACCAGCCTGCCTGTGGAGTGGGGAGCTCTGCAGTACTGCACTCCTGTCACTTCAGAGACTAAAGTTCACTCCAGAATTGACACTGAAGTATCAATTATCTGTGAGGCTTTCAGTGATGCTACCAGAAGGATTTCTTTTCCAGAGCAGCGGGATGCTTGTAAATCCTGCAGACATCATCACCTGGGCCCTCTGTGTATTGCAATCACTATCCTTGTTCAGAAGCAAAGTTTTAGCAAGTTATGATTAAATCTTTGTGTGAAATCGCTGCTCTCAGACCTCCAGCAGACATTTGTGCACATATCACAGCCACTTTCACAATTCAGACTGACACGAAACACTGTAACTTCCACTTCAAATCTCCCCCAAAGGTTTTTCTTTCACCACCAAGGAGAGACTCAGACTCCCATTCACACCCTGGCTTTGCTGACAATGATGATGCCTTTGGTCAGTAGGTTTCTGCTTCAAGACTTCTAATTCTCCTGACATTTCACTCATTCCATAAATGAATCAGTGCCCATGTAAAAATCCTGCCGGGCTTCCAAAGGTTTTAACACACTTCGACTGTGACAAGAGAAAATGTCACCTTTATGATGGTCCTTCTAGGCTACACATTTGGTGTTGATGAAAGTTTTATTAAAGGAAAAGAGCTGATAAACACAAATAGCAGCCAAAACATTTTGAACAACACACTGGGACACAGTGCCAGGGAATTCAACTCAGCCCAGCTGAATATTGAAGTCTCTTGGAGCACACACCATGATCAATGAGCAAATCAGTGATGGAGGCAGGGTGAAAACAAAAGATGAACCAAGGCAGAGCAGCCACTGTGGAAAATGGATAGAGCACAGAGTGTGTCAGCAAACACACAGCCAGCCACTGGTGGCAGGTAATCAGTTCTTCCTGCAAACCAATCAGCTGCTGCAAGATTAATTCCACCCAGCACTGGGAGGGCAGCTGCTGCAACACCACCATGGTTTGCTTTAAGCTCTTGTTAAAATACGATGGCATGATGGTTGCAATGAGTTCACACTAACTGCATTTATCAGTCCTACAAGGAAGAAACCGGAATGGAGGAAGGTGCTGTCAGCAGTGAGTCCCCCAGGACTGCAGTGGTCACGCTCAGGGAAGGTGCACTGGCACGCTGTCACTTTGATCAGCAGACAAAGGTAAAGGGTTTCTTTAGGGACTGTGAAAGAGCCCATTGTCACACGCCAGTCCAAGGTGCTCCACGACAAAAGCCAGCACAGCTGAGGACAGGCACGTGAATGAGTAGGAAAGGACAAAGAACACTGTTCAGTTTTTTCACTACTATTGAGGTGCAGCC
Organism: Motacilla alba alba; assembly: GCF_015832195.1. Taxonomy (NCBI): domain Eukaryota; kingdom Metazoa; phylum Chordata; class Aves; order Passeriformes; family Motacillidae; genus Motacilla; species Motacilla alba. The sequence continues at coordinate 2,712,954 of NC_052036.1, read as the reverse complement.
AAGTGTGGGCAGGATGCTCCTGCCTGGGCTGTACCAATGTGAGGAATGAACAGGCAGCTTCAGCTTCCACGGCTGCTGCATTTCTGTCCCCAGGGCAGCACTGGACTTGTTTTCTGGGAGACAGGAGGCATCTAAAGTCTCAACTCCACACAGACAAGAGAGAAATAACTCCTCTATGTGTGTGTGCACACCCATGTTCATACATGATGTACATGCAGACACAGGTTTAGGATTTTTAAGCAGCTCTTCCTCCTTTGTCAGCACCAGCCCAGCAGTGAGCCCCTGTCAGCTCCTCAGTCACCTCTGGATGTTACCAGAAATGTCCTGCATTTATTAACCTCTAGATTAGGTCTGTTCTGTTCTGCTGCACTTGCAGCAAGTTACTGGAGGGGTTAAGGTCACAAAGCTTTTTCCAGTTGTCTCCAAAGGACCTCACCTTCTCCTTCCCCCTGATCAGGAGCAGACATCAGCAGAATGTCACCATGCTGGACTCTCTCTTATTCTAACCCATAAATTCTCGAATGTTTTAGCATCCATTCTGAGGCAAAGCAATTGTAGAGATTGATAGAATTGTATAGATATGTTGTTGTTGTTGTTGTTGTTGTTTTTCTCTATGGAAACTTACAATAGTTTGAAAAGCCTACTCTTTACTTTTTTAGGTATGAGGAAAGCAAGATAATGAACTTGCTTATTCATTATTTATGTGACTGCAACTGTCTGTAAAGACCAGAAAATGAAAAGAATGTCATCTGCTCCCTCACTGGCATTAGCATAAGCTTTAAAATAAATTGAAAATTTAGTCTGGAAGTAGAACAGACCTTGACCCATCCTAAGCAACCACCTTACACACTGTACCAGAAACTACCCACTTCTTCCTGCAGGAAACCAAACAACTTCTGTTCTGCCACTTTTCAGGATGACAACACACCCACAGAAATGGACAAGACTGATTTTCTAAACATCCAAGAACTTTTGCATTTTCTAAACATCCAAGAACCTAATTCCTCAGGAATGTACTCCCTTCTTGGGGTCAGTAAGATCTGGCTGAAGATTTACTATTTAGGGGAAAGGACTTACAGTCAGCCCCCAAAATAACAGCTACCAGCCTGGTGGTACAGCATTGATGTATTTAGAGTGAAGGCTTCAGCAGCAAAGGTCAGGAAGGCAGGACCAATTTCATCTATCTTCCCACTCAGACATTAACTCTGGATCACATCACTCCTCTTATATTAAGACTTAAATGATTTCCAAAAATACCTGCAGGAATGATGCAACTAAATTCAACTATGTTTTCCAAAAGCACAAATAGAGACACCTCCAGTTCCAGCTGACTTTCAATGACTGCTGCTCCATCCTGATATGTACCTTTCAAAACTCCTCCAAAGAGAGCTGATTTTTTTTAGGTTCCTCAGTAAATGGTAGATATTTTTAAAAAAGGCAAAAAGACTGGAAACATGCTTTATACAACATGACAAAATTCTACATCTCTATATTCTGCAAGCAGCAGCAATATTCTCCTGAGCATTGAGCCAGTTCCCTTTTCCCCACAAAAGCTGCACCAGCCAGCTTACCATCAATTCCCAGGGCTCCCTCCTTCTTGTTCTCTGGGCATGGCTCAAACTTGCTGATGATTTCCAGGCAATGTTCTTTAGTCACATTTGTCATCTGTAAAAGCAGCAGAAATGCAGTGTTAACTATTAATCACAGCTTCTCTGAGCTCTCTCCATCTCCAGTCCAACAACTGGGCAGATTATCCATGGTGGGACTCAGGATTTCCAGTTCCCCAGAGGGATTCTCACTCCTGTCAATCAGTGTCAGGTCAGATCAGAAGGGGAGCTCTCTGTGAAAAGTTTCTGTGCTATTGGCAGCTGCCTGATGACAGAGTTCTGCTTTGTAGGTCAGATCTGTTGTTAGGCATCACAGTGTCCAAACAGAACGAGCTTTGCCACAAACCAATGGGATTTCTTCTCTTGTAGGATTAGAAGATTAGTTTGCATTATCAAAGGGTTTTTTACTTTAAAATAAAACAAGAAAATGGCTCATCTTTATGCAGCAGACAGAAAAATCTGTTAGTAGCAGGGAAACAGAGAAACAGGACATAATGTTCTCAGAAAATCTGCTAACTTCAAGGTTGTTTTGCATTCTCAACTGAAAAAGAAAAGAGTACAAAGGGAAATATATGTCTGTAAATGTTGTCATTCATGAAACCAGGGATATTAATGTTGAGCTGTAACTTTTTTTACATAACGTTTTAATAACTTACTTTTAACACAATTAATACTCCTGCTATTAACTGTTGATGTATTCTCTATTGTCCTGATATTATTTAACATTCCTGTCCTGAATTGTCCAGCAAATCCTTTCTATTAGATGTTGTACGTGAAAACAGCCCTTGTCATCAGAGTGCAATAAAGTGACCATCAATTTGGCAACACAGAATCTTTGCCTGGGGGAAAATGAAACCACCAGCACATCTGCTACAAGATCAATGCCTTTTCTGGGGGTAATTTAAAACCTAAGAAATAAAAGTAAAAGAAGAAGACAAAACCTTCTAACTCTGGATTTGAACATTGATGATATTGGGTTCAAAAGATGAAGCTCTGGAACGCCAGGTTTTCCTGGAATGGAGTAAAGGTGTTTTCCCTGTCCATGTTGTATGAGAAAGGGTGGCAAGGGAGAGAAGCCCCCCAGGCAGGATTTGGCCATGTCAGTAATTAGCTGAGTTGATTTCTGTCCTGTGGTGAGTGTTCATTTTCCCCTCACCATCTGGAGGATCAATTGACCAATGAAATGGAAACACACCCCACTTATCTAAGAAGATAACTGCTAGAGAGGTGGATTTTTTATTCATTCCTTTCATGGACAATGACTGAAAATCATGGACATTTCTGACTTAAGGCATGAAGCTTCAGAGGAGACCATGAGAGGAAAAGGGCAAAGATAAGTCAAAGGACTTGTTCCTGCAGCACTGGACTTAAATCACTCAGAGAAAATTCCTTAGGTACGACAAGGTGTTTCAAAAACTCTCCTATACATTAATCATCCTCTCAACTGCTCTTTGAAAGATAATCTCCCAGTTTACACACTGAGATAGTGTGACAAAGTAATTCAGAGTTTCACCATGGGCTGTGCACTAGATCACAAGCAGAGCCAAGAACACCAGCTTTGCTCCAAGGTACTGAATACTGGGAACAGACAGGTACTGATGGGATTTTTCAAGGGGAACACGTGAAAAAAGAAAGCAATTCTAGAGATTATATTTAGAGGCACACTAAAAGAGACTGCAGGAAAGAAAATGGTAGTGAGAGCAGGGAAATTCAATAAATAGTCCAAGATGAAAATCAAGAGACATCTGTCTCTTTTTCACATGCACAGCATCAAAGTCCCCACCCCTTTTAAAAGGGAATTCATTCCCAGGGGCAAGCAGGAAGGCATGCAGCTGGAATTCTGCTTCTGGCTTGGGCCTACCTTCTGTTCAGTCTCCAAGAAGCGTTTCAGGTCGTCTGTGTCCAGGTAGTCCTTGTGGTTGCTGTAGGTGAGCATCAGCAGGTACAGATCGCGCCGCGTCGACATCATCTTGTAGAAGGCACAGAACTCCTCAAAGTCCAGCGTGCCCTGGTTGTCATCTGTGTCAGCCTCCTGCAGCACACAGCAGCCAGACAGTCAGGAACCCAACTGCCCGCACCAATTTTAAATAAACAAACCCCTGCATGAGAGTGAAGCACTGGAATCAAATGCAGTTTGAAGTTGTGTGACGTGGCTGCTAGAACTGACTGATTTATCAGCCTTGTCACAGGAATCCCCTGCACAGCTTTGAACCTCTCCCATGGATACATCCATGCCAAAAACAACTTTGAAGGTTTTAATTGTTCCACAGGGAACCCTGCTGAAGGATTTCTTCTGTCTATGGCAATTAAGTGAAGGCAAATTCCCCTCCAACAACATGTGTGTGTCTGGCAGAATTACCCACTCCCATCTTCAGAAGATCATTGGAGCTCAAGTCATCTTGAAATTAGTTTTATATCCAGGATTTGAGAGGATATCTGTTAAATCCATGGCCATAAACTAATAAGATCTGGAAGAATACTAATTTTGCAAGTAAAGAAAAAAATCATCGGGGATTTCACATAAAGGCTTGCTGGTCCCTGCAGGGACTTTGTGATAACAAAAGCTACACATCTCTATTGTTGCTCACTAAATTGGGCCAAGGTCAGCAGAACCCAATGTCAAACAAACAGCTCTCAGCACTGCAAAAATCTGACAGATACAGAAGTTTGCATGCTGGGTATTTTACTAGTACCAGCTATCAGGATATTGGATACTTTATTTGATAATATTTGTTAGAGAGAACATAATTTGAGAAGGAAACATGATTGGGTTTCTGATCAAAAAGGTGTAGCAAAAGAGCAATCTTGGAACTGTGTGTTTTCCTGTTATGTAACACCAGAAGGTACCTGGTGTGTTGCCTTTTTCTGTGCATAACAATTTATGTGTGACGTGTTTCTGGAGCTCTTTCCAATTTACCAAATGGACTGTGTAGTATCCCTCAGTAGAGTGGAAACAAACCAGCTGCTGAAGTATTTGCAATCTCTTCTACTGGATTTCGTGTTAAATCCTTGCTTTTTCAGGAAAAAAAATAAATTCTTACCTTAAACATTTGCTTGACTTTCTGTCGGGGTAGGTTCACATTCAGTTTGTGCATGAGCTGGAGCACTTCACTAATACTCAGACTGCCATCCCCATTTTTATCTGCCTCGTCAAATGTCTGCTTCAACCACATTGAACAGGAGTTAAGGAACAGCACGGAATATTGAAGGATTTTACTGAACATCATGGATATATGATTTTTTTCACATTAGGAAACACTGCAAATGAGACTGGGAATGAAAGGTCAAGCTAATATCTAACTCTCCTTATGTTAGTTCAGTAGCAGATTCTAGGCTTGCTGTGCTCAACATGCCACATGTGCTCTATGCCTATTTGACAACACAGAAGAAAAACTTCTGAGTGAATGTCAGTGTTAAATCACCAAATTAAATGGATGGTTTTACACTGGGAGTGAGAGAAGAATGTACCTGTGTCTTTTTCAGTCCACTGCAGTCAGTCATCTCCATCTCCAGAACAATCCTCTTCAGGAATTATGTCTCTGGAAACCAGGAATACAGTGGGGACTGCTCTGAAGCTCTGAGCTTAGTGCTTACATGTAGCAAAGCAAATTCTGTAAGGAACCCTGAGCTTTTCTACAGCTCTCACTGCTGGGAAAGCTCCCAGGCAGCACAGGAAGGATATTGGTCTCTGGTCCTTTGGCGTTTGGAGAGGCTGTCCTCGTCACTGATGCCAGCCATCAGGTACTTCAGCCCTGTGATCCAGGTGCGTGCTTCCTCAGCACTGGAGGACACCAGGTCCAGGGACTCCATGTGGTCCCCGTAGTAGATGCTGAAGCAGCAGTTGGGGTCGAAGCTGCCGTCGGCGTAGCGCTGGAAGATCTCCGACTGCTTCCCCTCACACACCTCCTGGATGGAGTCGATGGAAACTGCAGGAACACAGGTGCAGCTCAGTCATGGCTGTGAGCGTGCCCAGAGACATCCCAGAGAGGGAGAGCCCAAACCTCACCCTGCAAGGCCCCCGTTCACACAGGGGGTGCCTCCGACTCATTTACAACACCCTACACCCCTACAACCTGCACGGCCAACCACAGCAGCTTCATAAATTACCCACCATAAAATCATTTACTGCCCTTTAAAGCCAAGTACAACACAGTGGAATCCTTTGAACCCTTCAGGCAAATCCCCAAGGCCTTGCCTTGGAAGAAGGTAGAGTTTTCCCCACCTAGGCTGAAAGAGAGGACTTTCCCCATGGTGCTCTGCAGCACAATTGCCAATCTAATGTAGATTGCTTCCCCCATTGGCCAGTTGACCCTGCCCACCCAATTATTCATCCCTCATTGCCCCGACAGGTTGCTGCCCTTTGCACAACCCCTGTACCCTCAGGTCACTGGCCACTGACCCCATACTTAAGTCTGTGCACAGCACATGTTTGTGTCTTTTGTCTCTGATTTCCTTTTAGTGTGCTGGAGTAAGCCTTTGCTGGAATTTATCATACAAAAGGCCCTTCTGCCTCTCCTTGCTGAGCTAGCTGTGGTGAGTGTGGTGTGTGGACTTGACTGCTTTCCCCAAATGCTTATCCAAGCAGCTTCTCCACAGGAGATGCTTATTGGGAAATAGGTAACACCATCCACCATCTAAACCCCACGCTGCGACACAGCACCTCTCATTGAGCCAGACCCTTCATTCTCCTTTGTTCACAAGAGGACAAGACCCCAGGAGGGGTCAGAGCAGGAGGTTCTGTGGCTGACACTCACTTTTGGCTTTCTCATTCTTCCGAGAGGGTCTCCAGCGAATGCAGGACCTGTGGTCATCCAAGTAGTAGAAGCGCACCAGCCCCTTGGAGCCACCTCGGAGTTTGATCATCTGTGTGCCCGCCTGCATGGAGCTCATACATCTTTCCACTGAGGAGAGCAATGAAGAGAGAGCAGTGAGCCAGAGCTTGCTTCCTTTGGGATTGCCTTTACGGGATGAAAACACGTCAAGCAGCTGCCAAATGAACAGTTCAAGTCAGAGGACAAGGGTTCCTGTAGTGTCTGGTATAAGAGGTCAGGTGTTAAGATCAAAAAGTCAGAAAGATTCTTGGTGGCTGTGGACTTACCTGTAAATGTGAAAGTTTTCATTCCCATAGGAATTTATAAGAAATTATCATATGTTGGAACCAGCACAAGGTATGTGCCTTTCTCAAGACCATCTCAAATCTGAGCTCCTACAACATGGAAACCTTGTGCTGGACACAGGGTGAAATTTCCCCTGGAAGCTGGAATCCTTGGCCAGCAAGGTCCCATTGCTTCTATGGATTAAATCACTGATCCTATAGATTTGCTTAGCAAGAACCTCACAAACTTTTCATCTCCCAAATCCCCCAAAACCACATTTTCCTAGCAGGAAGCCTCTCACCTGGGTTATACTTTGCCTCTGGGCCTCAGGACCTGTTCCATTCCTGTGGGTTTGGCAGAATCCCAGACAGAGCAGCCTTAAAAGCCACGAGTTTTGGGAGAAGCTCCCTCCAAGAGTCCGCTCTGCCTCTGCAGGGATCCTGCCCCTTCCTGGGGAGCTGCTGCCAAACCAGGGCTCTGGCACTGGAAGCCCCTGGGAGCCAGGTTGGGACCTTCTGAAATCCAGCTGCTGGAAGGACTAAGCTCAACAACTTCAATCCAACTGTGAGTGGCTGGCTCTGTCCCAGGAATAAATGCAGACTCACATTTTCTGCCAAGTCTCCCATTTATTTCCCCTGATGACAGAGCAGAGCCTGTGACCTGATTTTCCTCTGACTTTCTGCCTGATCTGTTTAAGTAAAATTAAAACTATTACTGTGTTCAACATTCTTTTTTTTTTTTTTTCAGCCCTGGAGATGAGAAGTGAAAATTACTGCTGAGATTCTGGATTGAAGAATGAAAAATAATACATGCAATGCACATTCTAATTCAGAAATAAATGCAAGGAGATTCTGAGGTCAGCTTTCTTTTATCAATCTTCTGCCATCAAGATTAAAGATGAAACAGTGTCCAGATGAAAACACTGATTCCATGTGTTCCAAAATGCATCAACACCAACACAACTCCTTGGGGTGTTCAAGTCCACCTCTCAGGCGACAGCAAAAGCAAGGTAAGTAAAAAGAAATGGGGAAAAGCTTTGATGTCCCTGTGCTTTAGAGCTCATGTTCAGATAAAGTCAATTAATTCACTCTGGAAAAGGTTCAGCAAAATAGATTCATTTGAAAGCAGACCTCTATGGTACAAGAAAATTTTAATTTGAAGGCACAATTCTGTTGAGTTCATTGTCCATGTTAATAAAATATTCATGGAGAGAAGGTGTGAAATTGAGAGCAAGATAATCCCTTGTGTAACATTTTACTTCTTAAAGCTGGACCCTTGTGTTCAGTCACAGAGGCCTTTAGAGAAAATCAATATTCAGCAGGTATCACCATAAAGGCAAGAGCTGTGCCAGAAACATCCACTGCAACATCAGATCCAAACTCAGCCCAGCTCTCTCCCAGACACTCAATCTTTTCAATATCTGCTTTCATTCTGATTCAGAAGAAGATAAATATTTATCAGATTTACTGAAATAATAATTATGGGAAGCTTGAACTTATTTTCATTTCACAAGGCTCACAGGGTTTTTGGGAAAAAAAAAATCAGTCAAAATAGCTAATAAAGGAACTTCTCTGAACACTAATCACACACACTTCAAAATCCCATTAAAGTTCCAAGTTCCTCTTGGGGAATTATAGCAGTAAATAATCTTATTGGAAGGAATCAGAAGAGTAGAAATGGGAAAAGTATCAAAGATCACACCTGTTACAAAGCAGAACATAAGAAGTACCAAAATGAAACCACACTTTCTGCAACACACATCTACTTTGCTTTTGCATGAAGTAGGAACATGTTCCCTGCTGTTAAAATTTTAATAAGCATCCTTGGATTGCTTTTTCCGTGCTGCTGTTTATTTTGTTGCAGGATTTCTCCCCCAAAGCCACCCTGAGCACCTCACAGCTGCCTGCTGCAGTTCCAGCTCATCTGGACTGAGCTTGGGTGATCCATGGCCATCCCCAATATTTCAGTGTTGCCTTCTCTTTGGGGCTGGTGGCACAGGGAAAGGAGGGCACAAGAAATCCCTCCTTTCCTGTGTGAGAGCAGCTTTGTTGATCCTGGCAGTGCAGTGGGAAGGAAAACCCCAAAGGGAATGCAGAGGTGTTTGCTGGGGGCACCAAGCAGGGGCCAGGACATGGAGCAGGGACACCTCCACACCTGTCCCTGTGTGTGGCACTGTCACACCCCCCCCTCCCTTGTGGGACTAAAGTTTAGAGCATTACAGAGACTGCAAGAAAGAAAAAAAAAAAAAGAAATCCTAGTGGTACTTATATCAAAGAGAAAATGATATGTTTTTTTCCCTGAAGTCTTTCACAGCATGTAAGTGAAAAGAGCACACTGCTGAGAAGTAGAACTGCTTCTCCTTGCCATTGTTCACATTCCTTCTTTAAGGATTCATTCCTACCCTTCAGATAAAAATCCCCCAGTCTTGCAATGAATCAGGTTTTTCAAGAAATGGCTCTTAACTATCTTCAATTAAGGCTGAATTACAGCTTTTCTGTTTTTCACTTCATTAGTTCCTTTTTTTTTCAGAATTCAGCTTATGTTCAGCTCTCTTCTGATCTAATGAGTTGCCTCAATTTGCATCTGAACAAAAAAAAAAAATTGTGGAGAGAAGATGGATCTCTGTACACCGCAGCACAGAGCACTGTCAGAGCAGAGCAGAGCAGGGAATAGAAACGTGGAACACCCAGTTCCACACCGGCCTGATGCAGCAAAAAGACTCACAGTGATTTCTCATGCTTCTTACTAACATTTATATTTACTACACAAAGTGTTAAAGTAACAATAAATAGCAAAACTACACAAAGCATAAACCCTACCATTTGTCCTGAAACAAGGGGGGAAAAGGAGACTAATATCATTCCTATTGTTAGCAAGATGTTCTAGTGTCTGCAAATTAATTATTTATGGTTCAGTAGCATTATTGTCTTTTAGGAGTCTCTGAGTTTGATATAAATATGTGAAGGAGTGGGAGTATTTTAGCATGTGGGGATGAAAAGAAGTCAGGAGATTGAGTCATTGAGTATTTTTGTACATGGACCAGCTTTGTCAAAAGATTCCCATCCCTGGGCTCAAGGCAGCCCCAGGTTGTGTCACACACCTTTGCCCCAGGTTGTGTCACACACCTTTGCCCCAGGCAGGCTCAGGGACAGTGAGCAGGGAGCATCAAACCCCTCTGCTGAGTTCTGCCCCAAGAACAGATCCTGGAGGGATGAATCCTAATTGCCTCACACCGACCACCCTCCTGAACAACATCAGGAGAGGAGAACAGATTCCAGCAGCTTCTTTCTCTCCAGGGCCTCCAGGAGATGTTTGTGAGCCCAGAGAAACCCCCCAGTACACGTGCACCAGAAGGGCAAGAAAATATCCCCTTAAAATATCACCAAACCAAAACAGCTTTCCCACACACAAACAGAGGACTCCCACACTTGTCACACAT